>NW_028185916.1:231764-249381 GCF_003343005.1 Rhea americana
AGCATTTCAGTGGAAACATTTTGGTACATTTGACCCACATTTGTCAAATAGCTTAAGGAAATCGTGATTGCCTTTCTATTTGCAGAGAAAAATCAGGCAGCTGTATTCATTAGTAATCCTGGGGCAGAAATGTGCTGTTATAATATTGAGAAACCCCTCTGAGCCCATTCACATACGGCTAGAATTCGTAATTCTGTAGTTTATCTAATGATCRTGTTCCATTTTGCAGTGACAGCTTTCATTAAGACTACATTTATTCAGAGAAAAACTAGCCTAATAATAGAGTAGCCTACAGGTAAGGGATTTGTTGTCATCTTCTTTTTAATATTTTACTTATTCTGAAAATGGTATCATCTAGGCATAACGAAAAGTTTTCTTTTTACATTGTGCAACATTTTTTCAGTTATTTAATATGAATTACCTGGAGAATATTCAAGACATGTACTTGATTGAAAACTACATTTTTTTCCAGATACTGAGGTAGCTTTGAAATGACTTTATAAAAGAATAGTAAGTGTTAGTTAAGTGTTCAGTCAAAGCTATAGCCACAGATTTTGTCTGAAGGTTAGAAGCAACTGTCTAACTTCACTTTTACACAGTATTTTTGCAATTTTATTTAGAGTTGTGTCAATGTTAAAATGACAGTTCATACGGAGAGGGCAGGTGCCTTTAGGTGATTAACTTAAAAACACTATAGAGAAAATCTGCTTTTATTCTAAGAGGTGCTATTTAGCTTCACTTTTACATTGTATGTCCCATTCCACAGGGTATATATTTAATAAGCCTGTGACTACTTTTTAATACCTATAGAGGTTGACATAGGATTCAGTCGGGGAGCTGAGATCCATGTAACAGAAGCAGTGCTGTTAGGAGTTTCACATTAAAAGGTGAGGTCATATGACTACATGAGAGCTTCAGCAAAAYGGGGAGCCCTGAATTCAGCCCCATCCTTTGGAAACGGTTCTCCCTCGCTGCCTTCCAGGAGGCTCTGCGTGCCGGCTGTCTCTCTGGGGATGTTTGGCCTCCTGCTGGCAGCCAGGGCTGTGCGGGCTCTGTGCTGTGCGAGGATGAAGTGGGGGTTCTTTCCCTCGTTTGCACTTGGTGTGCTTGTTACTCAGGGAAAGGTTTTGCCTCTTTTTTCTGCTTTGTTTTAAATTATCAGACCCAGCACAGTAATCTCTCTCGGCCCGTTTTTGTCTATTTGGGTCAAAATTCAAAGATCTCAAATCTATGCTGTTATCAATATTTGCACAGAGTGCTATATGAGGTAGAAGCGCTTTCAGTGTAGTACATTAAGAGACAAATGTACCTGCCTGATAGAATAGGTGTTTAAATAAGTAATCAATTCTAGCAACACAGGAGAGGTCCTTAATGATTGATGAGGTCTTCTCTTTTATTCCAAAGAATCCTATTTTTCCCTCATGTAGTAAAGCCATTATTTTTGTGACAATTTTTTTCRTAACACTGGAACTGTAAAGCAATTGCTATAAATTTGTGTTTTATAATGAGTATGTGCACACAGAAGCACCAAGCCTTATTGCACTTTTGCATTTCTCTGCTATGAAGTGGCCAAGAATCAAGTGTGAAGTCTAACACAAAATTAAAGCGATTTCAAATTCAGAAAAAAATCATTTAGAAAAGATAGCTGTTTTCACATAATTACCAAATATGCTTTTAGGAKGGAAGTTGGTGTGCCTTTTAAGGAGAAAGTGAGTTTGAAAGATGTTAGCAGCATGATTTATCACACATTCCTGGATAATATATCACTCCAAAATCCTATTTATCTAGTCTACTGCTGCTACCAATTAATCTCGAACAAGGACATGTAGCATACTGAAAAAGGTGAAATGACAAAACAGAAGGTTGTCCAAGTCTTCTGCAGGATCTTCTGAATAAGCTTTATGGTCTGAAGTATCAGCCAAAGAAAGATCAGGAGGAAATTTCTCTTTTGCCCACTTTCTTTTCATTTATGTAAAGCTGTTTAGCACTTAAGAAACAACTTGGTGGTATAGTGTCTTTTTTTTTTTTAGTTCACAACTATGGCAAAGTTTACTGTATATTTCTATCATCAGATGAATTATAAAATGAAACTGTGTAGATAAGAACAAGGTAAATACTGGCTAGCAGAGCCTTCTATTAGGTGGTAGCATTAAAGCGGGTAAATCTGGTTGCTACATCTCCCCACACACACCTTTTTTTTTTTTTTTTTTTTTTCAGAGAAAGGTACTTGGAAAAAAAGGATTCATTTTCATAGTCCAAATATTGGAGGAATATGTATCCTAAAATTATGCTTTCATGATTTCAGGATATTTGATTTTTTATATATTTAAGATTAAAAATAGATTTGAACTGCAAAATTTGCATCCAGATCTGATTTTCATATRCTTCAAATTTCTGAGGGATATGGTGTGTAAAGTTTGTAAGGTTTTAAAAGCAGTGCTTAGAATCTATGAGTGAGCTCAGGATTCAGATGCCAGCAAAATATACACATTTTTGTACTGTGTCTATTTGTAATTATGATGGATGCAGAGTTTGTTTGTTAGGGAGGTSTCGCACAGCCTTTGCATACCAAGTAAGCTCATTACCTTTTGCTTCTTCTCAAATCTCAACTCCTTTGAAAGTTGCTATTTTTCATTTTATGGCACTGGTGAATAAGTACTGCTGAGTCAATGGTTGATTAGTTTGCAGCCAGTCCTGCGTGAGTAATTTATTTAGATGCCAGACAATCGAATTAAATTCTCAGAGTGTTATGTCCTTATCAGAACTGCAATGAAATTGTACTGTTGTCGCCATGGTGCCATCCCCAAGGACTYGCGTGGCCAGTGACTGTTGTCAGGGCATCTCCTGGGACTGCCGTGACATCGTTCTGCCCCAGGACAGTGGTCTCTCTTGATTTGCATTGCCTTGTGTAACAGTTTAATGCTGTAAGTGTATCGCCAGAGGTTCCCATTAATATCAGCAAGAAATTGTTTTGAGGAGAAACACTGTGTAAAATTGTGATGGTAAAGAGGGATTTTCTGTTAAGAACTTGAAAAACTTTTCTGTTACTGCAGCAGCAATGTTTTGCAAAGTAAATTACCAACAAAATAATTTCTTTTGTTAAGACTTTAGAAACRTCTACCTGTTTTCTTTGTATCTATGTTATCCAAGCAATGCATCATCTGATTGATGTGACATGAAACAGAGCAGTGTTCCTTAATTCACTACTTGAAAATTTTGGAAATTATGATTAGATGATATATGTGTACCTTCTGTGATGTTAAGATACAGTCCTTTAATGCATTTACTTCAACTTTCCCTGGCATCAAATTTTATCATTTTATATTGTTTTATTTTATTATTAATGTAGTCCGATTTCATATGTTCTCATACTTTATACTTGTAACACCTGCTGTGGAAAAGAGAAAAGAATTGAAAATATGCATAATGCATATATGAAATGGCCTAATATGCACATGATAATTTGAAAGTTTAGTCCTATTTCATGGAAAAGTGACTCCTGCATGTCAGGATTTGGACATCTGGGAAAATAGAACCTCATTTCTCCTTCTACTCCTTAATCCTGTTCTAGGTTGCGCTCTGCCTCACAGAAGTTTTATGATATGGTGCCAAATTGTTAATACTAATACTACTAATATTTTTTTTTTTATTGCCTAATGAAAGATACAGCCAGGTATTGACTTCACTCAACTTCCCCTGTTGAACAGAGAACTGTCAGGACTGAGGGACTTGATTTCAGGCCAGTGCTAACTTTTTTTGTAGAAGCTTTTAGGGAAGAACATTAGCTACACATTGAAGAGCAGCAGAGTGCAATGGAGTCATACAGTTCCTGCACTGTGGGTGTTTTCCTTCAGACCATATCTGATCTTGTGGAGGGAACACTCGTTGGAACACAGTTGGAGTGTTCCTGAAGCACAAAGGAGCATGGTTTGTTTGCTGTGAGACCACAACGCAATGCCAACCAAAATGCGGTAAGTGGGGGCTGTTGTGAAATCTGCTGCTGGAGTTCTTTCCTGATTGATCTAAAATGCAGGTGTAGATGCACTGCTGGATGTGTATGTTCAGACAGGTATGGTTTAAGCTGTGGAGGTAGTTAGGCGTGCTAAGTTTTTTCTAAAACAAAGCGGTAGTCCACAGCTACAATTAAATTAAGATAGGGATGACAACCTCTTCATAGGTATAGGGTTAACACAGATAAACAGTAGGAAAAACTACAAATGATCCAAAATAGGAAAGTTCTGGTAACAGTAAGCTTCAGGGTTCCATATCTTCTAGGCTGTCACTGTTCTTTTCAGATGGGAGCACCTCRGCTTTCTTAAATATTTACCATGATCTTTCCGAAAGCTACAAAACTGTTTGTAAACAAAAGAGATTAGAACTCACCGAGTTCAGAAAAGTCTTCAGTTCTTCTGCTTTCAGACTTCTACATTATCCTTAGATTTTATTGGAAAAAATGTTGTAGCATTAAAGGGTATGATATTTGGCATCTACATTGCCTCAGGAATATTTTTAATAATTAAGATTTTGTTATTCATCTTCTAAAATCCCTGAGAATAGGAATACATTTTATACTAAGATAATTTCTGGARCAGTGCAGTTGAGAAAGCAGCTAGGGCACACTTCATGTGTCATATATTTGTTTAAGGGCTTTGGTAAATTGGTAAACTTATTGACTAGTGCCATAAAAGTCTGTTCTGACTCTTCTCTTGTTTTTCATGATTGAAGATTCACTGTAGAAACCCTAGCTGTGACCTTAAAGCATTCTGTGACCAAAAGGGAATGTGTAACTGATGTGTGTCTAAAGGTAGTGTCTCACTGGAGGACAAGATTGCTACACGCTCTAGTAGCTGTACTCCTTTATTAATAATCTTTTTTCTTTTCTTTTCTTTTCTTTTTTTTTTTCCTGATAGAAAGGGATCTGTTACTGCTAGGTAGGCCTATTAGGTCACTGGTAGGTGCATCTAACTCTCAGTAGTTGTTTGATTAAATCTTGTGATGGTCAAAGAACTGCTTCTAAAATCCTAGGATAGAGGCCTTAAATTTTGCTCAGTAAGCATTTATTATATTAATTGAAACTAAATTTGGTATGGAATTTGTCCAAGGTTGGAGATTTCCTATAATTCAGGATATGTAACCAGAGACTCTGTGTTGTATGAATGCAATGTTAGTCAACGAAACTGTGGGAATCAGRTTAATCTAAAAAACTGATGTGATTAATCAGATTTGTTAGGTACTATCAAGTATAGTCTGGGGGAAGATACCCTTTCAAAGGACAAAGACTATTGCAATGACACTTTGCTGGATCCAGCGTTTGAATCTATGCAAGGACTCTAGAAATACTTTCTGCCAACTCAGGATCCATACTGATAATTTTTAAAGAAGTTTCTTCCAAAATTGTAGTATGTTGGAATGAACTGGCTGTTTCTGAGATATCTTCAGATAGCATTTCTTGGTATTCCTTCATTCCCAGGATGCTCAAAAGTATTGAAAGTCTGCATTCTTGTCTACTGATCATAAACCCACAGGCCCCCATGCAATCCCATCAAGGTTGTGTCAGCAGGAGACAACTCTAARGAAAGATTCTGTACAAAAGAATGGTTTGGGAGAAATGGAACATAAATCAGGAGATTCCTTTTTTGTTCCTTAAAATCATCATTAGAAGGCAGGGTTTTTTTTCTTTCTTGATGTAAGATTTTTTTTTTTTTAATTTGAGATCTGAAGTGTTATAGGGTCAATATAAACACATTTCGCTGCTTTTGAGTTTAAATGAACCTTCCTTTTCTCTGGGATTTTTTTCCTGTTACATACTTTAATTTCTTTACTATCCTTAATTTTTGTATACTGAAAAATCCAACCTTTCATCCATCCTGATGATGATCGTTTAAGTTCTTTACAACAGTGATTCAGTTTGCATCTTTCTTAAATATAGATTAACAGAACTATGTATTATTCCAGATAAGTTCKTATCAATACTTACTGTAGTAATGTAAATGCCTCCTTGTCTTTACTAAAAATACTTCAAKTGATAAATCTAGGGCCAGGTTTGCCTTTTTTCTTTACCACTTGGCTGTGTTCCAGCCTCGTGGTAGTGCTGGAATTGGTGAACCTGTGCAAGTCTTTCTTCCTGCTGTTATCTCCAGTGGATAAACCTATTGTTTACAGAAAAAAAAAAAAAAAAAATTGCCTCTCAGTGTGACTTTTTACTCTTTCCCATGATTTTTGTCTTCCTACTACTGCAGCCTTCTCTGTCATCTATCTCTTTCAGTATAAAATGCCAGTGCACTTCTATTGATGATGCTTCATAAATTTGTGTATCAGCAAATTTTGTTAGCATAATTTTACTTTTTTGTGCCATGATCGTTAATGAAAATATTGAGAAAACTCATTCATAATCTCCTGTCAGCCTTATACTTTCTCTTTAAACACTAAATTCCTGCCTGTCYTTTAATTAATTCCTTATCCATCACAGAATTCTCATTACTAATCTTCATCATTTGTTCAAAACTAATAGTTTTTAACTGGCAGCATATCAATTTTTTTTTCAAAGTCCAAATTGGAACTATGGCACAGGGAAGTAATATATTTGAAAGGAAGAAGTTTCAGTGGTGAAATGTAGATTTAGAATTGGCAAACTTCAGTGATAAGCATGGCTAACACAGTGGATCTACTTTTCATATGAGTGCTTGTGATTCTGAATTTGATTTCTGATTTCTTTGATGCAGGGGCCGGACTTGCATCCTCAGACCAGCCGATAAGGTTTGACAAGGCCTTACCTACTCCTTTTGCAGTTGGTGCTCTGTTAAACCCTTTCCYCTGAGCTGAGATCTCACGTTGTAGGAGATCAGCCTGAAACTAATCCGATTTTCTTGGAGAGACAGAATTGAGGAATCAGAATCATTTTCACCTTGAAAAACGCCACAAATTCATTGCTGATCATTGTTTTACTTTTTTCTCATGGTTTTGATGTTTTATCACTTAATCAAGTCTAAACACTGTAACTGTATGCAACGTGATAATGTTGAKCCTTATTCTATGAGTTTATAATCTAAATAATCAGAGGTAGGTGGGTTATCAGTCATTTAAGGGGACCACAAGATAGTGGTCACTTTATGATGTGTATAATAGGCATGTGGACAAAAGTGAATGTCAGAGAATAATCTGGAGCAAGCAAGCTGGCAGAAGGCTGCTGGAAGTTTTGAAGCAGTAGATCTTTGAAAGCTTGTAAAATCCAGCTGCGTAAGAACCTGCTTTAAATCCCGTGGGAGAGATTTTTATTGTTATGCTGGGAATATGTGGCCATGTCTAAGCAGTCTTAGCACCCATTCCAAAAATGTTTTGTGTCATTATTTCTCTGACCATCTTTTTCAAAAAAGTAGGATTTTATTGGTTCAAAAGGATCTAAAAGGGTCTTCTTTTTCTTCCCTTCTTTTTCTTCTTCTTCCCTCTCCCTCCTCCCCCACCCCCCAGCAAATGTCACAGCTGTTAGGGCTTCCCATAGCTTCCAGAGCTACTTGGCAGTTTCAAGAGCTACTCTTGCATGCAGTGAATAGTAAACAGCACCTAAAAAYATCCTCCCAGCTGGAAATGTTCATGCAGACCCCCTCCTCCATTTTCTTGAATTGCTGCAGTGGCCCCACTGCCAATTTCATCAAACAATTTAATGGGCAGGTGTTTCTTTCCCTAATCTGGAGGTGGTCTCTACAGAGCAAGAGAAAGTAACAGCACAGAGTCGTCATTTCCAGCAGGCTTCTCTGAGACGAGGAAACTAGTGGACATCTGATGAACATCAATGCATGTACTCTTCMCTTAAAGAGCTCTGGCAGGCTTTGTGTTAAAAGTGTGCTGTTAGGTAACATTGTGGAGGAAGTGACCTTTTTTAGACACCAAATCTGTTTAAAAACTCTTAGAAAGTAGTTTTGTATTTATATTTGCATGCATGTGGAATACGGGAGCTTTAATTGATAACCATGACTCTAATCTGCAATTGGCACATTTTTTTTAATTATTATTGATTTCAGAAGTAGGTATTATAAACTAAAGATCATACAATAATTTTACAGAGAAGCCTAAATTCAAACAGTAGGAGAAGGCAGCATGGTAAGAGCACACGGAGGAGATTAGTAAAGTTAATTTTAAAATACTCCAGGCCACTTTCTTGGCTCTCAGCTACTTCCAYTAGGCAGAAACCTGGTAAGTTGAAATCTGTGCTCCCACAAAAATGCTGATATATATCTGGTGGTACACTATTAACTCTGTAGGGCCAAATTTTCTGCTAGTGTAAAAACTCATGATAACATTTATATTATCCAAAGATTTGGCTGATTATTAGCTAGTATGTTAGAGATAAACTTCTTTTATGAGTGCTATATTTTATTCAGTTTATGTGATACCCAATTACAGCTTTTTGTTGTAAGGAAATGCTGCTAAACACCTACTCAATCTCACAGTTATTTTAAAAAGTCAGTGAAAAAAAGGTGATTGCTACCATGATAGATGCCTATATTGGATTAAAGTTGACAGAGTAATGACTAGTAAAATCCAGTCAGTAATCTGAAAAGGTAGTGYTCATCAGGTAACTTTCAATGTCTTGCAATTCCATTATCAGAGCACAGAGAGTACAGAAAGAGTAAGATCAGTAGTAACATAAAGTATTAATAGACTAATGCCCTAATTAAGGCAGCTTCCTAAAGATCCTAAATAGAGCAGTGCTAGAATTTTAACAGTGCTAAAATTATGCCATTGAAGGTGTTATTAGTTTTACATAAAGGCTACAAAAGGACATATTTTAACCATTATTTTCTCTAGTTAAAGAAGACTTGTCTTGCAACATTTCTGCCTCACATTTGGAACTCAGTTATGTTGGTGTTAGTCTSGAATACTTCTGTTGCCTTCAGTGGAGTTACATTGTGCATATTTTCTTGTACTTCAGAAAAGAACAAGGCTAAACATGGGTATCCTTTGTTGCATAAGAAAGGTGCTACAGAAGTTGTGTTTTGCTCTGGGGTTACTGTTAATTGTAGTTTGCTGCAGTTAATTCTCTGGCCCTGGTCAWAAATAGTTTACTGTGGAGAAGGATTATAGAGTTATCTGGTTGATATGGAAGACTAAGGCACCCTTTTATCTGTCTCTTTTTTTTTGCCAAACTCATAAGTTAAACACCTTTTAAAACTATGATTATTTACAAGGTGGTGATTGATTTTCGCTGCAAACAAAAGTCACAATTTGAGCAGTAAGAGCAGTGAATTCTTCCCCTTAGTGAGTCTGCTAGGATTAAGAAAGCTTCAGCTAGTGAGGAATGCTCATGTCCAGGGGCTGCCTGMAGGAAAAAGCAGTGTTGCCAGGTCATTCTGTCTTACCTGTATAGGCAGAGAGGATGTTTATTAGAGTAATGCATCTGTATCAGAGACTTGCCTGTTGTCCTGCCGGTCCTAAAATTTGATTAACAACAAGGCACCTAAGAACAGTCTGGCAACACTGCAAGTTCTGAAATTATATTTTCTGTGATTTTTTTCCCATTTTAACTTTTTTCCACCAACAGCAGCTTTAAGGAGCATCATCAATAGTAATATTTTTTTAATTTTTTATTCATGAGAAGTGAAGTAGTTAAGAGCCACTGGAGAGGCAGTCTTATGAAAGGCAGGGCACAAAATCAGAGGTTAGGACTAATGAGTATTCACAGAGCTTTGTGGGCATGTATGAACAAGACCTGCCTGGCTGTGTTCATTAGTATTTCATCAGTATTTCATTTTCATAAAGAGTATGTTTTACATCCACATTTACTATGCACCAAAGCTGTGCTTCTACTGGCAATATGCTTCTAGTACCGTCAGAGTCTTAGAAACTCTCGTTTTAAAGGTAGAATTATTTTAAATCAACTAGGTATATGTTTCATGGTTGAAGTGACATAGTATACTATGCCCACATTATCCTGAAACTTTAGCAATAAAATCTTGGCTCCTCAAGCAAAGAGCGTGATGAGATGACTTCTTACACTGATATTTCTCGAACAGATAGCTAGCTACCTGTTTATGTGAATCACCATATTTGCCCTTTTAAACACATTTGGCTGGATTTACCAAGGGTTGGTAGGCTGTGGTGGGATTTCTGCACTCCGTGAGTTCYGTGCCACAGGTGTGAGGTGCAGGAAACGTGGCTTCTACCACCTCCCTCTGCCACTGGCCCAGTAATCCTGGGGACTCCTCTGACTCTCACTTCCYTCATTCCTTAAGTAGGGATTTTAATGCTGACCTCTGGAAAGTGCTTTTAGATCTACTGGATCAAACTGGATGTTGTTATTATCTGTTAACTATTTCTGCCTATCTACACCTTTCTGAATCTGTTTTGGAGATAAGCAGTGTTTGTCACAGATGATGAGCTAAGATGTGGTTTCATATGCCTTTCTATAAGTTTAAATTACATTTCAAAATGAAAGTATTTCAGGAATTCTCTAAAYGATGACACTTGCATCTTAGAAATGTCTCTACACAATTGAACTAAACCACATTGCACAAAAATCTTCCTGAAATCTAGGAAACATTAAAAGATCGCACCACTATATTTGTGTATTTGCATCTGTGCAGTCATTGTGTTATTTAACATGATACCACCTGACACTGCCTGTTGTCAGCATTCTGTGTTTGGGCAAGTTTCTTATGTGAAACACTGACAATTTTTCAAAAGTGGGAGACTGTTAGTCCTAAGAATTTAAAAGTCATCAGCTGCACTATCCAAAATCAGAATATTAGCTTTGAAAAATTGAGATTAAGAATGAATGCATTTTAAAGWTTTTTGTTTTGATTTTGAGATCTGTACTGTCAACTTATTTCATATTTTCAATATATTATTTACTTTTCTCATCATTGTATGTTGGGAAAATACACAGTAAAATCTCAAGAGGTAGAAAACTCATTTATATTTTTACTGAGCTAACAGATATATCTGAAACATATATAAAACACATGCTTAGGATAAGTGCAGTTTGAATACTACTAAGTTATGAAAAGGAGGTATATTGTGTTCAGCTTTGGTATCGCTCTTGGGATGTAGACAAGCTGGAGAAATAGGAAAGATAAGAGGCTTAGAAAATAATACTTGTGAGGAGAGATGGAAAGAAATGGGCTTGCTTAGCTTAGAAAAGAGAAGAACAAAAGTGAATGAAACAGTTTTTCAATATGTAAAATATAGCTGAACTTACTCAAACCCTTCAAGTCCAAGTGCCAGAGTTCAGTGCTAAAAGCTAAGACGTGAGGTAGCACGCGATCCTAGGCAAATGAGGTAGGAAAAGAATCACTTCCTGCAAAAACCAAGGAATACAGACTATTGGAAGATGAAGATATAAAGAATGAAATTTCAATGGAGATTCATCTTCAAAAAACTCCAGTGGTGCTTTAGATACTTCTTAAAATTTAAATATCCTAGCTTCGTCCTCTGTTAAACAGCAGAACTCCACCAATATCAAGGCAGCTATCTTAATTTAAACTTGGTGAGAATGTGACTGTGAATCTTTTGAAAGAACCAGAAATAGTTCAGCTTATTCTACATTTGATTTTGATTAAAATTTCTTAATGCAGTTCTTTGTCTGATGTGCTCAGGTATCTTGAACATAAGTTGTATTTCTTAGGTTCTTTTTCACAAGGGCAGACACTTATAATGATGTATGTGAAAAAGAGCAATGGACAGATACATGCAGCACAGATGCAACAGGACTGGATTTAGGGCTGGATTCAGCTCTGTTGCTCAGGGTAATGTTATACAGCAGCACAGCTTATTTCTCACATGACCTGAAATACATATTTTCGGATGGGGGTACYAAAATACAGTCAACATATCTCTTCCACCATTGAGGAGTTGACCCCAGCTGCTTTATGTACTAGTTACAGATAGTCTTGAGTAAAAATTCTCCTCTCTCAAACATCTCTGTAATACATTTCTGACAATATATGCTAGAGTCAATGCAGTCCCACTGAGCTAAGAAATATAATACTTTAAAGTGTTGGTGACTCATGCACAGTAATTTGGAGGGTGGCTGCCTACAATTTCCAGGCACCATCAATCTCCTAGGTAAGATAATTTCCTGCCTTCGTATATATGGAGGAGGAAAGGATACACCATGAATTTCTGATGATGGCGATGATGCTTAGCCTTTATATAGTGTTTTTTTGCCTTCAAGGCCATTTACAAGTATGACTTAATGCTCATCATACCTTCAAAGTTGTGAAGTTTAATATCCTCATTTTATAGAAGGTGAAATTGAAGCAAAGAAGTTAGATAACTTTCCCAAGGCTTTGGGAGGAATTATGGGAGTAATTTTCAATCCTGTGCCTAAAGTATGTATCAGTTCTTTTCTTCAGATTCTTCTGTATTTATCTCAAGTGTTTCTTGGTGTAAAACACTATACCAGTGTTGGACACTATGTGATATTGGAGGGAGTGCTGATAGTTAGAATAAGTGAGTAATTGCKCTTAGACATTATTTAGAAATTCATGAGCTAGGAATTTGAAAACTTTTTCAAAATGTTCCCCAATAGTGTTTAACAATATCATGAGAGATTTAAATCAGCTGGTTATCTCACSGGGAGACATCAAAAAGTGTTTAAAAGCCCTTCAGCCCCAAGAGTGAAGCTGTTTAACCACTTGGTAAAAATCTTACTAAATTCAGTGGGGGATCTTTCCATTAACTTCAGTAAGCTTAAATCGAAATTTTGGAGGTGGAAATTGAGAATATGGGTTTTTTTTTCATGATCTTTTTTCTGTCTGTGTCTGCTATTGCTTTTTTCCTTTCTGTAGCCTGATACAAAAGGCAACAGGTACCAAAGATTTTTTTGAAGCAACGGAGAGTCTAACAGAGAGAAAAAAAAGTGGTAAACATAGATGTTTGCTTACAAAAGTCTGTCAGAAGCATGTTCTATTAATATAAGACAGTTCATAGAAAAAATCAAAAATAAGATAAAGCTTATTTACTCCATCTTCTTATGCAGAAGTTGAATACAACTGAAATCAAAGGGCACTATTAAATATGTGCCAATCAAAAAGAGCCATTTTTGTACTGTCTGTTCCATATGAWTTTCATTATGATGTATGTAAGACTGAAGAGACTGTGTAAGAATATACAAAAAGTAAAAGATTGTGACTTTTTTGATTGGCAGGTTACTGTTATTAAATGTTCTTCTGAAAGAAAATTAAGAGCTACATTTCCTTGCGTGATTTGACCCCTATCTGAGACTTTCATACATTTGAATCCATACACTTGCCAAGGTAAATGCACAAGAACTTGAATAGTATATAATTTCCTATATAACTGAGGAAAAGATTAAGTGAAAAGTGATTTCATGAGGAAACTGAACATACTCTATTTGTATGAATTCACTACTTGTGAAAGCCAGAATCAGTGTATTATCAGCTATCAGCTGGCTCCCAAGCTAGCTTTACTAAAAGGTCTCGGTCACAAGTTTCCAATGATTTCACAGACCCGAATTCATAAAATGAAGAGTTTAATGATGATGAATTAATTAAACTAGATTTGGTAAGTTAAATGTTCTCTAAATTTAAATTTTGTGGACTAATATTCATTTGCTATGTCCTGAATATAGTATCAATTAACTCAAAAGATCTGTATGGGATTCCTGAGATGATGGGAGGCCAAGATGTTTATGTGGTGTCTAACATTCTAGGACAGAGGTAGGGAAGGGCCAGAAAGCAAATATAAAACTTTCACTGTCCACAAATTAAGGGAAAAGGAAAAAAAAATATAGGGATGAAAGGGCACAGAAGACAGAGAAGCTTTTGATTCAGAACTGAAAGGAGCATTAAAATGGTTTCTCAGTGATATGTGAAATTTCTGAATGTTTTTAGAACTGAACTTGTGATTTCTGATTGTGCTTTCATTTTTAAAATAGCATGTATTTAGCTAAACTAATTGCTTGTGGTGATAGTCTGATTTGTATATCCATTTTTTTGAAATTTAAAGAGTAATACCCTTCTTAACACTTTTTTCTTTTACTTTCATGCTAATGTGTTGAGTATATACTCAAAAGATCTGAATTTTCTATTTTTTCCTCTGTTCTTTTGATCATCCCAGAACTTTTGAATCCTTCGGCAAGTTGTTCCCTCTACTCCGCCTCGCCCCTTTTTTGAGAATAGATATAGTAACTTTTCTGATTTATATTTACATCATGGTCAATGCAAAGGTTGGTTATTTTGGTGCTAAACATCAACTGTTTATTGATGTAAAACAAGATAGTGATCGTTTGGAATTGACCTGCAGGTTTTTTGTTTGGTTGTTTTTTTACTGAAGTGAAGTTTAATGCTTAATTTTTAGTGTTTTAGACTAATCATACAGTCTCTCTCCTTTATTCTACTGCTTATGTTTTTAGAACTTGTAGGAACTTGWTAATTTTAAGATGTCTGTCCACTACTAAGTTGGTCCAAAATAGGCTAGCTGGTTAAAAACTAAAGAGAAAGGAGACAGACTGATATATGAGCATACACAAACATTGAAAAATATTATGTTTTCCTAGGAAAATAAGGCTTAAGAAACAGGCTAAAAGTAACAGAAACTCTTAAAGCCCTGAACAGCTCTGCCCCTCTAAACATCCTTCCCTTCCTAGCCTTTTTGAGAACATTATAAGACATGTGATAAGAAAAGGCAAGTTTCATAAAGCTGTTTATCAAGGCTCTAGGGGAAAGTCTAGTAACACATGTTTTAATAAATAAAACAATTAAGAACCTATTGTAAAGCTAGCACAGGGGAAAGTTGGGAGAAAATGACAATGTAATGTGAGTGTGGTTAACAGAATCACAATCTTGCTTGAAATGAGGCAGATAYCTTGCTGAGAGCTTGCTGAGAGCTTGAGTCTTCCATTCTTTCTCATGTTGGGTAGTACCTTATTAAATAAGTGGTGCCACTGATTTCAATGACATGATTTGGTAATAATTAATGAGGCCTTTCCTAAGCTGCAGCTGCAGCTGGAAAAATGAGAAATCTGTGATAAAATTACAGAGAAGGGTCCTGTGTAATTAAAAAAAGACAATTTAARTATATGTGTTTATATTTGGAGTCAGAAGCAGTGAATTTTGTTAGAAACACGAAGGGGATAGTGGTGGCCTGTAATTTAGTAGGGAGATTTAGTACATTTTCTGCATCACAGTTTACGTGGCATAGGCAGACAAAGAAAGCAATCTTGACACTTATGCACGGAGTGTCTCAGGGCGTAAGCAACTTCAGCTCAGCTGATCTCCCAGCAGGTTTCTAAATGGGTACACATATGTCTACAGAATGTAGACATATTTCTTAGGAGAGCTGTGCACACCATGAAGTACTGGGAATTTTCCAAAGTTCAGGAAGCAGACGCTTCARGAGCATCTCTGACTTTTATCTGAATTTTCTGCTGTTTCTTTTCTCTGAAGTACTTTGCTCAGACATAGTATTAGATGGGTCTAGCTGCTGTATTGGCTTTYGTTCTCAGTAAGAAGCTAACACAGATACAGTACTGGTCTGCAGAAGATGCACTTCTGAGGGATGGTTTCTTCTGTAGCAGTTGGCAGAGCCTCAGTAGCAGCTGTGTTGGGATTAGTCTACCCTTTACTTCTGGTGTACATATGGGATGGAGACCTCTAGGACTGATGAAAGCCAGTTTTCTACTAAAACATATTTTTTTCCTGTATTGTATAAAATGAAACATGGTTGTAGCTAAGACCTGTGGCTGTTGGCTTGTTACGTGAGAATTTTATGTATGAAGCAAAAAGAGAAACTATTCAAATGTTAAAAAGACAAGACTGTTGTAGCAGTTATGGCTGCAATATATGGTATGGGGAAGTAGGGGGCTGATGTTTACTCCTGATACAGAAAAATCCAATTGCTAGCCCTATTTCCTAACTGTCCAGGCAAGGAACGGTAGTATAGTCATTGCAGAATTTGGAGACAAACCTGACAACAAAAACTGTTCTTTCCGTAACATTTCTAAGACATTTCAGTTGTGCAAGACTGCCTGAAGCACTATGCAAGCCCTAGGAACTGTCACGTTCCTGCGTATGAGGTGGTCTTTGCGGGTGCTCCTGGCAGTGCTCTGCTGAGCCACCCATTTAATTCAGACAAAGACTGTCCCTTAGCATTGCACTTAACCAAAAATACACTTGTTAAAATACCATATTTTGAAACTCTGTCTGTATTTTCCTTCACAGTTTTGATATTTCTAATCATATTATATATTCATGTTATGCAGTTTTTCAAATTCAAACTTCTGGCAAGTTTCATGATTTCCTCTAGACCTGTTCATGGCTGTTAAATTCCTGTTAGAAGAACTATATACAGTATAAATGGGGAGAACTAAAGTAATACAATTTGTTGCCCTTATGCAAGATGCCTGCTGAATTTGTTTTGCTGAGTGACAGCAAGTGAAGGTGTGAACATCAAAATGGTTTCATTAAATGGCAGGGCTTAACCTTATTTTTCAATTTATTTTTCAGATTTAAAATCTGCCAGTTATGTCCAGAGCCTGTGCAGCATGCTGGGGGGACAGAGAATAGGGGACAAATCCAATTCTGTTTCCTTGAGATTTTGAGAGGAACATCAAAAAGACTGTTAGGAGTACTTATTGCAAAGTTTTAGTCCTGCCTCTGGATTTCCTGATGTGTTAACCAATATTTTTTGCTGAGAACTCTCTGTTGTATGTAAGCTGTCAAACTGGACTCCTCACGCATCACTTGCCCCAAATATTACCGTTGTTTATCTGCCAGAAGCCAAACACCATGCAGCTGTATATTCTGTCTGCACACAGTAACATTGCTGTCTTTGAACAGCTTTGCATGCTTAAACTACACATTGCTGGCTTCACGGACGTTGTTGCCATCTTCCACACCATAGCAGCTCCCTCCTGATCGAGCTGTGCCCTTCATGGGTAAACCCTAGATGTTCAGTCTAATGTCAGGATTGTTGCCCATACAAAATGAGTGTTTGCTTGGGAAGGCCCTGTGGATGTGACATCTTCAGACATCTTTCCTACACAGTGGACTTGATTTTCAGGTCACTTTCTCTAGCATGCAAATTGTAAGGATATTGTTTGGAAGATATTTTTTATCAAAGCACAAAATGTCTCARCAGTTTAGGGTTTTACAAAGACCTTTTCATCCTTTCCTARTGGAATATTTTTGGCTGCATTTTTTTTCTTATCTTTTTCAGTACYTGTATGAGTATGAATAAAGCTATTAGTGGCAGTGTAGGGGACACTGCTGGGAGGCTCTGTTTCAGAAAACCTTGGTAATATTTGTGCAGAAGACCAGGGACTCTTTAGGACCTACATCATTGCACTTCAGACATATACAGTGTGTCAGGTGCATAAGGGCTATATTTCAGGAGCTTCAAAACTAATAAATGATTAATAAAAMATTTTTATATAGGGACGTAGTTTAATATTTTATTTTTATAAGATTTGTATGCAATATAACAGCAATCTTGGTCACTGTATACAAATACCAGACGATCAAAGGGTAATGTGTTGTTGCTGCATTCTGTTTTAATATAACACATCAGATTAGTGACCTTGAAAAGTCGTAAGTTCCAGACAGTAAGTTCCACTATTGTTATTATTAGTTATTCTGAGAATTAAAAAAAAAAAAAAAAA
>NW_028185916.1:249462-388979 GCF_003343005.1 Rhea americana
GGTTATTACCCTTGGGAAAAAAAAAAAAAAAAAAAAAAAAGAATTTATGTCCAGTTTCAGGGAGATGCAAGAAAGAATCTACCATAGCCCTTTGCCATGTTTCTTAGTATTCTGAGTAAAAAACAGGCTATATCTCAATTAGCACATAGACTTGATTTATCCTGAAAGCTGAAACAAGCTTAGCCTGTTACAAGTAGCTTTAGGTACATTTAAAATGATCTTGATGACATCATATCTGGCCACTTTTGCTTTTCCTATAGTTCTAAGGCATCTTTATTACTCATTGTGCTGAATATATGATTTGTAGTTTGTCATCGCTGTTTCTATATTTAGTGGTTTAGATTATCTATTTACTGGAATACATGGAACATTTTTTTCCTTGATCCAGGGAACATAAGCTTTTAGGACATCTTGTCATTATTTGGTCCTAGAACCAGATAGTTCACRCCGAAAGACAATTACCCATCCACCTCCATGTCATTTATAGCGCTAGCTGCTTGTGCTTTGTCATGTGTAAATCTGTGGGGGTTTTTTGCCAAAACTTGGTTTACTACTCATTAACAAATTTGTAATCCATTACACTGTAGTAACCTGTGATCACTTTGTATTTTTGATAGTCTAATATGGGCAACATCATTAAAGGTGGATAGAAACTCAGTTAAACTCTGTTATTTCTWTGTAGCCTGGAAGAAGCTTGTGTATTATTGGCCAGCATCTGGCAGCTCAGAAACGTGGATAAAACCGAATGGAAGTTGCTCTTAGCTACTGATTGTTTTTGCTTCAACACTTAACAGTGTACTTCTGCACACTGATCTTCCTACAGATCAGTCTTTCTTTTCTGGGTAGGAGAGAGTCAGTAAATCCTATTGCTGTGAGGGAAGGATGTACAGAAAATAGCAAACAATTTCAAGAAGGGCTTTCTGGGATCCAGCCTGAATCTTCATCTAAATCTTTAATGCCAATTATTGTTTTTTTTTCTTGGTTTTCTTCTATGACTATGGCTATGCTGATCATCATTCCTTTTATTAGAAATTTTTACCAAGTGGAAGATTTTTCTTTTGTTTTCCCTCATTTTTTTTTAAATTAAACCCATTCAGCTCATCATAGATAATTTAAACAATGTTTCTTCTAATTATCTTTTCTCTTCTCTAGATTATTTTACCTTTTTCTTTACTTTCCTTAAAATGTAGTACCTGCAACTGGATGCAACATATGGGTTGAGGCCAAGGGGAATGATATACTTCTGCTAGACTTCCCATGCTTTATATAAAGTGTCCTGGAGCTAACATTAATTGCTTACCCAGTTTGAAGGTAACTCTGGTATCTGTTCTTTCCTCTGTGCAACCTTTTTCTGTACGTGTGTGTGTGTGTGTGTAATCATTCCTTTTGAGTGCTGCCTTGTCAAGATTTGCCATCAGCGATATTTTCAGCTTCTTTTGAAAATCTTTTCTCCTAAATTTAAGTGTACAGCCTAATTGGAACTATTCAAATTWAAAAATTTTAAAATTTAAAAAAGATGCTTCCATTCATCTGCTGCTCTCTTTAAGTGCAATTAAATAACAAATGTTACARTGTCATATGCATAACAAATTAGAATGAGCCTTTTCTACAACACTCAGGTGCACCACAGATGAGGAAGTTTTGCTGCTGCTAACTATTAATTTGACCTGTATATCAGCTGTTTTCAATTCCTTCCTGGTTAATCATTAGTGAGAGCCATAGAGTTTTGTAAGTGCTTGTTATACTGCTCAGCTGTTCAGGTRCAGCTGTTTTCTTTGGCTAATTAGAATTAATGTCTCTTCCTTTCTCACAACTCTTTCCTGCCCCATTAAAACCACAAAGAGAGAGAGGGGAGACTAACGGCTTTGAGACTGGACTGAAGTTAAGGCACCATCCAGTTCCCATGATAAAATATTTGTAAGTCTTGCGTTAACTTTCATGGAAGTTATTTCATAGTGAGACTAGCCTTCTCTGTTATGTAGAAGTAGGATTATTTCTGTAGACCTGCATCTTGAACTATATTCAAGTCTGATCCTATATTCTTTTTCTAAGATTTTCACTGAAATCAATTAACTGTATTGTAATATTTTACAGGTTTGGAGGAAATTCTATGGTTTGATGAATTACACACTTAATTGGCATATTATCAGTAAATATCTCTTACTTCTGTGCTAGTTTGTAATACTTAATATTATTTTAAACTACACAAATGTATTTCTCTTTGTATAAGCAGAAAGCTTGGTTGTATCATAAATGCAAAATACTTTTCAAATGCTTTTATGTGAGAGGATGAAAAGCAAAATGAACCTCAGTAAGGTAAGGTTTATGTGTGTGTGAACCTTGAGAAGCAGTGTGAGCATGTCCCTAAGTTAAGATATATGTATCCACTCCTTTTCTTTCATCTTCAGGTAGGAAAGATTACTGTTTGAAGTGATTTACTTACTAATTGAGGAAATATGACAACATTGAATTTTATAGCACAATAAATGAAACCATGATCATGCCTGCTCCTTTGTTTGTATATTCAGATACTGGCAAGGGCATAAAAAATTATAGCCTCCCCAGGAGTAAATTTAGTCGTCTAAGAGCTCCACTGGGGAACACAGTGTTTCACAGGCTGTCTAGGGCTTCTCGTTCAGCCTTTTTAGAAGCTTTACTTTTTGTGAAGCTGAAACTTCGTAAGAATACTTAAGCTTCTTTTGGAGAGTGGTCAGCAGAACCAATGCTTTTGCAATGTTTTTCAGTGCTGCTACACCTTCTTTGCAGGGTTTATGTGCAAAGTAATTTTCTTTCAGAAAGTTATTTCTCCATTTAATCAATGGAATTTCCATTGAAGAAAAATGCCCAAGTCCTCAGGGAGAAGGAACAAATGAATTGTCATCACTTACGTCATTCCAGTTATCTTTTTCAACCCAGTGATGTTTAAGCRGTTCTAATTGCTATAGATGTGTTACTAGACTATTCTAAACTGAATGTTAACCTGGATAATGAAATGTTGCAGCAAATATCTGTTAACTATGATTGCATTACATAGAAATCAGAAATCTTGTCCCTCATCATCCCTGGTGAAACAGACTCTATGACAAATTGATTTTCACATTAAAAAAGGAAGTGGTTCTTATTTTAATTTTTGTTTATGTAATGACATCAATTGAAGACCAGTCAGCTTTTCAGCAGCGGCTAGTTTTGAATCGACCTTGTCCATTGTAAGGCACTTTTGTCTAAAATGTATGGCAGATATTTAAGATTTCACAGCACAGTACCACTTAACTTCTTCCAACTATGTTTCAAGGGCTCAGTGGTACCATCCATTGTTTCAGACCTACAGAGGTCAATATTTATAGCATTAGTTTTGTTTGAGTCACTAACTCGGCCTTTATTTTAATATAATACTAAGAGGGGAAGAGTAATTCTTGGTGGTTAATAAATGTGGGAAGAAATTATTTTGTCTTCTGGTCTTATCTCAATAATCTGTTCCTGCTTTCCAGTAGAAATAGCTGTGTTGGAGACTCTGTCAGCTCTTAAAAACAGTTTCATTAGACAGTCTTTCATAACTTCTGTCTCTGTTCTTAGTGGAGCCTGAGAGGCTTGYTTTGGTGAGTCTGAGATGTGCTATAATTAATTGTAGTATTCCCCATACTGCATCAAATTCTACTGGAGTTTAGGAAGTGGAAAAAATATCTTTTTATTTATTTATTTATTTTAAGTGTTCTGTGTTTGCACTATAAAGTACTTTCTTTTGCTGTGTAATATACTGTGACAGTACCGAAGAGCCTAAACAAGATTTGAGTGAACCTGAATGGTATGGCATATTCATGGGAGGTGTGATCCAATAAAACGGTGATATACTTTMAGTTAACTTGGTGTTCTCGGGAGATACCAGGAAGATAATGTTCTTCATAGACTCATGGCTTAGGAAGTGAACAGATAAGCTGTGCAAAATTGGTATTAAATGAGGTCCTAAACCTTTCACTGCTAGGGTGAACTCTCAGTATTCAGTCTGTGTATCTACTGCCTTTTTAGCCTGTAGGGGTTGGCAGTGAACATGCTTGATTTCATGGTGAAGTTCAGCCAAGACTTTTCTAGAAGTAGTTAATGTAAAAATAAAGGAAGACAGAATGTTAAAGAAATACCTAGCAAAGGTTSTCAGTTGCCGTTTCTCTTACGGGCTTTGTTTTGTCTCTTCAAGTGGTTCTGTTCCTCTCGGATTTCTGAGGCACAGCAGGGAAAGAACTTTCCAGTTAAACCCATATGCTGAGCGGTAGTTACCGTGACAAATGTTTCCTGCTGATTTTTGGCAGTAGTAATGTTTCTGGATTTGTCTTTGATTTGTAATTGCATCTGTAGTCTCAGTTCCAAGAGCCCCTGACGTAACCTCTACTTCCTTCTCATCCTCCTCCTCTCTCCTTCCTCCGGATGAGATGAACTGTGATGCGCTTCCTAAAAGGTCCTAAGCTGAACTGTGTGAGCCAGGAGTCCCACGGTTTCAGCAGGACCCCTAAGTTGGGTACTGTCTTGGTACCTCCCACTGTCTTCATACTGTGCAAGACTGTCACAAACTCTGCATGCGGGTATTTGCCTTTGCCAGAGGAAATTTAGTTTTGATTACGGTAGAGATGAGCCAGAAAGAGCAACTTCTAAACAAGGAGAAGGCGCTAGAGAATCACCCAAAGCCAGTTCTCTTACATCTGTCCAGCAATGTAGAGAAACATCAAATGGAGCTTCAAAGATGGTTTGTCTGAGCAGGTTCGGAAAAGAAATAAATTGCTTACTTACAAACAAATAAAAATGACAGTTCTGCTTGTAAGGAGAATTTTGTTTTATTGAACACATCTTGATTTGTGGAACTGGAGCTGCTGCCGTTTGACCTCCCTCTTATTTGCCGCACAGACTAAGATCTGTCAATTTGTATTTGTGAAGTATGTGCTCTTCTGGTCAAAAAGCACAAAGTAATGAATATTAAAGCTCAGAGTCTGTTCTGAAAGCCTTTATGCAAATTAATGAGATAAAGAATTGAAAATAGATACAGATTTCTAAAACCTTGAACAGCGTGTGTTTTTTTTTTTTTTTTTTCCCCTCCACACTGGCTGTTTATGGAAAGCTCCTAGGCGAGTGTTCCTCCCCAGTGCCTCGCCGAGAGGTGCCGTGCTGCGGGAAGCCTGCTCTGCGACTCCGCTCCCTGCTGCGCGAGTTGTATGTGCTTGTGCGCAGCCTCGTAGGCAGACCCACAGAGGCTTTCTGTCTTGTAGCCTGTCACAGTGAATAAAAACCCTCAGTGATCTGAGCGGGATGGAGAAGTTTCTAAAGCAGCRGTGGATAGGACTTCTAAAGCGTCACCGGGAGCTGCCGTAAAGCTAAGGTCTCATACCTGACTGTAAATTGTTGTAAGAGAACTGCCCGGGTCTGGGTGCATTTTTTATCTTTTTAGCTGGAGCTGGGGCCTTCTCCAGGTGTGGTTTAATGACCCATTTAAACTAATTAAAGTATAGTGGTGAAATGATGGGGCTGAGCCAAAGGAGGGAACTGATCTGGCTTAAGAGGAACTTGACAGGAGTTAAAAAAACAAGAAAAAGTTTTCAGTTGAATCAGTGCCCTGTGTGAAACCCCCATTTCTGCTTGCAGTGTACAGTAGAAGGACTAGTGCCAGTGCAGCAGAGAGAGAAAATCAGATCATCTCCCATCCTCTTCAGCAACAGTCTAATTAGGTCAGTTCAAAGCACTTGTGAAACTGCAGCCTGAGGAGGAAAGGATCAGCAAATTCTCCTCCTTGATGAGCTCTCTGTTTTGTTAGTCTGTTAATTTTCCTGAAGCTCTTGCAGGCAATGGATTATCTTTATTTTATTGCAGGCTGTGGATTATCTTGTGCGAGCAGCGGGAACTAGCTGGTGCAGTAAAAGCAGGCCGCTGGCTGAGCGCTCTGCCCGCCCGGCTGGCGGCACCCTGGCGCTGCTGCTGCTCCTCCTTAGGGCTTCCTAGCGCCGTACCCTGTGTGCCTGCAGGATTTACTCCTCCATCTCCTGGCTATTACGGYGTGCAGGTAGAGGCGATGCTGTCGTCAGGGGCCTTGGAGGGTAGTTTTGAATCAGGTGCTTTTGGAAACTGAGGCAGTTAAAAATAAGCAAAAACAAACCAAAGGTAAACCCACTGAGAAACGTGCTTATTTTTTCTGATTCTGAAACTAAAATGTTTCGTTAGCTGGATTATTTTCAAACAAACAAATATATTTTTAGAAGAGATTCGGTAGGTGGGTAGTTCAGGCATGGGTTTAGCGTAGTGGTGATTTTAAACCTCAACTCTACTTCTTTTGAAAGTAGCAGAGTTAAAACTCTGTCTAGCTGTCCTCTCAGGCAGAGCTCAGGACTTAAAATTTGTTTTTTTGATAAATATTCTGAACAATTTTCCAACCACTGGGGAAAATCTTAACAGTTTATTTTCATTCTTATGTAGAACAAAAATGGTTCACTGTGTTCTGTCCAGTCCTAATTACAAGTTAGACAAATCTGGACAGAGGGAATCATTGGCAGTACTCACTAGTAAACAATAAGCTTCATAATCATTATACAAGGCAACTATTTTTAAGTGTCAATCATTTGTAAATCTTTTGGGGACTTCTACCGTTTCAGCGCAATACTCTGCTGGCTAATCAGTGGTGGTGCTTGTGTAGGAAATACTGTTTGTTATCTCATGGTTTCGTGTGAGAAGAAACGTTTATTGAAGCTGTGTAGTTTTTTTTTTTTTTTTTAATACTCTCGCTCTTTTATATTTTCAGACCTAAGTAGTGATGGCCTTGACACCYGTGGAAACTAATTAGTCATATGAGTTAATGGAGTCACCACTAATTATCATTAGCCAATATAAGTAAGGAGATCACTGTCTGACCCTTAAGCTTTGTTGGTTTTTTTTTGTTCTTATCAAGAACAAAAGATAAGAACTTAGAACCATGTAAAGGAGATGTCCGTATGCCTCTAGCTAATTCTAGACCCAAACAAATCATGCATAACCAACCAGTGCTTTAGACTTTATTTGCTGATCCTAGAATGTTGGTGTATGGATTCTAATTCATATTAAACAAATTTTCTGTTTTTTTTTTCTCCCAGTATTATCAGCAGTGTAATATTTAAATCTCAATATAAAAAAAATTTAAGAGGTGTTGTTTTATTAGGACTAGATGGATGAGTCGTGGGAGAATTCTTGTTTCCTGACTGCTCAGGTAGCTAGCTTTTTTGGCCTGCATACAGATTTAAAACAATTTCAATGAATATGTTTGTGACTCAAAGGCCAGGGAAACGTAATCACTCACAAATGTATGGGAAGTAAACAGAAGAAGGGCTGTTAGAATGGCTGTAGGGAATTAATTTTTAAAAGATTATTCTGGAAAATCTGCATAATTTGTGCAGTCCTAGTTATTACACTAAAATGCAGATTTCACCTATGTGTGGAACTTGCATACAGCAGATTTCTTCAAGGATCACTGCAAGCAGAATGAATTTCTACTTAATGATTGACAGGGCACACACACTAATACTAATCTTTAAATTATGCACCTTCTTGAACCTATGTTAGTCTAATGATGCAATATCAACCTCACCAGAACATCATTCTGAGCAAAAGTTGTCTTTAGATTTTTGTACTGAAGTGTTTKGTTTGCTCAGGGACCCAGAACAGAGGGAGCCTTTATGTACTTTGCTAGCAGGAACTGTTGATGCCATCCTTCTGCTTTAAAAGGGAAYGATGCTTTTTTCTTTTTTTCTTTTTTTTTCCTTGAGTCACAGTTTTTTGATGCAAAAAAACCCTCCCAGATGAATAGATGAATTATTCATCCCTGTATTTTGGGAGATACTTGTTTTGACATAAGAACTGTCTARTGCACTGCACTTGCTTCCATGAACAGTAATACTGAGTCACTGAGGGCTGTATGTTATTTGAAAGACCATATGCTTCTGATTAACATGAAGTATAATGTGTTACAGCTTTTCTGAAGTTTGGAGCTACTTTAGTTTTACTGTTCAGAGAAACTGGTTTAGGAATCTGGTCAAACTGAGGAAGATTTTTTTTTTTCCATGCACCAGCTGATCTGGCAGCTCTACCTGTGTTAAAGTGCTTATTAAACAGAAGCACTGATGGCTTATGAGATATGCACTAGTACAAATATATTAAGAGTCTTTGGAAAATCTGTTGGCAGAATTCTCATTTTACTAAATGAAATAAAATTTAGTTGCTAAATCCAAATCTCTTCTGTATTATAAAGCTTTTCCTTTCCTTTTATTATTGTAAGAGAAGAAATACTAGCATGGCTTATTACATTAACATTTTGTTAGAAAATCACAATAGTAATATGTAACTAGAGCCGCTTAAAAATATCTTGTAGACATTAACAGAAAAATATTTAAAAGCTTTACTGCAGAAGGTTTAATTATGAGCTGCCGGMCATGCCTAGGCAGGAGATGAGTGCCCCTCAGGTCCTTTCTGTTCTAAGCAGCCTCACGAGGGGGTGAGATGATTTCTTGCAGCACTGCGGTTAAGGCTGGTGGCTGGGCCAGCATGACTAAGAAGAGTTGAAAGTCTCCATCCCATCTCTTCCTACTGCACCAGGCAGCACGGTTAAGCCAGCTTGTCAGGGAGGCTCATCTACACTGGTTACTAGCAGGGAGAGATGCAGATGGCCCCAGAAAATAGAGATGCTGAGGGAGAGAAGTTGTGTAGCTGGTACTTACAACCATGGAGAATTTCTCCAAATCTAAGCACAAGGAAGAACTTTTAGATATTTAGGGCATAATTTTAAAGCTAGTCTAAAAATAAAACAGTATTTCATTCCCCCTGAGGCTCTCTATGTTTATAGTTCAAGGAAATGGTGATTAAAGTGAAGACAGTGGYTGAAAGAATGAGAGAGTTGATTTTGGAAAGAATGAGGGTATCACTTGTTTTCTTTACTCTTGTTATTTTTTAGAACAAATTACAAGATTCGTTTGTACTTTGGTCCGTGTGTGTGGTAGGCTAGGCTATGTGCAAGTTCTATTTAGATTTATAAAACTGCAGTGTTTTAGTGGATCTCTAAGGCTTTTGTACGCATCTGGATTAACGCATTGCTCTTCCAAAGAAGGAGCTGGTGCAAGGTAGAAGCAGAAAATAGCTGCCATACTTCAGTTTCACTGCTACATTTAGTACAGCTATATTAAAATGCAGAGCTACAGCCATCTCTGTTGTTGTTTTCCCCAATCCCTTTCTGTCACCAGAGGAACTTGGCTTCTCTTTGTTATCCTGCTCTCCCTTTTCCTTGCCTCTCTCCCCAACGAGGGAGTGTCCAATTATGTATAATCTTCCCCTTGCAGGTGAAAAGGGTGAGTTCACAGAYCTTTTTGCCCAGAAACCGTCTGTCTTTCTCTTTGTAAACTTTGTGATAGGTGCTTGCCTATAACCCAGTCAGCTCTTGGAGACCTGTTAGAGCCTGGTGAGTAAGGGCTGAGAGAAGTTTGATGCAGCAGTGGCTGGGAAGGAAAAACAATGTATCTATTTATACAGATCTCAAGTTCCTAGCCATGTTTAATTATGGTGTTTACCAGCAAAATAACACTGCTCCAGGACTCAGTTTTATCATGAGGTAACAGACATGAATTGGAGGACGTTGTTAGTGTCGTGACTGGAGTTAACTGTGGCAGAACCGTGCCATCATTTAAAGCAGAATTGGTGCCCAGTTCTGTTATCCTTTCTCAATCCCAGGTGAGAGATACCGAGCTGAGTCTGGAAAGCTGGATTTCATTCCAGGTGTGTGTGACAATTTTGATTTTTGTAACTTTTTGCAGGTCATTTGATGTCTCAACTATGGATATCATTTTTGATAGGTTTTTAGACATTTAATTAAGAAATAGTTGTAAAGCTCTCCCAGCTGTTTTTGTGTCCTACATAAAATATCAATAGCTTTGTGAGGTGCRACTTCCCTTTACAAAAGTTTCATTAACTCTTTTTGTCAGTGTATGGTATTTTTCCATGTTTCTGTTACTTCTGTTCTTTGTTATTGCTCCTACCATTAGATGGACTTCATGTGTACTGGTCCCCAGTTCCTTTTGATCAAGACTTTTTTTTAATAAGAATTGGTGTCACATATTCTGCCTTTCATTTCTCTGATACTGACACAGTTTCAGAGCAAGAGGTGATGTGCCACAATAATTAGTTTAGTTATTTTATCCTTGAATTTCTTTGGAATTTGGAGTTGAATTCTGGATGGTCTTGATGACCTTTGGCAGTTAACTTCTTCAATTTATTCTCCAACCTCTTCTATTGAAATGTCATTTTAAGACAAATTTTCAAACACATCATCTGCCAGGAAGGAAGGATTCATTTAGGGGGAAGATCCCACAGAGTCTCTTCCCTATACAAATGCAGGAAGATGCATCTAGTCGTGTCCCCCCCCCCCCCCCCCCCCCCCCCCGGATAGTCTATCTTGATTCCACAGACTTTGAAAGGTTTCCTGCCCTCGATGAAAGGGTAAAAAAGAAAAGATATGTTATTGCTTAATGTATTTTCATGACTTGTTCCTTAAACCCTTCTGTAGCCTGTCATGTTCTGTTTTTACACGTAACCTACCATAATTTACATTTCTTTCTAGTATACTAATTTGCATATGGCATGAATTTTTTGGAAGACGCTTTGTTTCTGGTACCTGCTCTTAACCTGCTGTGCAAACACAGTGGTGTATTTTGTTGGTGGCCTGTCTTTTTTTATGGTGGGTGGTACGTGCTTGCTCTGACCTTCCACTATACTCTGCTTACATAAGCTTTGTGCTATTTGCAAATATTTACCATTTGATATTCTACTTTCTTTTATTRAACTTACATTTTTATTTAGCTCAGCTTTTTTTAAATCAAAGTGCTAACGTAGTGGATTTTTTTTCTGGCTTTTGTCTCTGCTGTAGAAGTACTGAATATAAATAAATCAGGTTCAGTGTTAACAGACTGTCATCTTGATGGTAGTAATTTTCAATCAGATCCTCCGCAGTGCTGCTGACTGTGCCATGAGTTGGTTTGCTTTCAGTGGATTCCCATCTAGCTACTCCACGGAGTAGAATCTAACATCTAGGTTTGGTACCATAGCATGTCTGAAAATAAACAAACCTTCACATTATTTCTCTGTTAACAATTATGCTGTTATCTCTGGACGTGACAGGAAGCTGTGGTCAAATACTGCGTGCAGTACTATATTTTTTTTCCCCGTTTTCAGGTACGGATCTATAGAATTTCTTATTACTTTTGGTACACTTATTTTTCTAATTTGAGATAATTTTAAAGCTATTTTAAACCCACTTTTTAAACATCATTCCTCTACTGCCATGAGTTACTGCCTCTTTCCTGTATTCTTTATGCCCAAGTATTAATGTCTCAGTAACTGTCCCTTTTACACTAAGTTTTGATGTGCCCCAAGATATCCTTATTAACAAGAACACCTTCTACTTTATCCATGTTTATTTCTGAGTCTTCTCAACATTTGTATAGAAGAACATTCACATTTGATTTTCTTATGCCTTTGTTGGGACTCTCGAAAGAAAAGCCCACRTGCTTCCTGTTTGACTTTGGCTGATATCTGTCCTATCCTTGTGCTTGCGGACAAACTGGGGAGAGGAGCCGCTCTACACGTCTTGCTTTGTGGATGCTCCACTGCTTTTGCAAAAGTGGAAGTGTCCATGTTCAAATGAATTTTGCAAGTAAACTGATGAGTGTTTATGCTGTATTACAGATTTCTGTTTATGGGGGCAGGTAAGGGAAATTAATAACAATTTAGTCAGCTGCTTAAATCCATTGCTCAGTCAGTCTTTGTTAATCTGCTTGGCATGATCAGTTTTAAGCCCAGTTGCGRAGGCTGTGACTGAAGACACGCACGGAAATCTGTGGTAGTCTGGGGGTGTTGTGAGGCATGCAAACTTGTTGATGAGAGTAGATAATTTTTTTTTTTTGATACTATTCCAGTTTTAGTTTTGAAAAACAAGGCAGATGATATAGAGACAAGTAGAATGCTTGGGAGCTGAGGTATTTTTAGTGGAAAGAAAGCATGTGTGTTTCATTATGCAGACTAGATAGTGAAGAATAAGCTTCCAAACAATTAGGGTTAAATGCTTTTCCATACTGCTTCGCATTAGAAATTTGGCTGAACCATTTYCTAAAACAATCTGAGAATTGCTGGCAATAACCCATCCCAGTCAGAATAAGCTAAGAAAATCCCCAGTCTTGTTTTTGAAGAAAGATTTGTAAGACTGTGTAATAAAATGAGATTTTGAGCCGCAGCAAATTTTGGACTCGTATGGCAATCACGTTTCCTCCTTCCTCTCACTACTAAATGATGTTTTACAAGCAAATGTTTTAGATGCAAGCAGAGAATAGCTGATTTATTACAAAGTGAGCGAATGTTTAACCTTCTGGGAGTTGTAAGGACAACATTAGCACAAGTACATCTAAACTTGGCCTGATAATATCAGGCAGATAAGCTACCAATTGTATTATGTAGAGATTTCTGTAATCTTACTGCAAATTACTTATCATTTAAATCATATTAGCTTAAATTCATTAAAAAAAAAAAAAAAAAAAAAAAAGAAAAAGAAAAAAGATATCCTATTCAACTGGTACCTGTGAGCTTGATGTGGTCCTGAGATTTTGTAAATAAGAGACTTTATTTTATTGACTATACAAATTATGATGTTTCTATGTTTGCAGAAGACCAAATTTTCTAAAGCTTTCTTCTCAACAGGTATCATTTATTTGCTTTATATTTTCAAAAGGTATACTGTTTCTAAATATATATCTGTACATATTGGAAGTATATTAACAATAAAAACTATACAGAACTGAAAGGGGAAAAAGCATATGGACAATGCTCAAACCTAGAGGTAGACTTTTAAATGCTTGCTTTAGTTACCTAAAGAGAAATTGTCTGTTTCCAAAGGTGCAAAACTGCAGCAGGTATCATTAGAATTGGGGAAAACAATAGATGATCTGTATTTTTAAAAAGCCCTATTAAACAGTCATTCAAATGTGACTTTAAGAATATTCCTCACCTCATTTAATTTTGTGGAATTAAGTAGGATCACTCTTATCACTAARATTATGTGGTGTCTAATTTAGATGGCCAGATAATAAGGCTTAATCTCCTGTGCTGCCCCAGAGAGATGGGCTTCTGAGTGAAGCTTCTGTGGYTGCCCCTGCTTTCCTCCCCAACATACCTCTGGTAGTATATTTCTGGAGTAGAGTTAAAGTGCCTATATTTGTTTCTGGTAACTTCCCAATGAGTTTGCAGGGTGTGGGGGTATGTTTTAATGTAAATTAACATTCAAAATAAGTTTGTGCTGTGAAGGTATCTGGAGATATCATTTAATAACGTTTAATTGCTATTAAAAAGTGCTGACTCCTGTTTTTGTATGTATATGTGGGCATATGTATGATATACATGTATAAAAATACATTTAAACTGTTTGTGTTAATCTGTGTTGTGGCTCCTTGTGGCAGAAAGGGGGCAAATGGCCTGTTTTGTGGAAAAAATGGTTCCAGTGAGAGTGTTAGCCTTCATGGGATAGCCAGCCACGTGACTGATCTCTTGTAGGTATCTTATGAACAAGTGCTTTGTATAATGTTGGTTTTTCATCTTGTTACTCTAGTTTGGAGGCATTAATGCATGAGTTATTAGAATAACAGGCATTACTTGAAATAAATGTGCCTTTATCTGAACATTGGCTATGCTTGTAAACTTGTGTGCTGTCTGTGTCTAGTATTATGTACACATCTATTTGCCAACCATAAAATAAATGGATTTTAATTTTTGTAATTTACATGCTTTCGCATTGTATACCCTAAGACTCATCAAGTTTAATTCTACACCCATTACTGAATGGTAGTTTTCAACATAATAAGCCTTGATTTTCTTACTTAGCTCACTGATTTCCAATGGGAAAATGAAAAAAACCTGTTGACTGAATTTTCCCTACAGAATGATAGTTTTGTAATGAACTCCTAGATTTCACCCAGTGCATATGAACGAAGCTGACAGCTGTATCTTTACACTCTGTTAAGCCTTAGTGCTTTGTAGTATAGCTAGCCTGATATAAACATGTGGTTGGAAACCAGCAGTAAACAAAATTAAATTAGAAACCAAATAAATTAAGGATAACATTATGGAGTTGACCTGAACTGACCAAAGAAAAAAAAATCAGAGCAATTGCTGGAAAGTCTTTCTTATCTGTTTCCTGGAGGATTGTACTGTAGACACTTGAACTATTGCACATAGCTGCTTTTTAAGTCTCCTAAATGTCATGTCTAGCAGAGGTGGTAAATGAGGGACAACCGCCATCACTTCGGGTGCTTAAAAGTAGTATCAGCCCAGCAAATCGTATTTTTTAGAACAGCTTTACCAGAAGAGTTACTTAATACTGTCAGATGGGGTAATGTGGGTGAAGAACACATTGACATCATTTGTTTGGACTTGCCAAAAGCTTTTGACAAAGTGCCTTGCAAGAGGCTAGTAAGGCRACGAGAGAGTCACGGGGTGGCAGGAAAGTGCTCTCCTGGGGTGCAGCTGGCTAGAGGTCKAAAGCAAAGAGAAGGGCTCAAGTATCCCTTTTGCATGTGGCAAAAGGTTAGCAGCAGGGTACCCTTSAGTATTAGGACTGGGTGCATGCAGTATACTTTGTAGTTCTCTGAGAAAAGGGAAAATAGCAATGTGTGCAGATAATACACATTTGTTTAGGCCTATGAAGTCTGGAACCAGGAACTTCTAGCACCCAGTAAAGCCAGATGAATGCATGGTACTGTACCGAAAAGTATTAACTGCTGGCACGTGTGAAGTATTGTCTACTGGCAATGATAGGAATTATTTGAACTATAAACATTAGTGGTTTGTGCTTAAGCAAAGCATTATCAGTGAAGAAAAAAAAACATGGTGCCTTTCTGGATAGTTTGAAAAGGCTTGTTCAGAGTACAGTGAGAGCAACACATGTAAAGTATTAGGACATAGCAGATTAGAAAATATGCTATGAATAATAAGTGCCTCTCTGTAATGGCTATTTGGTTATTCACCGTTCCTCTTGAGTCTATCTTCAATTCTAATTGCATAATAGTAAGAAAGATTAGAAGAACCAGAAAGGGTTTGGAGCTTGCTGAGCAAAATGTTTAGAAGCAAGGAGGCACCGTTATAGGAGGAGGGCTTTAAAAATATCCTGCTAGAGAGGAAGTAACTAAGATGTGGTAGTAATAAGATTTTTAATACATTGCAAACAAGCTGAATAGGTTGTTTCTGTTCCACTTTACTAAAGAACATTTGATTCAAATGATAGGTARTTGATTTTAAAATGATTTACTAAAACTTTTGTATTCATAGTCTGTAATTCATCTGTAGAACTTGCCACCTGAGGACAGTGAAGGTTTCAGTAAAACTTCCTTATAAAAAAAGATTGTGTTTCTAAATGTATAATGAGAACACTTACAAGTATGTTATCTAAAATTAATGGAACAGTGTGTGATCCAGATGTCTCAAGGGATAACATATTAGTGACTAATAAGAAATCTTTTCTCTATCTGTTGTAGCATATCTTGTATTTTCTTGTAAATAGCTGCTCCCACCTGCTGTTAGACACAGGTTACTGAAAATCTGAGAGCCTGCTAGTCGTGTCTAGGATTGTACTTCCTAATGCAATGGTGGTATCCTTGGTTCGGGAGAAAGCGTGAGTAGTCAAATGCCCTGTATATCTTCAGTTTCTGGGGTATTGTAATTATCCATATATCCACAGATTCATCTCTGAATTTAAAACAGCTTATTGTATTATCATGATCTAGCCTGTAGAATTGACGGTCACAATGCAATTATTGAAAACAATTTTCATGTTGATACTTGTTTGATTGAGTTTTCTTGAGCCATAATCTCACTAGTGTCCCACCTCCTTTGTAATGTTAGTGGAGCTAAAGGAAGCTGTAACAGAATTTGCAGTTTGGAAAATACCACTGACACAAGCATCATATGATATGCCAACATTTGGTGCAAGATGAGATGGAGAAAAACAACGTGTCAGTGAGTTTGTAGGTGGACTGCTTTTAAAAATGTAGGAAAACTTTGCTAAGATACTTCTGCTGCTAAGGTGGTGGTTTCTTATGCAGGAGCTGGGGAAGCACATTCCCTGGTGGAGTCCCGTTCCTTCTCGACATTCCCCTTTTCTGCAGGGGAGAGCCTGGCTGCATGTGCTCAGAATATGTCGCTATCTTACAACATTTCTCATATCCAAAAAATAATCATTTGGACTATTTCATTTGTGTTGTCTGTCATTTCGGTGACACATTTTTCATTTCTATATGTAATACTAATGATGAAAAATAATACTGGCACGTGGTCATTGCCTGGCTCCATCACTGTCAGCCTGTTCATGCTTGCCTTTAGGCAGGATTTTGTTAGTTTGTCACAGACAGGTGTGTTTCAATGCTTCTTCTTGATGCTAACATGAATATTAGGATCAAAATTGGTTGCTTTCTGAACAGGAAGCCTAGATCTTCTGGAAATAATAACCTCAACATGAACATGCCCTTGCTAAGTCATACTGGTTAAGAGAAATCAAAATATAGGGATTAATAAACAATGAAACTAAGTTTTGTCCATCACTGTAAGTGCAAAGTTATTATTTCAGCTGGAGTTAGTTTGCTAATGCTAGATGTTAAATACAAAATCTGAATTTAGTCTATTTTTGGAAATTATAAAAAATATTCATCTGAAATCTCCATGGTAATMATTTTAAAATAAATCTGTACATGAGTGTCTAATCAATTGCATATCCACACCAAATCACCAGCTGTTTGAGAGTAAAGAGCCTTCATTCACAAAGTGGAATCAGTCTTTTGAAGCTAGAATTACAATCTCAAACACTGGATTTATTAGGATGGTCATAATTACTGGAATGGATATTGTGAGATTTTGAATTCATTTATTTTAATGAAAAATACACAATACCTTCCAATGCAATCTTGTTCTACTGTCTTTTAGACCAAGTAATGTGTTTCCCTAAAGCTCTGTAGACAACCATCATCTGTATTGTATTTGACAGTGTGGGAGGAAAGTCTGGCAAACTAACAGGCCTACATGTTTTCTGGGGTGATTATAAGCTCTGAGTAATATTATTTTATGCCCTGACAGGCTGTAGATCTTCAAGCAACACTTTCAGAAGTGTGCTTTTATGGGGTTACAATTGTATTTTTTTTTTTTTTTTAATCTACACCTTTCTAAATTCAGGTGATCATCTGGAGTTGTGTTCAGTTGCTCCCTTGATGCTGTGTAAATCCTTTTTCACTCAAGTTTTTTTGACTCATGTCTCCAACCTGAGTTCCACTTTCTTTGGGAGCAGGGCAAAAGAATAAAATAATAAGAGCTAAGCATTTTTAAAAAAATGAAGTAAGGATATATAAGGAATAATATTTACAATTTTAACAGTATAATCTCAGTTTATGCTAATCTGACAGTCAAAAATATGACCAGTGCAATTGCTGAAGTGGAGGTAGACGGTAGCTGAGGAGATGAACACAATTTTTAGCACATGTGTGAGGGGAAGGCAGTTGTCATTAGGTTTTCCTGAGCTTCAGCTAAGATCTACACAGTTTAGGAAAGCCAGTGTTTCTTGCACATTTAAAGCTCTTCAGGACCTCTGAGGCTTGCAGCATGCCTGGCATTGGGAGGAACTTGTGAAGCTACTTCGATGGCTGTCAGCAACCTCAGCCTCCCTTCTCCTGTCTGCTCATTTCCAAAATAGTTAGCTGGTTTCAGAAAGCTCCTCTGAAAATTCAGTGGAGGGTTAGAGGAATGGATGTTTTCCTGAGTACTGATTATGTACGTCATGTGTTTGGATACCAGTTTTAACATGTAAGCAGAAACTGAAATCCATAGTAGCTTGATAAATGAAATTCCTGGAAGCTGTGTTGCACAGTCAGGTGGATCTAGGGGTTAGAGCTGGTGCCTGGCAGTGGGAGACCTCGCACCTGCTCCCGGTTCTGCTCTTGACCAGAAGCAATCCTTAAGTCACCCCTTCCTGACTTTACCATTAAAATGGCTTTAATAATGCTTGCCTAGTTTTRTAAAGTGCTTAAGAATCTGTAATGAAAGGTACTTCAATATTTTTGATGTTAAAATTACTTAGAGGAGTGACATTTATTTCTAAATTCACTTAATTATATCATGAAGCAGATGGGGAGGAAGGTTACGTTCTTTAATTTATTAATAAATATCAGACTTGATGAGCTGTTTACTTTCAATTAGAAATTACTGGAAAATTAAGTTACTTTTTGATACTAAAACTCTTACCTAAAAATAATAATTACTTGCCAGAGTGATGACTTTTATATCCACCTAAACCAAGCGACCAGACAAAAGCAAAAAGAGATGCAGCCTTGGTTTATTTTGTTCTTGTTGAGAGTAAAATTTAGAGGAAATCTATAGGTTTATCTACTGCCTTCACAAAATATAAACAAAGATGAACGTTAGCAGAGAAATATCACAGGAGACATTTGGCTCCCTGAGAGAATGACTTGATTTGAAAAAGCAGAAATAACTCATTGTTGCGTGGTTTCCTTTGGTCTGGGAGACACTGGGGCAGGTGGGCACTGCATGAGTTCTGTGCACCTGAAAGGTGGCACGTGCACTGAAACGTCCGAGCACTGTGTGTGCCCATTGAGCAGCTGAAGTATTAAACGTGGGAGTGGGAGAAAGGCAATGGTATAAATAAAAACTGTGGCTATCACTGAAAGCCATTAGCCTGTAAAACTCGGAAGCAAAAAGACCAAGCCTCTCTTTACAGCGTGTGGTGACCACTAGAGTCATCTTCCTAATGATTCTCAAGATTTGGGACACGACAAAAGGTATTACCAGCTGTTTTGCACATCTGTCAACGTGGCCTGAGCCCCTTTAAACTAATTTCTAGAAGCCATGAGGAATCAATGGTACCATCATCCTCTGCACTGAACACATTGGCCTGCTTGCTCTTTCATACAGCTTTTGTGTGGAACAGAAGCTAATCAATATTATCTGCTCAATCAAGCTCTTAAAAGGTAGGATAAAAAGGGCTCCCCTCTGTAGTGCAGTCTCCCCTCATATCCTGCATTTAAAGTCATCATGAGTTTCCTAGACATTGGGCCAGGTGATTCCAACAGTAATTGCAGACAGTAATTCCAGCAGGAAATGTGCTGCATGTAGTGTTAGCATAATGCATGTCTGAAGATCTCTGTAAAGCGTAGGCCATTCATGGTGTCCAGGTCTAGGTGCTCCTTCACATGAACCCTCAACAACAGTARCATTCCTTGTAAAAATGTCAGGTTCTGCTGTAGCTCCTCTCACCCCTCCTCATACTGCGCAGAAGTGTGTGGATGCTATGGAACGGGCACGCTTCAGCTTCTGTACGCGGAGAAGGGAATGGTGGCGTGTTAGGCCTCCTTTGCCTGTTACTTCCCCTCTCTCAGYGGCTTTGTTGAAAAGCCGATACTGAGGAGAGTGTATATACTGCAGCCAACAGAAATCATATTTATATAGTGAGGAAACTGTTAAGTGCTAAGGTGTCTTGTCAGCATGATACCGCTGTCCTACTTTTATACAGTTGACTTGCAGCTGCAGCCAATGACAGTCTTCTGTAAAATTCAGTTWACCTTTTGGAATGCTTTGATGTATGAATTAGTCATGAAGCTTAAACCTTTTGAAATACCCTTGTGGCTTCATGGTGACCATACCCACAAAGCCCTTGGGTCAGGACAGTTCTTAAGCTGTCTTCCCTGCAGTTCTGTAGGGTGCTTATCCATTGGAAAACTGTTAATACTTCTAACTGAGCAACCAGAGTCAAATAAAAAGGAGAGAATGAGAATAAAAGACTGATTTTCTGCTTTTAGTAGTAATAAATTTTCTTCTAGATTCAAGTCAATGACAAAGATGGAGAGATGAGTACTTGGTTCTACCCTGTCTCTCCAGCCCTAAGCCATCCAGTCTRGTGGCAAGAATTTAAGGGCTTGAAAGTCAGCCAGGTCTCACTTACTCAACATGATCTCTCAGAGAGATCTAGGGCCTTACCGAACTGACCACTGCCAAGACATGAGACTATTTCTCTGTTATGAAACAGGATATCCTCAGTGGAGCAAAGTCTGTGGCAATTTCACAAGACTGCTGTTCAAGATTTGAAAATGTCTGTCCCTTGCCTATTTGAAATCATGGGGAAAGATGTATAAAATATCTTAAATTAAAATCGGCATTAGGGCTTCAAGAGACAACCAGGGGGCTCAGGTAAAAAGTGTTCCCTAGAACCTTCCCCTTGTTATCTATGATGTAGTTTTAGCTTCATTGCTTTGCAAGCTGGACTAACTACTACAGTCTTGCTTTTCTAACTTTAGTGTCAGGTGTTTGCTTTTGTACTGTGTTTTACKTCAGTCTCAACTTTGCAACCTGCAGGCTACAAGCCTAAAACTAAACTTCTAAACATAAAAACTGAAAATAAAGGGAAGATTAATGGTAATGGATATTACCACTGGCCTATTTCTCATAGGCTCTGCAAGCTTTGAGTTCTGGAGCGCTGATGGGGTGGGAAAGCATAAGGCTATTATTGTTATATATTGTCCTTGTTATAATCAGCATAATACTGTTGTCAAGCAAAATGGTACTTCCTAAAAAATAATATAGATAGTTAACCTGAGGAAGCTAATGGTACTGTTGCAGACCCTGAAAAGGGCACTGCTTTCTCCATTAAACAAATGCTTAAACAGAAAAAAGACAGTGGAAGAAGGATGAGCAGTGATTCTTCACTGGTCTATGTTCCTTCTGTGGCGTAAAGGGAACGGAAAGGTAATTGGTCTGACCCTCACGGACACCTGTTCAATATGGTTGTGCCAGGAGGAGTCCTTTTGCAGACTGCGTCCTGGATATGTACTTGAACTTATCCATAAGGAAAGAAAATGTGGCTTGGGGGGCAGCTTCTTTTCAGCTATGTTTATATGTTCAGTTCATATGTTAGGCCTATTGGGCAGCTAAATGTAAAGCAAATGAGACCTAAAGCTGTTCTGACCTAGCTAAGATATAGGTAGACTTTTCAATAGCCCATGTAGCTTAACATTTCAAAAATTAAATTAAGAAATCTCCAATAAAGTGGAAAAATAAAACTTCTGGGAGATACACTAGCGAATCCTTATTTAAAAAAAGAGAAAATTGCTTGAACCAGGATACAGTCTTTCTCTCAAAGATGCAGAAATTCCCTGACTTTCTGAAGACTTGCCGAACTCCTACTACAAGTGATGCAGTGGCCAACTCAGTCAAGATAYTTTGCTACAGATGCTGAGTTGGAGGTTTGGCTTAGAAGCTCCTTTCTAAGCACTGTCACAGGTTCTCTGCCTGAGTTCTGGCATGTGCTAACACCCAAGGGAACAGCATCAGATGCAGTCAGAACAGAAATGAAACAGAAGAGGTTTCATTTTCAGGTATCCATATATTTTACCATTATTGATTAAATAAGCTTTGTAGTGATCACAGTGATTTTTTTKKKKKKKKKKKGGGGGGGTGAATAAACTGAGAAGTAGGAAAGGGTTGTGTTTTCTAGCTTTYACTGGGGTTGAATGGCTGACTTTGAGGCATTATTTTGTTCCAGGCTGTTTTCCAAACAGGTTAATCTCTATAAATTTTCAAAGTTAATATTGCTTTGCAAATCTCCTTCCTTCCGCCTCCCCCCCGCCAGTAGCGTGCAGTGCGTTAGCCAGTGCTACATAGCAGGTGGATTTCCACTTTCAATCCTGCTCCATCTACTGCCTGGCACAGGTTTTCTATCAGCTTTTGCAGTTATTCCTGCTACCCTCCCCCTGCAAAACTGTTAATACGTTCTCCTGAATTCATTCAACAAAACAGGACTTACAGATTTATGCTAGAAATAACATGTGATAATATTGTTTACTTTTGTGTTGGGGATGCAGAGAAGGGAAGGAAGAAATGTTAAATTGAATAAAACAAGCATTTAATTGAATGAAAGATAAGGGGTAATGAAGGTAAAGGGTAAAGATTACAGTTGTTCAGCGGGGAGCTCTTTGAAAATGAGCATTTTATTTGAAACCTTAGAAAAAACGAAAGACTTCTTGTTCCAGAGTGGAGATTGGAAATCTTTGATTAGCCTCTCCTGGGACAGCCCTGTTAAATAGATGCAAAGTGTCCTGTGCTGCTGAGGAAAAAGGCATCACAGGTTTTTCAGCTGCAGCCCTAAGACAGCCCATTATAACCATGCATTTTAATTAACCTGCTCAGTTGACAAAGTGTTGTCTATATACTGCAGCAGAACTGTCTGCCTAGAAAACTGTTCTRTCGATAAACAGAGGACTTTTATTTCCAAAGGCCTTGCAAGTACATTTAAAAAAAGGGGGAGGGGAAGAGATTAATTATTAAACAACTGTGAAATTAAACTTAGGCAAATCTGCTTCCTTTTCCTGTCTAAGGATGTGTCCTGTCTATGATATTCATGTAGTACCACAATAAATAGTTAATACAAAAAATTYAGTTCTTCATAACTGTTCAGCATACTGTTATAGCACGGGCCATTATTCAGTAATAACTTTTGTTTTCTGATGTATAACAATTTGAGTGCTGTGTTAATTTTCACATTAAAAATCATAGTACAAGGATCCTGCATAAGGCACAGATATTCAAAATAATCTCTATTTTTTTCCTGAGTATTTGAACCTGAAGTGTTTTGCTGTATCTCATGTTTCTTGTTAGTTGATGAGTCTCTCCCCTCTGGGGAAAGTAATTTTTATACCCATTGTCAAACATTTCTCAAATATTTCTTTGGTTCTGAAAGCTCACTGGCTGTTGGAGCTGTGTTGGTTTGTAAATGAGGCTTTCAAGAGGCAGAACTCCCTAGACTGGAATTCAAGGGTATCTGATACACTGACACTTATATTTAGCCCTTGAATTCTCTTCTTATTTCTGGAAAATAAAGAATCTAAAGAGAAGAGGAGTGCAGGGAAGAGAGGGAACGGATGAGAGAAATCTGAAAAAGAAATTGAAATRCTATTCTTTCTATTCACAATAAGCTTGATCTTGGGGAGTCTCGCAAATTCCCACCATAACCTACCGCAAGGTATAAGCACATATAAAAAGGTCGTGTGATCAGCGGGAAGGATGAACATTCCCGAATCGTGCTGTTGTCCTGCTAAATTGAAGTGAAATTCATAAGCTGTTGCGTGGGGGAGYGTGTTGCTCTGGCACTGGCGCATCCCCCAGTCTTGCAGCAGTAAAACCTCAGTAGCTCCCCCTGGTCCTGTACACCTCCCTCCACAGCTCTTCTCAACTGCCTCGCGTAGAGGAGCTAGCCAAAATTATTACAAAAATCTTTGAGCCTGGGCGTGCTCTACAGTATTTTTGGTTCTGCGTGTTACTTATTTGGTGCTACGTATTACTTATTTGAAAATTTAAAATGCTGGGCACGTAGCCTAAAGTACCACTCGGACAGTTTCCTTTTGCCCACGTAAGGCTTTATCGCTGGCGATGCCCGGGAGGGCGCCCGGGCCGGCGGCGGGTCGCTGAGGCAGCCTCTTGTGCCTGCTGGGTACGTCCTGCCAGCTTGGGCAGCCGTGGGCGGCTTGCTCGGGAACCCCTCCGCTGCCGCAGCGAGGGAAGATTTGGGAATGTTTTTCCTACTGGGTTGCTGGGACTGCTCAAATAGCTTTCGGATCGCTGTGGGGAGCTTGGTGCGGATGTTGCTGCCCACGCGGTGCCGTGTCTGCAGGTGGGCGGCTCTCCCGGGGGGCCCGYGGGGGACAGCAGCGCACACCTCTCTTGGCGATGAGTCCCAGCCCCCGGGTGCCTGTACGGGCTCGTTCACAAGCAAACAGGAATATTTGGGTGTCTTTCTCCTCTGTTGATACCGGAGTGGTGTCATGAAGGTGGGATGCTGCTGTAAGCACCTGAACTAGGTGGAAATAATGAGTATTAGCAATAAATTCTCACTGCRGAGTCTGTATCCAGGAGCATTTTCTTTTCATCATCTCATTAATGAGTTTCAGCCACTAAGAGCTTAGAGTGCTGAATAAGGATTTATATTTAATTGAAGTCCTCTGTTCTTTACTGGCAAAATGTATTTTACACACTAGATGGATGTAATTAGCGTGATGAGGCTTTAAAAGAAATTGGCTTTGTTAAATTTAGAATTTGCCATGTCAGGTTATGTATGAAGCCAAAGCATACAAACCAGTAGTTCTATGGTTTTGGGGGAATGCATTTATGATTATTAGTGATATATAGAAATTTTAACAGAAGATACTATTGCAACCCATATATAACATGGTTTCAGATTGGAGATTGCAATCTATTATGTTATGATTTCAGCTTATTTTATACTGCTACAAAATATCTCAGATCTTTGTCAGAACTTACGATTGTATGCTAGAACACAGAAAAATATGCATCCTTTTGGATAGCAGGGAATTATGCAGCACTGTTTAAGGTATTGTGCTTTATTAAACATTCACAAAAAGAAAACTGAATACCACTGGATTTCAGCACACTGAAATTAAGGGCAAGCTGCATGCCATTTGTAGTCACTGTTCCCCCTGCATCATTGCCTGCTGCCCCATCTGATAGGCAAGAGCTTTTCACTTTAGAATATTTCAAGGTTTGTCCTAAGAAAGATCACATGCAAAAATTAATATTTTTTAAAAAAAAAAACAAAGAAAAAAGAATGCTGGGAGGCCATAGCTGTGTGCTGTAGGCTTCTTTAAGCTGTAAAATAAACACTGGAAATAAGATAAAACTTTAAATGAAGAACTTGGTTACYGGCAATTACACACAGACTGCCTTGCAGAGCTTATTGCTTCCCCTGTGGTAGTTACAGTTTATTTTTGACATATGATTTTTGAAAATAGGAAGCCACTTATGAAAAACTTTGCTCTTAAGGTTTGATGTACAGGATTCTGACTTAGGCTGTTAGGATTTTTTCCCCATATTGTCTGTAGTTGTGACCTATTCACTAGGGAAAGATTATTTTTATGGCTGCCAGTGTCATTAAGGATGACTAGAAATACACTGTCTAGCTTTATGTGTGTTGGAAAGAAATCTATTTTTTAATGAAGGACAAGATATTGGCTGGTAACTGGAAATGGTATGCAGATTCTGAGAATGTATAATAATATGGAGAGTTTTGCTGCAGGCCCACATTTGTGTCAGTAATGTAGCGTGGAARCTGTTGTTGAGGAATAATGAAAATAGAGAAAACCGGTAATTTAGTCTTAAAAGTACAGGGACTGTTTGGGATAGATACTTGTATCCTTAGGAAAAATTTCCACTGAAGGGCTTCCATCGCTGCCTGTTGTGAGGCTTGGTTGGAAGGTGAATRGTAAGTATATTGCAGTGTGAGTCACAGTTGTAACATGACATGAAACTAATCTTTGAATTGGAAATTGTTATTTTATGTAATGCGTATGTATTCTGGGGACTGCAGTGTGATTCAGAAGAAGCTGGCTGGAATAAAGCAATGCAGAACGAAGCCTAATTCACTGCTCTGAGGATATGACTCACATTACAGATGGCTAGAAGGTTAATACTGTGATGTGAAAATGTTATAGTACAAGTAACAGTGTATTGCTAACAAAACTCTAATGTGCTGGAGTGATTATTTGAATTTATTATATTTTTGAAGAGAAAAAGATGATCCTTTTCTCAGATCTTGGCTAAATATTTTGGATAGGATTGCTATGATTGTTATTACTGGGGAACAAATTGTTAGTTAAAAAATAGATACTTGGTATTTAAGCTGAGCCATTATTTTTCTGAGGCCAGTTATTTTTAATTGTATATTGGTAATTAGTGRTAGCCCTTTTTGGTGATAGGTTGGAAGGTGACTTCCTGGCATGTACCCTGTTTTCAATGTAGATCCCATTTAATGTTAATAAGCAACATCTGCCACCACCTGCACATCACTGGGGTGCATCTGTTTCCTTTCACCTCTAAGAAAACTTGCCAAAGCCTCCTGGAAGGTAGTATTTTATTTTTATTTTTTATTTATTTTAGACCAGCTTCATGGAGCTGGTCAGAGCACTTTGTGGACCTAACAAATCGGTCTTGTTCAAACTTCAGTCTGAGGAGGAGCAGAGAGGCAATAATATCGAAGGGCAGCACTCAACTACTGCTATGCGTGATGAGATCTGAGWATTTAAATTTTAATGTGTAGCTTTYGAAATCTGTCTTATAGTCTGTTTTAAAATAAAAAAGACATTCCCTAGGAAATTGAGAAAAAAAAGTAACAAAAAGTTAATTTAGATGAAGTTTAAAGTGTTTTTCTGTATGGCTCCAGTTTGCATTTTGTAAACTACATTCCACATAATTATTTATATACCCTTTAAAAAAAATTAAAACTATGGAAATAAGGAAGGGCATAAGCCTGCAATGCACTGCTTTATCATTCATGGTTTTTGTTCAACTTACTCCAAGCCATATAGATGTTTCTCGATAATGTGTAAAAGAAAAAAAAAATACCCCAACTCATATGCTAGGTTATATATTATAAAATCTGTATTTTGGATCAAGCAATCCATTTATGACRGTTGTATTTTCAGTAGCTCAGATTGTATGACTAATGTATTATTATTGCACATTATCTACACTATAGCAGAACACATGTTCAGTCTTCACGTTTCCTTCATCTACTGCTACTTTTAATCTGGAGGGCAATGAAGGGAAGAATTACAAAGGCAATTATGATGCCCAGTTTCCACTGGAGATTTTGTTTGTACTTTTGAACATTTTGTGGACACTTTCCCTCCTGGATTACTGCTGAGCTAGCAGAAGGGGCTACTAATCGCATTACATTTTTTTGAAGTTGATTTGTGAGTTTTGCAGCTTTTAAGGAAATGGAAAATGCATGATTAGAAATCAGAACTGTAAAACTATGTGACTGTTACCACTATTATAGATACTAGTTAAAGAACTGTTATTTAAACATTCAGTAAGTTGTTTCCTGGCTGTAAAGGACACATACAAGGCTGAACCAATAACCTATATTTTGTTGTGAAGCACAGAATAAATGTTAGGAGAACGTACTCAGCTRGAACAATGTAAAGGTTACCAGCTACCCATGCCATATCGTTCCTAGAGAGATTGCAATTAATCATATGAGGAACAACAAAATAGTAAGACAAAACATATTTTGCTCGTTCTCATGTCAGCTCAGTCCCACAGTTTCACAGAAACGCTACTTACGTCATCAGAAGATATTTTCTCCCTATTATTGCTAGGTGTGAGGTAAAAATGACAGAGACGTTTTTTGTTTGATGTTTAAATGTGTCCAGAACCAGATAGGAAGATTTCTTTTAAATTGATATTTAAAATACTTTAAGAAATACACAAACATTGCTTTTTAACATTCCAGTTATTTTCTTTCAGAATGTGATTTTTACCTCTTTCAAAGCCACTTGTTTAACTTCTAGAGAAACTGGGAGATCTTCCCTGACTTTTTGCCAGCACTAAAAGGCATACACAGCCCTTTTCTGGAGCTTTTTCCTTTTCCCGTCTCTCAGAATAATTGTGCATGCCAACAGCAGCGGCTGTAAAAATGCCACCTTTTCCTGTAGTTAGTACATCATGCTGTGGGATGTAGCGCAGGTATAGTACCCTGCTAGTGCTGCTGGATTTCCAGTGAGAATAGTTATTCAAGTTTGACTTCATGCAGACAACTTCTGCAGGTGCTACCAATACCAAGGAGGGTTTTTTGGTTTGTTTTTTGTTTCAACAGAGAACAGTTAGGTTCCTGAGAGACCTCGCTAGTTAAATGTTTTGTAAGTTTTAAGAAGCAAAGGAGTTGGACACAGAGTTGGACGCAGATGATTTTCTTAATGGTGTAGTGAAGCAATAAGCCCGGTAATGTCCTTGTTTGGAGTGTGAGTAGAGGACTAATTWAGATATTCTATTTGTCTTTATTTGAGGGATTTCTTGGAGACCTCTTTTTCAATCTGAGGTCTCCAAACGCTCAGTTTTTTCCTGGCAAGCCAAAGAGTTTATGAGAACTTTTTCTTACAGTTTCTTACTGTTTAAAGATTCTGTTTTGTTATGAAGTTTGCTGGCTTCAGTAATGAAGAACCTCAAATCTGTGTTTATTACGTGAATGTAAAACGTCCCCTGTAATAACTTAAGTAAATTTCAGTTACCTGTTTAGAAAGAAGAGCCTAACAAAGGAATAGGGATTGACGGCCCTTTACCAGCTCTCGGTAAAGGGTGCTCATTTTCACGTTAGAACGCCTGCGGTGTAGTCGTCATAGCGTCGCAACGGATTCAAGGCAAGAACACAGTTTCTGTGCGAGACGATCAAATGCAAGGCGCTGCCTCTCCCTACAATTCTTTCCTCGTTGTTACTTTTGCCAGAATGTACTAGTTCTGAACTGTGACTTTCYAATTTCTCTGTTATATAGAGTCTTGCCCAACAACTCAGAGCTAGCTACCCCAGAGTCTCTTGAACAAACTCCTTTTTCTAATTTAAGCCCTTATTGGTGATCTGTTCATAGCCACTTTTTACTTCTTCACACCTCACTGTATTCCATTCACTATAATGCCAAGAAATAGACTGTAACGCTGAGGATCACATCAGAATCCTGTACTGCACTGTGCTAACACYAGTTTTAGAAAAAAAAATTAAAGCTACACATCAATGATTGGTGATCTCCATAGACATGTAAGGACATAAAAATTTACAAGTATGACTGTATTTCATTCAATAGGGAGTGAAATGASTTCTTGTGCTTCTTGTTGAGGGAAACTAAATCTGTCTGTTATATACGCTGGCTGTAATCCTGACTTCATTGACTTATGTCATTCATTTTGGTTTTAAAATTACTGCCCTAAACATTGACACAGAGTTGCTCTGAGGCATCAAGTAATTAATGCAATATGTACCAGAGGTTGCTGCAAGGTAAAAATGTGATTAAGTTGATTCTGAAGTAGGTTAAAGTAATTAACACTTGGACAGCTATTTGATCTTCACAAGCAAATATATTGTGTATTCATGTAATTGATAAGTCTCCCATTGGTGTGATTACTGCTTGGGAATTTGATCTTCCCTGCATTGCTTTTATATTTTCAGTTAGATATTTTGCTTGTCGTATCTGTTGTACATTACACATTTTGGAGATGATGTTGCTTTAACTTGGTTCTCCAGAGCTGGTGACCTTCCGTTTGATGTCTAATAGTACACTTCCCTCAGTATGTTAAAATTATACTCAAAATACTTTGTTTCTTTCCTTAATCTTCTGTTTGGAATTTGAATCAGTTATAAATAACCTTAGTTTATTTTGGGGGTATCTTAATGTGACTTAGTGTTTTATAAGCACTTTATAAGTTCTAAATCTGTAGCCACAGATTTGTTGCTTCTCCTGTCCTTGCTTACTCATTAATGCTTTTAGTAACAGCAGATCCTTACACAGTAGATGCACCATTTCTTGCTGGCATTCATCTACTCTTATTTTTTTTCCACCCATTTGCTACATTTGGGTTAAGACTCCTATACGTAGAGATGAAATTGCAGTACAATTGAACAAGATGAGATAGATGTTGAAGGAAACATATGCTACTATCACATTACACAGAAGGGTGAAAAGTAAAAGGCAAACATTTGTAGGTGAATTGAAGTAGACAACAGACACCTGTGATTAAGCTAACTACCCACTGGATGTCACTATTGTTCCACAGAGATTCATCTGAGAGAATATTTATCTAGAGTTGAGTGGCTGACTGCAAAGACCATTAGCTTGCAGCAAACTGAAAATTTCTAGTTGTGTTTTCAGGAATATTTTATATTTATGTTAATTTTACAATTGCATTTTATATCAAGGTTCACTAGTAATAGTGAATAGTGAGTAATGAAAACCTACCAGCCAGCAGAGAAGCTTGCATTCATTATTTACAAGCTACTTGTTCTCATTATTATTCTCTTCCTCTGCAGTTGCTGGAGGTAATCTCAACACAATGAATGAACATTACAAGTCTGCTTGAATTTACTTAGTGCATTAGCTATTTTTTTCCCCAAAGATGAGCATTCAGTGTTGTTTATAGTTCTGAAATATCACTTGACTATTCTAGGAGCTACTGAATTACATCTCAATCTCAAAATTGAGAGCCAAAGTCGTCCACTGGCTAGGAGGATATCTTTGAGTAAGGAGAATGGATTATCTTCCCAGTAGACAACTGATTTGTGATCTTGAGCAAATTACCTCAAATTTTTGGTGGTGTTTCCCTTACTATCTTCTTGATATCCCTTGTTCTCAATTGCAATTTTCAATTGTCTTCTCAATATCCCTTAGCTGTTCAAATACCTTGGCAGGCAATCTCTTATACTAGCAGAGGAAGCCATGCCTGCCGCCTTTTAAGATTTTGGGGGTGCTACAATAAAATGAAAATTTCTTGTTTGGTGGCTCCACCTAACATTTATTTCTGCATTGTTTAAATAAATAGCTACTGCAAAACCAATGAAAATGAAAACTGGCCTGGACAGATGTGGAGTGAAATGCCTTGCCCTTGAGTTGTAGCCCCAAAACACTAGATATGACTCAGGAAAAGCAACAGAAGATAATTAAAAAACGCTTCAAAATGCATCATTGCTTTCTTAAACTTAGAACATGTAGACAGCATTCAGATCCATTAAGGGATAGCCAAGCCATGAGAAGAACTCACGYCAGACCTCTTTCACGATGCCTGAAGTAGGCTCTTTGATGCCTAAAGTACTTGCTGAAGGAACCAGGGGTTTGTAAGAGCCGTCACGGCAGTCACGCATTTGCTGAGGATTCATCTGCACCATCCCCAGCTGGCATTAGCTGGGTTTACACTGGCACCAAAATGTCTACAACCAAGACAAAGTGGCTCAGATTCTAGATGCCTGTATTCAGACAGGAGAGAAGGAAATGAGAAATTTCTTCTCTGGAATCTTCAAAGCRTTAAAGCTTTGGTTGTTACCAAAAGGGGTAGCCTTTCCAGGGACTCAAAGTTGCTTGGCTACTTTGACCCCGCAAACCAGGCCGTTTCCTGGAAGACAGTTAGGATTAGATGACTCCAGGGCACTGGCTTAGCCACCCAAAACAAGTCACTTCTGTGGTGTTGTTTAGTTTGACAGTGGTGAAATTAAATTTAGCTTGGCTTATGTACCCTTTGCCCAGATTAAATCCACATTGTAATGTGTTATAACGTGCTATAAAGCTGGTTTTAAAAGGTTTCTAAGCCATAGTCACTGGAGTGGGATTTAACAACTCAGCTCTGAGGCCTCAGGCTGTGCAAGAAGGTTCAATTAATTATGCTGGGCATTTTATATGTATAGTCAGACAGCAGTTTCATTATCAATGACTGGAGTGGCAACTCTGCATGCATCTRTTTGGTGTGTATTTGGAAATGTATGAGAAGTGAAGTCTGTTAGGTGTTTCCCAGGCAATAATTGAGTTAATTGCTCTTCTGAGCATGCCTGTGTTCGTATATAAACATGCTGGCTTTTCATTATTTGTTATCTGTCTATGATTAATGACATACTGGCCTTAGTCTCTTTTTCACGCATCCAGCTAAAGATTTTTTCAAAGGGAGCTAGTAATAATTTTACAGGTATTGCCTTTTGTAGGAGGTTATGGATTGCTTCTTTCCGAGTATTGATGCAGTCAGAACAAGGCTTTAAAAAGATGGGACCACATATAGCCAAGCTCAAAGTTATTTACAACTCCTTCACTATCACAGACCATTAAGGAGGCAGTGTTGTTTAGAAGATGAATACTTATAAGTAAAAGCAATTCTAAATTAGTATGAAATTATTTTCTGAATGTACTTAGCGCTCCCACAGCTAAGGAATTGCAGAATTTTCATTCATACAGACACACACGCGTGTGCATGCACACATACATATATATTTCTATATACGCACATAGATATCTATGTATGTCTTGAGCCAAATCTTATTGCTTTGGCTGTACCTACTGTTAGTCATCACTGCAGACACTGAAGCCTCTTAAAGTACAGAGATGGTTCTTAACACCATGCTCCTAGAACACCCTAATCCTTCAGTACAGAGAGAACCAAGATTTCATGGTAGAAGATTGAGTCCCATAACAGTTAAGCTAATTCCGTTTGTATTGACTTTTTAATAGCAACTTTAAGCTACAACTCAGGGGAAAAAAATCAGTCTGCTCCGTGCTGCTGAAGTGTCTCGAGCACTTGGATTAATAATTGTGTGGGACCCTCTCCACACTCAGCAAAGCGAGGTCTCGGTGTGGCGTGCTTCAGGGTAGCCAGAAGCTTCCACTCTCAATTGTTTCCTCACTAGAGTCCTTAAAAATGAGAATATTTTCATTATATTTAAAATTTACATCAAGTACTCTCTTAAGAGATGCTTTCTAGCTTTGTTTTCATTCTGTCTAGTATATCTCAAGGTGATTGGCTGTAGTTTGCTTTTTTCCAGTGAAAATTCAGGAGGACATTCTGCTAAAGATTTTGCTTTTCCTGATCTGCTGCAGTGAAACTGCTTTGTGGAAACACTCCCTCCTGAGTGGTTGAAGATGTGCAGTTTACCAAAAGCCAAATCAAATTACAAAATGGAGATAACTAAATTAATGACTTGCTTCTGCAAACCTACTGCCATATTATTTCAAGACTGAGAGAAGATAACCTTGGTATTCAATAGACTGTCAAAATATATAGGAAATATGATTTATTGGGAAATATGGGGGATGTTATATTCTTCTGCAGTCAGTAAAATTACATGACTTTAGGAGATGGAAGGTAGGGAGTAGCCAGATTACAAATCTGTATTTTGTCCAGAAACCACTGATGAATGACTTCATATTAAAAATGAGTATCTGTGAATTCTTACGATGTCATCAGGCTAAAATGGAGAAATATTTTGGCATTGAAATCTTTAAGGATTTTTGGATGCATTCTTCTCAGATCAGTGAGTAATCAGTTTTCTTTGAGAGCTCTTTACAATTGTGTTTTTTCTAAAACATACACAGCTTGGCTTTTTAAGTAATAAAGCTTCATTCGGTATTAGAGGGACAGTGTACAAAACACATCACAAAACCCTAACAAGCCCAGCCCAGCAAATAAAAAGAAATAGAAGAAAATGACAGATTTAATGGTTTCCTCAGCTACGTTAATGTCTTTGACAGTCTTGAAAAGAGAATTTCTAATGAGCATTCAAACAMATACGTGCCGGAAGTGCTCTTGCTTTTGCTACTGCACATTTGAGTTCCTCTGATTGCATCAATAAGGAATTTCTGCTCCTCATTTAATGAATGCCTTTTGACTACTTTCTGAAAGGCAACTGGATATAAGGGATAAACACTGGCACCTTTTATACAAAGTCACATAAACAGGTTTCAACAAGTCATTTTCAGCCTTAAAAGCACTAAGCATAATGCAGTACAGTAAACCCCATCCTACAATTTTTGTTTTATAAATTTTTATTCAGCCTAGATTTCTCTCTATTTAGCTTTTGGTGTGATAGCTCATCTCCTAAGATAGTACTTTAGCTCACCACTGGCTTTTTATTCTATCTTGTGTTGGGCAGGAATTGGGCATTCTTTCCGAGCTGTCTCTGCACCRTCTCTGGGCTCAGCCAACTCTCAGAATTCATATGATGCTACAGTACCTGGATCTTTGATTTGTTCTTGGTTACAAAAGTGAGTTTCAGAGCATGGGCAGGGGTTGGGAGGTGAGGGGTTGATTTGGGTTTTTTTTTCCTTTGTTGATGTTTTTCTCCCTAAACAGAGGCATGCTAACTGCAGGTGCAGTGGATTAGTTATGAAAGAAGTTTTCTATTTAAAAACAAGTGAGACTTTAATGAAATCAGTAAAGGATTTGTACAATAGATATTGTATTAAACCAGAGCTCAGGCTTCACATTGGTTGCGGTATTTAAATTTCAATGAGCTGATTATGTATGAGAGTAAAATGACCAGTATTATGAATGTACAAAAAAGTGACATGGAAGAGCTGTGCCAGAAAAGTGAGAAAAACGTTCCCTTTATAGTCCCTAGAGTTCAATAAAGCACCACTATTTCCCAGCTTTTAAAAGCTCTTTTATCACAATGGTTCATACCTCACATTCCCTGGAGCCTGATTTGTTATACGTGCAGGGTCCTGTTCCATTCAGCAGCATCTCACTGGTTTCAGTGTTGGTGGGTTTGTAATCTACATAAAATTCCTGCGTGCTCGGAGTCATTTGCTTCAGCGACTGCCTTTTCTTTTTCCTGTGCCTTCGCATGAGAGAGCGCTGCTGCAGCTGCTTCATGCTGGCTGGGTACCGCTTCCATGACACATAGATCACCAGCAGGATCACAAGCACAGAGAGGAAGAGGGCCACGCTGCCCGCTATGATTTTGTGGAAGGAGATGTGTTCTGCGTCGTGCTCGGGCTCGGAGCTCGGTTCAGTGGCTCCAATGGTTGGGGGCAGAGGGGGCTTGCTGTCATGTTTAGGCCTGGTGAGTTTTGGTTTATATGTTGGCTTTGGGAGAGCTCGTGCTAATTCAAACCTTTCTGTGGTACTCTTGCCACAGATGCTGTAATTTTTCACTGCATCAATAACATTCACCCCTTGTAGCTCTTTAGGGCTGGCACAAATAATTGTATTTTCCCTCAGCCCTTTAAAACTTTTAAGCCAGTTTACCAGAGAGCAAATGTTTCTGCTGCATTCCCATATATTCCCGGCAAGGCTGATGTCATTGAGGGATATCCAAGAATCTAAAATTTCTTGACCAATAAACGTGAGCTTGTTTGAATCCAGGTTGAGGCGCTGTAAATTGGGCACACACTGAAAAACACTAGGTCCACTGAAAGCCTCTATTTCATTGCCAGATAAATCAAGTCTTTGTAATGAGCTCCAGGTCCAGGACATAGTTTGTCCTATCACACTGATTTTATTCCACTGCAAATAAAGGTTTTGAAGGCTGACTAGCCTTGGAAAAAGTGCCAGGTTGAGCTTAGAAAATTGATTGTGCTCCAGGTGAAGCTCTTTCAGCCTGATCATGCCTGCAAAGACATTCCTTGCTAAACTTCGGATCCGATTATAACCCAGGTCCAACAGTTCGAGGTTCCTGCAGTCTTGAAATATTCGAACAGGGATGGTTCTTAGGGAATTGGACCGCAAATGTAAACTCAGCAGCTTCCTTAAGCCCCTGAACTGTTCAGATCCCAGAGACTGCAGCTGATTGTATGACAGATCCAAGTTCCGGAGATTTGTCACAGGTCTGAAGGTATTATTAAGAAAATAGGAGATTCTGTTGGAACTCAAGATCAACTCTTTTAGTCTGCGTATTCCATTGAAAGCATTTTCATCAATATTGCTGATGTGGTTATGGTCTAAATAGAGCCAGGTGAGTTGATTAAGACCTTTAAATTGATTGTATTTTAGTTTTTGGAGGCTGTTATATCGAAGGGACAAACCTAAACAACCAGCAGATATACTTGAGGGAATCTCCTGCAATTTCTGAGATTCACAATATACCATTTTGCCTTCACACCTACAGCCCTTAGGGCATCCTCGTTCAGCAGAAGAAAGCACTGTCAGTAATACAGTAGGGGCTATTACCAGAGCTACAGCTGATCCGCTCAGTAGCCTAATTACATTGAAACCTGGAAATAAAAACAACTTAGAAAAGTTATCCCCCCACACATCAGTCATTTTTTAAAATCATGCTAAAGTCTTTATTGCAATAGTCATTTAAAATCCCTAGCTTGACTCAACTACTTTTCACATTGTTTTCTTTACTCCTTTTTCTTTCTTTTTTTTTTTTTTAAAGAATGTCTTAATAAATATTGCAAGACAGTTGGGAGAAAGGTGTAATCCCTAAGCAATTTAACTGTAATCACAAATCACATCAAGGTAAGTCTATGGAGCAATTAAAGCAGAGGCTATGCAGTTGCTATGAACTATGTATTAAAAATATAACATGAAAAACATACCCATCCTTTGTGGTGTTCAAAGGTCGTCCTTAGGTCTTTTGTTTTTTGCTTAGTGTGCCACAAGCATGGCAGCCCCTGTCAGCTGCACTGTAGTGAGTCAGGGCTCGCTGACACCCAGGAAGAAAAACTGGACCCCTTGGGAGATGGACCGATTTTGGAACATTATTCTTTGCCAGCCATGCAGAACACTCCAAGAATAAATCAATCCCAGCACAGCATTCGCAGCAAAATGTCAAATTCTTCCTAGGTAATAGGATCTTCATGGATATTATGTTTTTGCATCTTTATAGTTAGGAACCTGGCTTTTAAAATTTCTCTTTATAGGAAAGCATGTTAGATTCCTCCAAGCAACATTTAGCTATCTGAATTCAGACATCTGTATTCCACAGCCCAGCAGTTCCCTCACATGGCACCCGATCCAGGTAGGAAGCTGCTCTGTAGCACAGAGGGAGAATCAGCCGGTGCAGCGACCAAGCGCAGCTCACTTCTGCGTACTGCCGTTCCGAAAGCTCCGTCCGACTGTTGCTTTGGTTTCGGTGAATGCAGTCTTATGTAAAGCTGCCCCCAGTGGTGAAGAATATTATGGGCATGTGCAGAAATGTCTTCCTTTTATCTTGCAAATGAGTAAGCTCTGCTGGGAAAAGAATGATTATTCAGAGTGACTAATAGGAGCAGAATGGTCAGCTTCAGTGTAAACCAGTGAGATGTGCTGAAATATCCAAATCCTCTTAGTCTCTTTTGCTGTTACTGAAAGCTGTTTTGAGTTCTTAAACTTAATAGCTCAGTGTGTGCTSCCGAGAAGGCTATCTGAAAGGCTAACATGACATTTGTAGGACATAGATACAAATCTTCAGTCCTAAGGGTGTTTTTTTTGTTTTTTGGGKTTTTTTTGCATTAGGTTATGCATGTGCACATATGACCTTTTTTCAATAACTCACTACTTTTTTTTAGTGAAGTATCAGCCCCTCCATGTGTCTCTAATTAAGTACTGGAGTGGGGATACCATATTTTACAGCATGAAAAGTGTTTTGGAGCTGACATTTTGCCTTTTCACTTTTTTTCTCTTCTGCTGAAAGGCGCAGTGCCAGGAGCTTAGAAGACAGTACTGTGCTCGTTTATTTCCCAGCTTGCTGTCACTTGCCTCCACAGCACTAACCCATCAGACAGAGGCTTCCATAACCCTTACTACATGGGGACTAAGCAGGCTTGGTGTGGTACCTGAATCAGGCGAACAGTTTTTACTGTAACTTCTGACACAGGCAGGACTTCATGTGGAAGTACAGTAAGCAGAGTTCTTTCAGACGTGTGACTCTGGACAGCCTTTATATGTTACATAAAGAACCTTTCTCTCCTTCTGCAGTCTTCCCTTCTCCCCTGTGTCCTGCAGAGAAAGGACATATCCTCGTATCTGGCTTAGCAAAAGTGAGGTGGCATTAGAGCAAATGCGCCCTACCAGTAGCCCTCACTGAGAAGTATGTGGTCAGAGATGATGGTGGAGAAGTGTAAACATGGCTCTGTGTCTCACAAGGATAATCTAGAGCTCCAAGAGAAGCATGCTGCTCCTTAAAAGAGGACTATAGATTACACTCCCTCAAATATAACCAGACAGCTCTGAGAATTTGTTTTCCCTCTCTGAGGCAGAATCCTTACCCCTTGTAATAACATACTTTAACTTTTCCCTTTTGTGCCRCTGTGAGCATTGAAAAACTTAAAATGACGTAAAAACTGAAATTTTCCTCACTTTAAAATGCCAGTATTGCCTAATGTTGAGATTATGTGAATGACTTCAGGCTTACATTGATCCCACTAGTATTAAAGCAGCTACCTGTAATGCCTAATTAGGAGTACAGTTGCCCCAGGCAGAATGATGAATATTTGGCTCATACCCTGAGCCARAAATACATACCTGCATGAAGCACGTCCTGTGAAAATTCTCCCATGTGGATCAGGTCCTTGAGAGGGTTAATTCCTTTGTTACTCTCTGTCACTCTCTTCCATTCTCTACTACAGCTTGTTTCTGGCATTTAAATCTGAGCTGCAGTGTTGAGGAGCCTGCAGGCTGCCCTGGCAGTTGTGATGGTTCGGGGAGCTGCTCTTCTGACAAGAGTGTCACATGCCAGTCCTGCTGGCCAGTTGTAGGCTGCSCGTTGCTGCCTTAGGGCCTTTCTCTACTTGATGGAGCAGGACTGGCATATTCAGAAAGCAATTCAGGCYTTTCTGTAAGCTCGTCTGTCTCTTGGAACTGCTATTTTTCCTCCATCGACTGTAGGGGATGCCTGTGACAAGTAAGCTCTTGATTGAAATTGCTCAGTCCTAAACTTAGGTGTGATGAAACTAGATTCAAACACAGCACACAAAGCTTCCTATAACATTGAAATTCTTTCTCCAGATGAGTTAGTGCTAGTTAGTATGCTAGCTCAATCTGTGCCTTTTCCCCAAACTTTGCTGTTCCCTGGCTTTTCGTCCTGTGCCTTCTCTCCTTGCTCCATCTTCATCATGGAGTTAACAAGTAACTTCTCTGCCATYGTGAGTCAGCACAGCTTCAGCAGCTCTTTCAGGGTTTTAGTAATTGCCAAGATAGTGGACAAATACGAGGAACACTCACTCTTTTACCATGAGTTATTTTCATTTTTCTGAAAGGGGTGAGACATCAAGAGATGAACAGAGAGAGCATCAAATCTATGTTAATGGATTGCCAAATTCAATTTTCTTTACAGAGATCCTTTTTGAATTACAGAAGCAGGAAAAGTGCCAGTGTCTGATAAACAGTTTTTCAAACTTGCATTTCTGCATCTTTGTACAGCTGAATGGATTCTTTGCAAATTGTGGAAATAACACTGCTCTGAGTATGAAATACTTCATACACAATCTCAACAGTTTGGCCATGTTGTGAGCTATGAAAAGCRGAGAATTAAGTTAAAGATGCATTTTAGGTTGGAGAATAATTTTGTAAATGATATAACGTGTATTTGATACAAGGAAAAGGTTAAATCTGTGCAACACCATTGTGTTACCACCTAATTCATGCAACCAGGAAAAACAAAAAATTGAGGCCAAACTGGTTAACTTTTCTTATGGATAAGTTCCTTTTCATGGTAACAGTGGTACAGTAGAATTAATATTGCAATTCTTGAGTGACTAAAATGCAGGAATTCRATAAAGGATTGGCATGAATTTAATTTATGTACTGTTTGTGTGTGTGTGTGTGTGTTCGTTCTGCAAGATAGTTGCTGTAGCCCTAGTGTATTTTAAGTTCACCTGCCTGTAGCATTGCTAGGCAGCACTGCCTGCTCTCCTGAAATAGCTGCTCCAAGTAAGCACCAAGAAATGAAACAGGATAACGGAAGTCATGGTCACTTTGCACCGACTGAATATTAGTACTCAGGAACAGTGTTATTCTTTCTACTTCTGAAGACGGTGTTTTATGCAATTCTGCAAAGGCAGATACTGTTAAAAATGTTTGTGTGCTCTGTCACACAGTCTGTGCTTTGGGACTTCAGCCTTAGACATAAATTGAGATACTGCAGAACCTGGGAGGCTGTTAGTTTAGAGCTGTGCTTTAGCAACTGTGTACCTCCACAGTCACTCTGCTTTGCTTTCCTAGGCTTTTTCTGAAGGTGAAAATAGCATATTTCAGAAAATACATTGACAAATGCATTGCTAAACATGCCTTAACGTTTCTACAGATGGAGAGAGTGATGTTTTGGGAGGAGCTGATCATGAAAACAGTTTCCTGATTAACACTAGAGACAGTTGTTCTAAAATAGTGCGCTTTCCCAAGGTAAYGATGGCCCAGATTTTTCTCTTGATACTAAGCTTTCAACAGATTTTTCTCTCTGGATGTTATTCTAGCTGCAAATGGCTGATTTTGCAGCAATTTGCTTTAGTTTAAGTTCATGTTTGGTTTTGGTTTGCTTGTTGAATTAAGCCCTACTGAATCTACTTCTTCCACTCACTTTGGCTGTGGTCTCTGCAGCTAGCTGCAGCCTCCCAGTGGAAAGCGTCCCACCGCTCTCCTGCACCGTAACGCTAACCGCAGCCAGAACAGCAAAGGGCGAGTCAGTCGCTCGCGTTCACTGTGCGAGGCAGCACCTCCGCGTGGCTCGTCTGGAGTTAAAACAGCCTATGTAGGACAGGAAGAAGAGCAGAACTTGCAACTTGCAGGATTATGAGAAGACACTGGTAACGACAAGATGCATCTGGTTGCTAGGGACATTTGAAATGGAGAAAAGAGAGAATTATCAGGTTCAAATAAACGGGGCCAAAGGTATTAAGAAGAGATATAAACTTCCCGAAGCAGCAGGGGTTAATCTGAATCACGTAACTCGGCAAAAACCTTCCCCTCTTGCGTCACCAGCTTCTCATTAGCCTTCCTGAGCGCTTTTTGTGCCCACCGTGTAAAATGTGGTTCTTGTTTAAGGATGTTGCCAATAAGCTTTTTAAGGAATGTTTCCTTTTCTGTGACTATAAGAAATCCATTCAGAAAGCCAATAGGACCCTTCCTCGCCACAGTGCGTTACGTTCTTAGTGCACAAACCTCAGACTTCACGCGTCTGGATACGGCAGTTCTGGGCTCGCGGCTAGAGCTGGTGCGTCGAGGAGCGCCGTTACGCGTGCAATCACAGGTCCCATCGGGGACCTGCACTGAACAAATGTCTCCACTGTGGCTTCGTCTGGGTTTGTGAAGAGGCGGCGTATGCCTTTTCCTGGACTTTATTTCACTGTAAAGAGACCAGGAGTCAACTGGGTTAGCAACAGTAGCTTGTTCTAAACAGTCCTGCACTGTGCTACCGTTGTGTCACTGAGAGTGGTAAGTCTAATAAAATGCATGTGTAATTTTTGAGCTGGTGATTAAATGAGCCTGCTGTTCTGCGAGGATCAGATTAGAGCTGGGGGAGTACAACTCCCAGGGTAAATATCCRAGCGTGGGAAGGCTGCAAGAGACTCATGCAGGATTTGCCAAAGGTTGGAGCTAGGAAGGGGAAGTATGGGAAAGCCAGGCTCAAGGGCCACGCAGGAAAGGGAAACRGAGGCAACAAAGTACTTTGGGGAAAGGGGACTGAGGGTAGGAGGATCTTTTCCCAGCAGATTCTTGGGGTGGACCTAAACAATGGTGGCATTAAGTGTTAGATGGAAGCAGATAAATGGAAGTACTCCTGTGCTCTCCTGATAGGAACAAGCAGCTTTGCAAGGCTTTCCGTGGCCTCTGTGCAGGTGTGAGGATCCCATGGGACGAAGTCGGTGAGAAGCTGAAAGACGGGCTGAAGCTGAGCAGGCGCCGGGTGCCTTCGCAGGGCTCTGTACCCTCGGGAGCATCCGCCTGTTTGCAGGGGCGCCAGGGACGCGTTGACAGCCGGCGCGTGCCCACCGGGGCTCGGGGGGCAGCACAGGCCGTCGCTGCCGTTCGCAGCTGCGCGCGGCGGAGCAGCGAAGCCCTTTGAGCTGTATGGGTTTGTTTAAAATCTGCGCGTCGTGGTCACGGAGGCGCCTGACTTGCCCGGGGTGGATGCTGCTGGGTACAAGCCTGTGCTCCTCGATCCTGGCAGGACTGTCTGGAGCCTGCCCCAACTCCTGCTGCTTCGTGAGGGCTTGGATGCCCCAGCTGCCCCCCTTGTCTTCCCTGGGCTCCTTTGCTTTGGAGTGAGGAGTAGTGATATTAAGTAGTCTAATCAGCTTAGTAGAAGACTTGCTTAACTGGAGGCAGAATGGCAGAAAGTAATTTTCAAACGTGCATCTTTCCTGTCAGTTAAACCCCCGTTGTGGAGTGATAAGTGGGTATCACTTATTTCTGGTGCTGTTCCCCCCATCCCCCCCCCCGCAAGTCGAGTTACCAAAATGCACCATTTCATGTGAGGGCAAAATAGCCTCTTAAATCTAGGAAAACAAACTTTTTCTTATGTAAAATTACCCAAGTTCTTTGGCTAATAAGGTTGTCAACTTCTGTTTACTGTAGGATTTTTTATGAGGTTACAGAAGTCTCATTTTGAAAATATTCTAAAATCCACAGACTATTACCTTTAATGTTGCATTTAAAAGTTGTGAAGGATAGCTAACGTGGTTGAAAAGAGATATATATACCTAGCATTTATTAAGATTGGACCCAGATTAGAAGAYGAGGCAGTTATTCTTGCTAGCTAGAACATCTTCCTACTCTGATCTGCAAGGTCTTTAATTATTTAATTACTCTTCAGTGTAACTCAGGCATACTGGTGCAAGTAATTAAAAGAGTGCAAAATATCTTGATTTTATTTGACCTATCAAAATATTCTAAAATCCTTTCCTGTTTCTCTTTGCACTTGCTCATGTATGAAAAACTGTATAGAGAAAAAGCATGCTTGGACTTGCATGGTATTTTGAAATTGTGATTTTCATATCCAAAGATAGTCAAAGCAATGTGTTACTACACAGTATTAGTAACATTTTGAAGAGAAAGCTAAACGTAATAATTGAGCAGATTTGCAACTGAAAGAAAAACATGAACGAAGCTGAGGCATATAATTATGTTCATTCACACTGTAGCTAGCATGAAAATGATTTATTCCAAATGGTTATAGTTGTATGCTTAGTCCTCTCTTTCCCTGGCTTTGGCTTAATTCTGGTTTCTGGCATTTTCCTGCAAAAAAAATGTTTGTTCTCCATCTCATCAAAAGTTTTAAATTCTTGTAGTCTTTAATAATTCTATCAAATCTTTTTCAATTAAGCAAGCTACAGTAGTTGCTAGATATATAGTTGCTACGGTAGCTGGTGTTCCTGAAAAAGCTCAGGATCCTAATTATACTGATAGTCTTGGTTAGTTAATTAGCCTGTAATCTATTTCTATGAGTTGTAGAAGCCACTCTTTTATGTCCAGTAAGGAGGTACTAGAGCATTCTGTTTAAAAAAAAAAATACAAAAGGTGAATTGTTGCAAGTATCTCTTGACTAGCTATTCCATTCTGCATTTGCCATCCTTTTTATTCTTTTTCCACTGATGTGTCTGGGAAACAAAGCTTTGAATAAACCATATGTGATTTAAATGACTTATTAGCTCATCATCTTTTCAGACCACATCTACCCAAGAAAATCATCTAAAATTAAATATGATTAAATAAAAAAAAAAGCAAATCCCAGCATATTAAATTGATTTACAAAGGAGCAACAGACTCCCRTATAATTCATTTCAAAACAAAAATCTTGGTTGCTGGAAATTTATTTCAGTTACTCTGGTATATTTTACTGTTTATTAAAACTAACCTTTTTTTTAAAAAAAAAAATCTGGTGGACAGGACAACAAATAAATTACAAAACCAAATTAAAGGGACTGAAATGTAATACATGACATTTTCATTCTGCATTACAGTGTAAGATAATAAATATCTCTGACGCATTAATTTTGGATTGGCCAAAGTGATGAAGAGTGCTGCAGGCATAGGAGAACGAGGAAGCTGAGACGAGAATTACGGTTTTCACCTTCTCTCTCTTGCAACAAWAGTGGGATAGATGTTCTGTAGTTTTTGCATTTTGCAAATTCTGTTATCCAGTGAATATTTAAAATGAAGAAGTCTGTCTTTCTTACAGCCCAGCTGCATGCAGAAAAGCTTAGAAAGCAAGAGTGAAATGTTGCCAGRCAGGAAGCAGGTAGCTGCTGTGGTAGGCGCAGGGGAGCTGAGGCTGCCGGGGTCACCAGCTCCCTTGCTGCATCACACGAGGCCCTCACAGGGCAGCAGGAATGCGAGAAAATAGTAAGGGCTTGCAAATGTAGTCCATATCTTCTTCCAGGGTATTTCTTCTGTCATAGAGAGATGAGAGAAATACCTRACTATATATAATAAAATCCTGTGGCTTGCTGACATGATTGTACAGCATACGTCTGTATCATCATTTATTTGTTATTAGACCAAATTGAAATTCAGAGCATGAATAAATACATGTCAATAAAATTAACAGAACAAAACTGTTTCCTGTGGGTATTCTAGTGCCATAGGTTGAGGCCTTTCCCATGTTCCTTTGTAAGGCTGTAAACTATGTACATCCCTTTCAGAGGAGCTTATTCTTTTAATGTAAGATTAAAAGGGACCCTAATCTTGATTAAGGTATCTATGTATAAATCCAATGTACAGAACAGATAACAACTAAATAACACCAAAATTTTGCTTAGCCTGAAGTTGGTAGGGAGAGTAAAAAAGAAGGAATTTAGGAAAGAAGCAAAATATTGCCTTGATTTTTTTTTTTTTGACTTTTCTAAATGCATCTTTTTAGCCTTATAGTTTATACTATATTAGTTGAACCTTTCAACATAATCCCTGAGGGATGTCTTTTGAGGTGATGTGCCTTAGTGCTGTTTGCATCTATAAAGAATTCACATAGGGTAGGAAAAGTTAAAGGGCATGTGTTCTTATGCTTCATGGTAAAAACCAGAACGTAACTAGTAGTGGTTAGAAGAAAAGATACCATGTGCCGTTTTATTGAATAAGAGCTGTCTCCAGTGAAGATTTTTGCAGTTTCTTTTGAAATACCTGGTACTTGCCGCTCTGAGACGGAGGGCTGGAACAGATCCAGTGCTCTTATCTGACATAGCAATTTCAATGTTCTTTTCTTTCTGTGTGATTTAAACTCAAGTGGAAKGTGCTATAAGAATAGACCTATCTGTAAATGAATGTGAGGTCTTGAAATTGTAGCGGAACGTCACTGTATTAGAGAATCTCTAAAGAGAAAATTATACTTGTCCTTGAATATATTTGCTGCTCACGTCAATACCGTGGTATTTGGAAGTCTGCATCAGACATTTGCTAATCAAAGAATTATTGATTTAATGAAATTTGTAAATCATATGTTCCTGTAAAGACCAAGATTTAACGTTATACACTTTTGTACCTGTAGAAACAAAAGAGAAATAAAAAGGTGAATATGCCAGCCTCTGCAACAGTTGAAGTGCGAGCCTTGATTTTTGCAAAGCTTCTTAATTTGGGGAAAACAGAACTAAGCGAGCTTTGGAAGGTGTTTGCTTTAATAGCTATTGCCCTGGTTAGTCACTGCTGTGCRGGAAGTCCCGATCTGTTTGTGACAGCTACGGCACCTTCGGTGAGAACTGCGGGAGCTTCCTTCTGTCGCTGCCCGTTGCTGACTCGGCACCAAAGGCTGCACCCTCAGCACCTTTGCAGGGGGCTGCATTGCCTTCTCTGTGTGGGAATTAGCATAGTACTGATACATTTCCGACTTGAATGTTGCTGCAAATTAGATCAGGGGCATTGAGAAAGAGAGTACTCCTTATAGCACAGTTGTTTAAAACCAAACTGCTAACCTGATGACGGTACTAGTTATCGCACAGCGAATGTGGTTTGTGTGCAGCATTTTTAAGTGGGAGAGGACTCTCCATTACCATTTCTCTCTCTCCATATATTTAATTCTCTATTACAGTCTGTGAGTATACTAATACCACAAGTTGAGTCCAAACATACAGGAGGGTTTGCTGGTCTGGCAAAATTAAGCTCTTAAACGTTCCACTTGCAACTTAATAGATATGTCTGATGACYTTCTTTCTATTGCATTTCTTTTTTCCCAGGCTCTGAAGGTAGGTGATGGCTATTTTATGTCTTTTCATTTTGAAGTGTGTGTTGAGGATGTTTTTGTTCTGTGATCTGTATATTTTTTCATTTATGTTCTTTGACCTTGCACTGCTGCTTACTTGATACTTTTTAYTTTAGGTCCTTTGCAGCAAAAATGCATGTAGGCAATAGAAATGCTATATTTTGTGTCAGTGGTGGTTTATCTCATACAGTTTAGTGCAAAAGCAGCAAGCCGCAGCAAAGGAACCTTTGCTGTTTCAGTCCCCATTCTTTCCACTGTGGCTGTGCAAGAGAGTTACAAACTATTCATGAAACCATCTATGAAATCATTAGGGAGCTTCTCATGTTGTCAAACAAAAACAGATTTTAAAATTACAGTGCAATTTACTCATCTGCCTTTATATGGAATGATTCACTATTTAAAAACATTCTGCATTAGAGTGACAAGTAACAGGCATGTCAGTGACTTAGATATGAATGTATGTGTCAGAACCAATGCTGTCCTCCAGCACATACTTAATATGTCTGTCAGAGGTCATTATTAGGAGCTTAGTGATGAGTTTCATGATTTGACATAGTAACTCCGGGCAGTATGTTTTGCTGGTTTCTGTCCTCCTTGGAATTAATCACTGTCTCTATGTATCCCTAATCTGAGCTCCACATGATTAGAACAAGGGTCGGAGGGGTCTTTATGTAGAGTCACCAATTGAATAGTTTTACTTCTGGTATGCAAGGTGATTCACTTATCATATTTTCTACTAAAATGCCATGTATGTGTTTTTAGTTTGAGCATTAATAATTTCCATGGAGCATGTAAGTATGTATCAGATGTATTTGTGTGTGTGTTTAGAAGATTGGTACAATCCAAAATACAAGTAATCTCTTGACTTGGAGCCTAAGACAAGCTCTTGGAGTTATTGCTGTTTTTGAAACAATTTGTTGATCACGTATCAACCCTTCATGACGCCTGACTAAATGGGAACTGATTATAAAGTGCTACTGCCTGTCTTGGATTATGTCCTTACCTTTATTTAATGGAATAGGTTTTAACATCCATCAGTCAGTAGTACTGGCCCCCCAGTGCATTTGCCTCCCCGAGAAAGGGACTTATTTCCTGTAAAGAAAATGCAGTATTATTCTGTCTGTTTAACAGAGATTGTCTTTGTAAGAAAAGACCTACATCAATACCATATAGTTCAAATTTGGTAAGATCTGGTTAGCACAAGAGGTAGATACCATTCAGTCCAAGCACACCGGCAGGAGAAGTGTTCTTGTGTTGCCTGCAACTTTTCACTGGAAGTAGCYGTGTCCTCGTAATGCTGAATGTCTYCATTTAGGGTTAGGAATGCTATAGCACTGTGCCTTCAATTTGCATCTTAATTAGCTTTAAACCAAAGAAGATAATGCATTTGACATTCTGAAGGGGAGCTTTTGGGTTCAGTTATTCTGGATTAGTATTCCACAGGGAAAGAGGCTGAGATAATGAAATTCTCACCACCTTGTGAAAAGTCCCTCAGGTACTGCTTAAAAGGCTTGTTTGCATGGTTCGTTTCTGCTAAGTAGTGTGGGAATATAAGATGTCATGTTTCACCATTCTTGGCTTCTTCATAGACCTACAATTAAAGGTCAGTTTAAGTCRTGTATATTCATCTGCATTACGCTGATGTGCAGCTTCTGTGCATCTTCCGGTGTACGCAGTGACCTGGCAGCCGTTCGCAAGGTGTCAGCCCCCAGGCTGAGCACAGCTTTGTGAYCGCGGCTTTGTTCTGCTGTTTGAGCTTTCTGTCTCCCCGCTGCTGGCTTTAACCAATATATAAGTTTTAAACTGAATCACTTTCTAAGGCACAAATAAATAAAGATCCATTTGATGCTTGTAGATAGGATTTTTGCTGTAGCAGACAAGGAATGTGTTTTGATTTCCTAACAATTGTTACAAAATCATGCTACTCTGGATGCAGTTTACAAGGGAAGCATGATGATCTACTTTTCAAAATACCTGTAGTTCCCATTTAATCGTAGCTGAAACAATAATAAATGCTGCTGGAGTCGGTCAGTCTGCAAGTCCTCACAGCGTKTCTTCAGTTGGTTCAAAGACTGTCTAAATACGCAGGTTCTTGGGGCTTTCAAGGGAATTTCCCTGTGATCTCTGAGCTGTTTAAAAGTGCCAAGCTCCTGTGCACGCAGCAGGAACAGACCTGAAGTTCGCAYAGAAACATCTGCTCACACTCACACTTGTTACTGTGGAACAAGCAAATCAGTGAAAGCACAGGTGAGATGGGTGGGTTGTCAGCAGGAAAAGCTACTTCCCATTGAAGAATTCCTTCCTTTGCATCTGCTTGTCTCTTGTTCCCTCGCTGGCCTTTTGGATGCTGAGCTTTTCACGCAGAGCAGCACCAGCCCTAACCCTCTTCCCATGCTTATACCCTGCTCAGATGGTGTTGTGCCTTTGTGTAGAAATTAAATGGCTCTTACCTCATTTTAATGAGTTGACATCGGAGCTAATGTGGCATATATTAGAAACTGGCAGGGAAAGTTACCCTGACCCTTTGGCAGTTTTCAAGATGCTAGAAATTTTGGTCACAAATTGCATAGAAAGTCAAGAATTCAGGTTTTATTTGTTGAGGTGATGGTTTTCAAAATGAGTACAAAATTGTTTCAGCTTAGTTGAAGTACTTCATGTTGACAATTTGGAAATACTTCATTTAGATTAAATATATATGAATGTAGAGAAATGGGAATTTTATTTTTAAAATAATGTGTTCAAAATATTAGAGTTAGTTATGGAATTTCTTTGAATTTGAAATGGTTTTCATTTTCACCCGCTGGCCTGATTTAATTTTGGATTTTTGCAACAAGTTTCAAAACTTCAAACAGATTTTATGAGTGCAAAGCACAGACTGATGTCAGTTCCCACAACTCAGTTCAGATTAAGTTAATCAACATTTTAATAAAAAATGCTTAAGTAAAAAGTTACCCAATTAAGTTAATGATACTGTGCACATATATGTGCAGCTGTGTGTTTTCATTATGTTAAACTGATCTGACAAAAACTCAGTAAGAAGAGACCTATATACTGGCTAACTACTTTTGATAGATAACATTGCAGTCTGCATTTTGTAGGGTGGGCTGCTTGCATTTGACAATTTAAATAGGTAATTGTCTTTAAAGATTGACTGCTGTAATTRTTTTGTGTGTCCATCATTTATTGTAATTTATTTTTGTTTATCTTGGTCTTGTGGGTAGTTGACTCTCTCTCTCTCTCTTTATATATATATATATATATATATATATATATTTACTAATTGAATTATTTATTCTCTTAATACATAAAAATGTACAAGATGCCTTATTGAAAGAATAGAGACTAGGGAGTAAAGTTAGGAATCTATTTCTTCAAGGTAGACACACAATTGTAGGTACATTTGAAGGAATATTTATTCCTCTGTCTACAATGGTATCCCTTTAGAAATGAGAGCTGCACAAATGTGAGAGTACTGCTGGTAGCTTTGGTTGGGAGGAAGGATAAATGTCAAAGACTGTTGTCTTTGCTAACTCCAGGTTACATGGGCACAGCAAGAAGCAAACAGAAGGTTGAGTTAAGCCTCTTGGGTGCCGTTTCAGGCCACTTTCAGCTGGGCCTTGGCCCCAGAAGCTCTCTCCGTTAGGTTTTTTTTCTGGAAACTACTGTTCTTGGATCTGATAAAATTAGATTTTTTATTATTATTATTTTGTGGTTCAGTTTTGGCGCTGCTTCTCCCTGCTTTTCTCAACAGTACATGCAGAAGCCTCTGCAGAGCAATCCCTGTTGCCCCTCCAGCAACTTGGACCAATTTCCAAGCCCTTCGGTGTGGCCTGCTTTCTTGGGACAGTGCCAGGTGCTGTGCCTCAGGGAGAGGCACCCGAGGCCTTTATTTGCCCGGCTCTGGGGAAGCCTAGTGCTCATCTGAGCCCAGATGCCACAAGGGAAGGCACGTCTGAGGGGTGGCACGGGGCAGCTGGAGAACGGGAGGAAGCAGATCACTGGATCTAGAGGGAATTGTGGGGAGCAAGGATGAGCAGAGCCTCTGAGACTGATAACATGAATGTGAATATATTATTCTCTCCTCTAGCACAGAGGTCATGCTTGCTTTAATTATATAATTAGCTTTAATGAAAAAGCCCAGTTCTTGTAAATGAGAAAATTAGGCCATTTCTCATATTATGAGAAATTATTCTCATTATATTTCTCATATTATACATTTTCTAATGTATAATATGTACCTGCAGGATTGCTGATACTTTAATGGGAGGACTTTCCACTTACTACACCATTGCCAGGGTCCAGGCAGTGTAAGAGCTCATCCTCCCTATTGCCTGTCCTTGACATCTGCCTTATCCTTTGAGCTTCACGGCCTCTACAGGAGTAAAGCAGTTGCAGTTGATTGGGACTGATAATAACAGTAACTCGGACTGTCTCATATTTTGTCTAGGTTAAAAGTGCAGACACGGGCAGGTGTTACCTGATAGTGACTTGGTATATCTATTGAATGTGTTTAGAGTAGGAGAGTTTCTGGCATACTTATCACGAACTCGTAATGGCCAAACTTGTAGTTCTGTGCAGTCCAAATCCAGCTGAGTTCTGCTGACAGTCATTTAACTAATTCCAAAAATTTGATAACTTAATATTCTGTACATAATTTTTTCTGACCACCACCACTAATATCACTGTCCCGTAGTAACTGAGATGGCTGTGTTTGATATTCTTAAATGCTCAGTTTGCTGGTAAGGCTTTTGTATAACAGAGACTTCAGGACAGGTTCTCATGGCCTTTCCTCCTTGTGAGGTTGTGTAGTCTTTCACTGTAATAAAACCATTTGGATGTACTGAATAAAAGTCAATTTCTGAGGTACTGATTGGAACAAAATTCAAAAGGTCAAGTATAATGCATGATACTGAAGTCTCCGGTTTAATACTCTGTTCAGCTAGCTATCCAGTATTAGACTAGGCCAGTCATCGTGATTCGAGATCACGAAACTCTGGTAGGCAGGAGGAGCTGGCTGCACTTAGGGCCACYGAATGGGGAGCGTTCAGGGTTTAAGCAGTTCTACGCTGTCAGTCTTCAAAGCTTGTTGACATCATTTTGAATTGAAACACATGTTCCTTGCAGGTCCTTAATGAGTAAATTATCGGATGGAGCAGTAACAAGGGATAGGATGCAGAAAGGGTTAATGCCAGCCCTAAGAGCTTGTAGCCTGACTAGGAATAAGAGATGACAAGGAGGAATGGAAAGTGCAATRTGTCTTGTCCTAACAGCTATGTCACTGCAAAACTTAACTTTCTGCGCAGCCTGATRCCTTGACAGTAGTGACCCTCTTACTGGGATGTTGAAAGTAATTGCAGCCCTTAGTAAGATGATGCTATGAAGCCATCACAACAGATACAAAAAAGAATTTGCTGTAGCTTCCCTGCTGTTCGAATGATAGTGCTTCAGTTCCATAGTGTTTTCTACACTGATAAATCAGGGTAATCTACCAGMTTTACCTGAAGAGTGAATCTTAACACAGACATGAGAAAGGTTTTGTCTAAGGCAAAGAAAGGGGAAAACCTGACTGTACCATGGATTTCTGCCTTAGTGTATTTACTTCTTTAAAACAAGCTATTGCTGTCCACATTGTGCAATGAAAGATTTTTTGAGACATTTGTTTGGGTTGGTTAAATAATTAATAGTGTTGTTATTGCTACTTCTCTTCTCGGAGATTTAGTAGTATCTATGGAACAAAATGCTCATTTCTTTCTCTAGCCTCATTTTTTCACTTAATGATATTGCCTAATGGTGTTAATTTTATTTCTTGTATTGAGTGGAGAAGGCACATCTCCACGTGGCTTATTTTAGTTGTCTTGCCCAAAATCGCACTTGTATTTCCCCTCCCCCCCCCCCCCCCCCCCCNCCCCCCCCCCCCCCGCTCATTAGGCTTGTGCCAAAAAACAGCTTACAAGTCTCAAGGATATGGGGAATTTTTCTACACAGAACAGTTAAATACCCCCCCCCCCCCCCCCCCGCTCATTAGGCTTGTGCCAAAAAACAGCTTACAAGTCTCAAGGATATGGGGAATTTTTCTACACAGAACAGTTAAATATGACAAAATAGAAGAGGAATRACATAAATGGAATTGAGCAAGATACAGTGCAAGGATGAGATATAATGTAGTCAGCTTGAAGGTCATAGACACGGTATGGGATTAGTTAAGCTTCAGTCTGGAAGCTTTAAAATCCTGTTTTTCCTGCAGCAAGAAAAGGTGTCTCTCTTTCTTTAAAGGAAGTTAAGATTATTCAATGGGAATTAAACTTTTAGGGAAAAACTGTTCCCTGAGGAAGAATAAAATTTTAGGAACGTAGAGCTGTGCCTGGCAGTTTGGTCTCAGTGGGAATAACACCTTGTAAAAACAGCATTTGTTCATTTATGGATGTGTATTAAAGTAATTTCTTTGGATGCTTCTGGTGATGCAACTCTCAGACTCGAGCAGATTGTCTCCCACAGTAGAAGTTATTTGAATGGAAATGGCTAGAAGAGTTCTGTTAGGAATGTGTTACTCACGGAGTTTTGCTAATGCAGCAAAAGGAAATTCCTTACTCAGGACTATAAAAAGGTATTTGTATGAATATCAGTAGTCAATGCTAGATTTAACTAAAGCCTAATAAATGAGGAATTAATAWAAAGTAATACATACACAGAATAGTCTTAGTTTGGTATACTCATTGCATTAACACCTTTAAATGACATTGAATTGTGAAATCTGTAACATCTGAATGCATACATTCTCTGAGATAGCAAGAAGCTTAATGTTACTGCAAAATATTATGGGCTGATAACAATAAAAGAAATCAGTAGTTTTATTGTTTTGTTTAGATTCTGATCAGAGATGAAGAGCAAGTTAACCATGTTCRTATATTTTATTGGTAAATTCCTCATCTGCTTAATATGTGCCTCAGTTAATGACAGCCAAATGGTTCGATGCTGAAGTGAGGGTACTTCAAAAAGKGTGCTTTATCAAAAGGCTTATTTTTCCTTTCAAGGATGATGATATAAATCATATTAACCTACTGATGGTAATAAATTACAGCTTAAAATGCCACCAGTGCTAGGAAAATGTTTAAAACTTGCAGCCATCACTTCTGGCATGCTGGTGACTGCTGCTGAGGTGACACACTGAAATCAGAWATGAGGTACAATTTTTAATACACAGGCTGACTATGGAGCCAGGCAAATCCCCTTTCCCTGAAGGTGTATGGTATTTTCAGAACATGTAAAGAACTAATTAGCGGAAGGAGGTGTGCTGAGCTTCATGCTTCTACCAGTCCAAAGTAGAAGTCCCAAGTCTTCCTACAACTGATAAATACCAGGTTAGACAGAACTACATTGGTGCTGAGCAGATTTCTGTGTTAAATTAATACTTGGCATATGCCTTTGCCTTTTGATATGTTGTAAATTAAAAATATTTGTTTTCTCTGCTTTTGCTAGAAATACATATTGGTTTACTGGTTTGTCGAATTGATTAAAAACTAGTCCATATGATTTCCACTGAAACCCAGTGAAATAGAAATTGGTATGTTGTAGAACATCCTTCATATAAGCTCAGATGATCTTAGAAATTTGTGTCACTTCAGTGAGCTCCTTTCCTTGAATCCTCTGTGGGCCGAGGGCATTAACTGTGATCCCGTGGTGAGCCATCCCACGGCAGCTCTCTGCTGCTTAGCCCACGCTTGGGGCCAAACCCATCCTTGTTGCCGTTCTGTGCATTGTACAAGTGTCTGATCAGGTTTAGGGTGCCAGAGTTAAAGTCTCTGTTCCTTCAGTCTTTGCATAGCTATTTTAACTATATCCAGTTCTATCACGGTGTTGTCTGGAAACTTTGTTTTAAAGCAGTGATAATTTTTTGAATGTCTGATTCTCACCATAGGGGCTAGAAATGAAATGATAGGAAAAACAGGGTTTATGGGCTGTCTCTAGCAACTGAACTATGTTTTATAGAAATAAACTCGTAATTGCAGTGTGTAAAGTATGGAAATATTAGCTTCAGTGTTTAGCATTGTTTGATGGCCAAATAAACATAGAAATGCTGCAACCCTGCAGAACTGCCATGCACAGTCAAAAATTAAAATGCAAGTTACAGGCATGTTAGTAGTGCTTTAAGCTGAAATGCTGAACTTCAGAAATATACTTTGTAAAAGTATAAAATGTTCTTTGTAAGATGATTTACATAAGTGCTTTTCAAAATAATAGAAATTATTTGGTTTCATTTATTTACACGATAAGGCATAATTATGAGATTATGTATGCACATGAGGACTAGAATTAATTTTATAGAGATGAATACACTTTCAAGTTAAATTGTTGGAATATCACAGTTATGACAGGTAGCAACAAAACCAAAAGCATTTATTTATACCTTCAGATGCCTCCCGTAGGCTTGCGACAGTGTCTCCAGCTGAGAGAGAGATGTTCTGGTAAGAGTGAGAAGACAGCAGCTCGGCTCTGGGGTGGCCAGGCAAGGGTGGCTGGAGGGCAAGCGGGAATAGGAATGGGCTGCTCTCGGAGCACAGGAGTTGGCGTGGAGGTGCTGCCCAGCTGCTGCAGTGTTGGTTTTGTCCAGGAGTTGTTCATGACTATGTGTTCCTTTTCGCTTACCTGTTGGTCTCAAGTGTTGAAACATTTTGTGAACAAGTGTTAGCCCATGGGCATGAACTGTTTGCTTGAATTATTTGCAATTTGTTCATGGTGTGCATTTGGTCACCTAGGTCACAGAGTGTTATTTCTGCTTTTAGATTCAGTGACTAGAGGAATGCATTACGAATAGCTTGCCGGAAGGCAGGCACCATGGCTGTGAATTTTTATGAAGAGGTGACTACCACCTCCGGCTCAAGAAGTTAAGAAACTTAACTGCTGCATATTGCCAGGGGTGGGAGCAAATAGTTTAGAAAGCACTAGGGTGTATTTTTTCCATCCTACGTTCTTTCCCTCAACGTTTCCCACTAATCACAGCTGGAGACGAGACGTGGGGCAGTGTGGAGCCTTGCTCTGATCTCTTTACAGGTTTTCTGGAGTTTGTATGAAGTTCCACACACTTGTGCATATACCTTTTTTGAGGTAGTTGGGATTACTGTAGCACTAAAGTACMGGAGACTGATATTTCGGAGAGTGTGTGAAGTAGCTTTGTGTATGAACACCAATGTGAGGCATGGGGTCATTTTTAGAGGTAACTCTTATATTAGATCAGGTAGCTCTGCTAAACTATAGCGAAGATTAATTTTGTCCACTTTACAGTTGTAAACTGGACCTATACTGTGCTTTTGAAAGAGATAAATTCATGTGAAAATTGAGTGAATTGCAAGTCTGGAGAATAAGGAGTAATAAGAATATTTTTGTTATGTATTTATTTTTTGGTATAGTTTGGAGTGAATGGAATGAATGAAACTTAGTACCAACACACTAGAGATTCGCCACTATTTGTTTCAATTATTCCTTTCATATTTATTGTTTAAGTGTTTCTTTTTCTTGTTAAAGATGTCTTCACACAATTCTGTTCCTGCAGCCTATTATAAATACAGTATATGTCCTTAACAGAAATGGTAAACATTTTTGCAAGGCAATACATTTTTGTTGGTGTCTAAAAATAAGGCAGGAAAAAGGTGGGGGGGAGGGAGGAAAGGAAGCAAAAATGCAGTAGCATTTTAATGGTACTTTAGAATTGTGTATCTATTTATATGTTTTTTAAATAATTGGCTATTGCATAAAGTAATTTAAGTATTTTTATATGCTGCTGTTTAGATTTTTATAGAACACTCTTGCAAGCAATATCATTAACACAACTCTAGATCCTGTTATTGAGCAAYGTAAAAGCACTTTTTACTGTTATATCATCAGTAACAAATCCCACTCTAAAGATTATTTTTCCCAATCTTGAAATTTTGTTCGTGCTTGAGAATAAAAATATATGTATGTAGATTAGGATAAATGCTGAARCAATATCACAGGCCTTGTTCTGGTGCAAAGAACCTTTGAATGCAGAAATAAATGCCTTCCCAAAACAAGGAGAAGAGCAGGGCAGGATCTGACAGAACTGCATTAGTCCCTGCTTAAATTAAGCCTGTCCTGTTCTCTTGTGGGTGGGAGAAGGTGAGACCAGCGTGAGGACTCTCTTACATTTTACTGTGCAAAGGTTTACTATACTCAARACCTCTGCTACACTGCTGTGTATTTGATTGGACTGCTCAATATTTAAAAGTGAAAATCATTTGAAGTGTTTTCCTGGCTTGGGACTTTTATCAGATATCATTCTCTAGCTTAGTGTCTTAGCAGAATGAGGTTTTAGTGATTACGTTGTCAGCCCATAGGTTCCCACTTGATAATTTTTGAACTCTTGACTGATTTCACCCAGATTTGTCCAAGTATTCATTATGCTAGTGAAATCACTGTCATAAAGAATTCAAAAAATTGAATTTTGGATGGAGGAGGGGTCCACGGTAAAGCCTCTGTGGAAAGGAAAGCAGTTATTAACTGTGTTAGCTGTTATGAGATTTGTCAGCCYGTCTGTGAGTGTGCGTGGCCAACTGATCGACTTCCCGCACCGTGCTGCCCCATGGCCAGTTAAACGCACAAGGTAGGAGGAAAGGGGAACGGAGAATGGGACAGAGTTTTAGGCAAAAAGCCCAAATYCATGGGAATCTGACTTCACTAGGTCTTCTGCTCATTTTTTATGTAAGTTCTTCTAAAAAGGGCCAATGTGATATGTCCTTCTAAATATGAGATAGCTTTACTCTCATTAGGTTTTGAATTTCACACAGAGTAATGTTGTCTTCTGTGGGCTCATGCAATATATTACAGAATAAGATATGAATACATGGTATAAGAGAAAGAAAATCAGAAAATAATTAATGTGAGAAACTTCAACATAATTCACAATATGCTAATTGCTATTAACGTAGGATTAATAGATGAGTCTCAAGGGCATTCAGAAACCTTGCAAAATGCATTTATTCTTCAAGGTATTCAGCATTGCTTTTGTTGCAATGAATTGGTTTGTCTTCAGTAAAGCAGAAATCCTTGTACATTAAGTTGTAACAATGTCCATATGTTCTTAATGCACCAGTCAGCCCTACAATAATCTCAAAGGTAAAAACACTGATTCAAGAGCGCAGTTAATCTGGAGAAGTACGTGTCTTCCCTTCTTTCAGATACCATGCATCTTCTCATATTACTGTAAGTAAAAGAAATGAGATGAACAGGAGGCAGCAGAAAAATCTTGAGGAGGTTGCCATGCTGAGGTCTCTGCTGCAGGGCACCGCTTTTTGCTGTGTGTGTGTGTGTGTGTGTGTGTGTGTGTGTGAGAGAGAGACAGAGAGAGAGAGAGAGAGAGAAAGAGAGAGAGAGAGAGCATGCTCTTAGTATGTGGTACCTAGTAGAAGCCACAGGCACTGTAGACTTACCGGGGACTTTTAGTGATATTAAGTAACTTCCATGGATACTGCACTTCTAGTACCTAGTATCTTACTGTGCATTTCTAATGGCACTGGAAAGGTCTAGCAGACGAGCCCCTTTGAAGTATGGAAAAACAACCGTGATRTGTCTAGATTGACTTCACAGGGACTGAGTTCATCAGATGCTCTCAAAAAGCATTTTGGGTGAGTCACAATTGCTATTGACTTCTTGAAGTCACTAGAACAGGACCGGGCCCCCACATCTGGTAGCCTCAGCTGGCCTGTCCTCGCAGAGAACAGGCAGGGGCAGGGTCCCAGGGCAGGGGCATGGCATGCCTCCTGGGCAGCAGATGAGGGCAGGACAGGAAACTCTGACTATCTTAAGGCACTGGGATGGCTCCAAAGTCGGTGCGGTGAGATACTTTGCAGTCTCTGTGATGAGAGAATGAAGATCCACGCACGGAGGGGGAGAGCCTACTTGAGAGGACAGAGACATCCAGTGTGGGCTCTGGCTCGTGAAAGACACACAAAGACTTTGGACAGTGAATATAGCAATGGAGGAGCTCGGGGACGGAGCATGCTKGGGAAGGACCGAGAGGAGAGAATGGTGATTTCGTAGGAGATGCAGTGAAGGTAGCAAAAGAGAGTCCGCACTATGCGTAGTCAGGCRCTGATTCCCTGTGAGGAACAGCAGAATAGGCTACGCTGCTGAGACCGTGTGCCAGCTGCGTTCGTAGCCAAAGTACGCGTACAGCTGTGGTTTTGAGATAGCRTTTCTCTGTAATGTGCCATTTTGCTTTAATCCGGTGAGTGGTGAAGCGATAGCTAGTTTATTTGAAATCCATCAATGTAAAATGTATTGCAAACAAAGGCTGTGGATGCCATCGTGTCAGACTTCCTCCGTTTTCTAGTCCCTCTGCATAAATGTGTACACCCTCCTTCAAACCATTCAGTTGAGGGAGTTGTACTTGAGCGGCTTGTGGAGTACACACAGCTCTTGTTCTGAATTATAAGCAAAATTAGCTTAATTGTGTAGAAAAATACATTCTTTTTGAGGGTTTAGAATGAACTAACTCAGGTCTTCAGGGAAAATATGCTGTTGTATCTCGTTGTTGGATGCAAGCAGACACGTAGGTGCTGGTGATAGGCCGCTGCGGCTCTCAGCCACTCGGCAAGCCCCGAGGCGTCTGTCCCCAGGCGCCCGCGGCTCGTCGCCGGGACTCCCACCGCTGCTCTCAGCTACTGCTGGGGACGCAAGCGGAGGTGGCGGCCGCGCGAAGGCCGGTCCCTCCCGGGGCGAGTCAGGGCCTGCTGCTGTTTCAAAGGCGTCAAATCTGAAGCAGCCAAAGAGTTAGGTATCAGGACAGACAATGAAGCATTTAAAAATGGAATTTCATATCTAAAATTCAGCATGTAGTATCAGGCTGATTCTGAGGAGCAGGTAAATCATTTGGCATGATTTTATCATATATTTTCATTACACTTTTTTTTTTTTTTACTGTAATTAAAGTCCAAACTCTTCAGTATATTTTGCTGAGAAAAAATAACAGAAGCAGCAAAGAAAAMCAAGTAGAAGAAAATGTTTCAATTTATTTGCGTACGCAGAAACATATTTTCTCTCTCCTCCCTTTTGGATCAGTTAAATCTAGCACGAAAGCTGGCTGCTCTAGGTTAATCTACAGTAATCAGAGTAGTTTCTGTAGAAGATACTATAGGATGTGTAGTAGAAGATTTAGTAAAACAACAAACTACCTTGCCGAAACAATTTAGACCAGCTAAATAGAACGAGCATTAAATTGGTTTATTGACTTAAGTTACACCAAATTGTCTCCAGTTTTTGCAAGTATAACATTGAATACACATGCACATTTGCAAGATAGAAATATTGTTAAAATTCACATGTCTAATTGATACCTGTATGCTACTAAAATTTCTAGTTTAGACTTGGCCTAGTGCACAGCACAGGCATTTCTTTAGCTAGGAAAATGCTTGTTTCTCARCTAATGACAAGCAGTAAGGGAGATTTAAAGTAAATGGATTTACAATACAGAATAAAATTAGAATTAGCTTTGTGAGCAGAATTTAAGAGGTATGCAAAGCATCAACCTCTGTGCTATTTACTYATCTTTGCTTTTGATCACATAAGCATTAATCACTGCTTTCATTAAGTTAATATTTTCTTTCCGTTGCCATATTTTTTATTGGCTAGTGTTACAGTTTACCTGTGGTCTAATGATATTAAATTATTTTTACAYTTCATAATATGCGGTGTCTGTCACTGAATAAGCAGATACAAGTGGAGGTTTCATCAGCAATTCTGACCATTTTTGTGCAGAAAGTTGTTGTGGAAACCAGCCTCACAAAAAATACTGAAAATTATCACTGAAAGGACATTTTTTTCCAAAAGGCTTCTAAATTGCAGTTACAAAAGTAATATTAATYTTTGCATAGGAAATATCAAACAAAATATTTTTGGTTTGTAACTACTTTCAATCCTTTGAAGAATTCAAACTTTAGGAAGTCCCTTTTCAGAGAGACTATTTGTTAAGTTGTTGTTGATTAAGACTATGGAAGCAAGACTATTTTGTTGTAACGTTTCTGTTTGGAATATAAATCTTTTTATGTTTTTAAATAAATAATAATAATAATAATAATAATAATAAAAGAAGTGTATTTCACTTCGTTTAACTGACCTGAAAGAGAGTCAGGCTGTGGTAGCCAGTATGAAAGGAGGAGGCATCAGGTTCTTTGGTTTGAATGTCATCTCCTCTTACATATCCATGGTATCTCTAGTCTAGCATATAGATTTTCTCGCGTGGTTGTATTATTGTGAAGGAGTATTCTGTGGAATTCCAGTGRTCATTCAAAAAATTAAAGGAATAGGAGAGAAAATAAAGTTTACCTTTTCTTTTGCATACTAATTTCAAACAAAACTTTTCAAATCAATRCCAGATAATGAAATTTCCCCATCTGGCTTGAACTGCAGAAAGATTTTACATAGGGAAAACTAGGAACTTTCAGCAGCATTTCCYTAAAAGAGCATTTTGCACCTGAAAATTGTTCAAGCCAGAAATTCCAGTTGTCCGTTAGCTTTTACCGTAAAAGTAGGTCAAAAGTTTTTGGAATGCAAAACCTCAAATGAAAAAACTTCAATTTCAAAAAAATACTTATTCCATATATATGTGTGTGTGTGTATATATACATATATATAGGAAAGTAGATGTTCTAGCTTCAAAATGGTTCAAAATTTTTTTGAAAAACCTGAATGTTCAGATTTTAGGATTCTACTTCATTTTAAAGAAATGGTAGTGTTCCTRTTGCCTTCAGTGGAGCATTATGCCTTCAGCTATTTTCTGTTAAATCTTTGAAATCATTTTTGCGTATTTTAAATGCTTTCATTCATACAAGTTTGCTGRTGTCTAAACAATTTCAGATGTTCTAATTTTGTGCCTTGGGAAGTTGTCAGAACTTTGTTTGACCCAGGAGCYGTTCCTGTTATGTTTCTTTGCAAAAAGTGAGTGAGAAGAATACTGAAGTAGTTTGTTTATAATTATTCAGTGAAATTAAATTTTTATGAYGACTTCATCAAAACCATGTAAAAATCTTTAAAATATTGTATTTTACAATATTTTACAAAATTTTCAATACTTTACAATATAAATGTTAATATTACAATATTCATATTAATATGCAGTATTATGAAATATTGTAAACCATGTAAAAAAWMTMWWWTTTTTTGACACTGGGAGTGGAACWCGTATTTTTTAATTTTCATTATCTACTGTGTAGTCACCTGCGTCATCCACCTCACTGTSTAGGTTCCCATCATAGCTCTGGGAGGTCCGGTCTGTGAAGTCTAGAGTGTGTTTCATCTGACCGACTGTAATGCCAAATTTAGGCTGAGTCAAATTCTATTGCCTGTATTGACTATATTGCTTACTGGCACAGTAAGAGTCAAAGAAACTSTATCAGGTTTAGATATCTGTGCTGTAGACACCAAAAGTTAGATGATTTGAATTGAACATGAAAGATGATGGGATTTCTCTGTATTAGGATGTGTGGCTCTGATATGTTGCCAAGTGTTGGTGAATCAATAGACCCATATATTAAAAACAAATGACTGTATTTAAAGTAACAAATGTATGATACACCGGGTTTTTCAGATATTGACTAATGTTAACTTGAAAATAGATCAGTACTTTTAATTTAACCTGATAGTTTATGCTGTTAAAGATCAATGAACTTCATCAAAATATAAGATATTGAAATARAATTCAGGAGATATCTAATCTTTAAAGGTAAAAAGCATAAATTCTTGTACAGACATGTATTTCTTTCCCCTCCCACTAGTTGTCAAACACTATATTGCAAACATAATGCAAACAGTAAATTCAGAGTTCTTGTAAACTAGCTGAAAAGTAGATTTGAGTTGTTCAAGATCATCCTAAAGAAGATAGGCTGTTTGAGAAAGATGCATTTGCAATTCTGAATGTGATGCTAAGTGTCCAGACAGCATTTATTCCACCTTTATTTTGCATTCTGTGTAGCTTTTAAGCCAAAAATGCCTTTTCTGTCAAGGCTTTGTATTGGTCTATGTGCAGCAATGATTGTAGGGTGGTCTAYTCAAAAGATAGATTAATAAATCTATCAAACTCTGGATGAATTAGCTGTTGTGCTAGCTCAACTGCTACTAACCTTTACAGATCTGARTGATTTTTGTCTTTGAAACTTTTTACTGCTTTCAAGAAATATGAAGGATTTGCACTGATTGATAAACTAGCTAGGTTTTTGCTGGCCAAAAAGGTGGTTGGGATTCCCTGTGCGTTACGTTTGTTTGGAGCTCGTGGAAGACAACTGGGTCTTTTCCRTTACCCAGCAAATCGGGCTGGCACAACTGGAAGATGGACCCTCCTGCTTCCCTGAAGGAGGAAAAATGACTAGAAGAGCGAGACATAGCTGTGTAATCACACAGCCAGGGAGGCTCCGAGTTAACAGCTACTTGGATGTTAGTAAGACAGAGTGATTCAGCTTTTGGTAAATGGAGGCTGTCTACTCAGATTCCCGTATTTGCTTCTTCAGTTTGTTAAGCTTGTTAGCTGCATAATGGTGGACATTATTTTTATTTGATATTGAGGATCTGGTTGCATTTTATTTTCTTCAGAGCAGTATCTTGCAGTAACAACTGGTGTCAGTGCATAGCGAGTCTTGTATGGTGAAATCTTGGTCCACACCAGGAGACGCGGGGCGAGAAATAAAGATTGCCCTCTTCTCCACATGGCTGTTTATTCCCTATGTGTATTGAACAGTGCTTTCAAATGTGAGCCCTTGGGGTTAAGGAGCGCTTTTTTCTTAGAGTTTTATTTTCTATTCCTGGCTTTGCTATTGGTCTGAAGGTGGCCCTGGCCATGTAACATCACCCTTTCATGCCTCAGTTTTCTCACCAGAACGCAAGAGAAGAGTACTTGCTTTACTTAAAGAAAAAAAAAAAAAAAAAAAAAAAAAGAAAAGAAAAGCACAGCATAAGAGCTAAGTAATACTACTGTATTTTACAATTCTTCCTCTCCTCTCCTGCACTGGTACTCAGTACAATATAAACGATATGTTACATTAAAATGATTGTATTGACATAACAACAAAGGATAAGTACTGAAGAGTCAACACGCGTCCCCCAAGCCACAGAAGACCTTTTCACAATAGATCTGGCTCTTCCGTAGGAAGAGTACAGGAAAGCCACAGAAAGCAAGGCAGAAACTGAGCAGGCAGCATTCCCAAGGAGAGCCTCTGCGGGCACGTCGTGAACGGCCGGATGGTGGCTGCCTGTGCCTGCGCACGGAGAGGTCCAGGGCACCCGCTTGTCAGCGCTGGCACGTGCCGAGGGCCTAGAGCTGTCCCCTGTGTGTGCCCGAAAGCAGCAGAAGACGCAGGGGGAGGAAAGCTACAGTTGATCCCGTGCTGCTGAGCGTCAAGTTACTGTGATTATGCTCAAGTTAATTACTTGCTTTGGAGGTCATAAGAGAAATGGGCGCCCTGTTGATAATGTGATTTTAATCCTTTTGGAGTGTATATAGGCTTTAACTAGTGTGATTTTTAACAGCAATGTTAAAGTATGTATGCCTCCTTCCAGCATCACTGAGATTTTTTGATGTACGACTGCGTTTGCTCTCTTTATTTTAAACTTGTAGCTAAAGTGATTTGCCTTTATCTTAGTTTAGCTGTCTTGTATTTGCATTTTTTCTTTTTTCTGCCTATAACAGCTGGGGCAGCTTTGTAGCAAGAGATGTCTATACTTTTTGTTATTTCTGGACAAGCTTATATTATGTGGATTTGTATCTCAAAGAGGAGTTTGTTTGAGTAATAACATGCCATTTGCAACCTTAAGTTGTTTTCTCAATTTCTTTTGTAAAGAACAGCTATTCAGAAATATGCAGTTCATAGAATTGTCTCTGAATATTGAAATGCCCAGGATTTTGGCTTTTTGCCTTTTAAAATATCTTGATTTTAAACTAATGTCTACAACAAAAGCTCTTGAAAAAGTTGTGACATGTTTAAAATTGGGTTGGTAATTGCTTTAGAAACTTCAAGGAATTCACATAGAACTTGAGTTATGAATTCACTGCCTGTGAATTTTAGATGATTTGGGGTGTTTTTCCTAGCATATTAATGACTTTTTTTWAAAAAAAACACTAACTATATATTAAGAAAAGTGTTTTATAGGGAGATAGCAGTATATATAAACTTGCTCTCCTACATGAGTGTATAAAGAAAGAGGTGAACTCTGAAAGTAAAAAGGATCTGAGTGAAGAATCATAACAATGTTCACTCCGATTCAGCAGTGTTACACACATGGGCCTAAGATGAGCCGTCTCRCCTCTTCTCATCGGGCTGCTTTAGCTCTGTCCCACTATTTATCCATTGAAGCCTATGGAAATGGATCCTAGTGACTTTGTTTCAGACTTTTACAGCATGTGCTGGTTTAAAAGGCCTATTTTTAGGATGCTTCAGTGAAAAAGATGGAATAATTCATATGTTAAAACCACTCTACTGAATGAAGCTCATAATTAGAGCTATAGTGAAAAATAGTTAGTTTTGCCAAATTCCTGTTTCACATTGTCTAAGCAGATTCATCTTTCAGTTAGATAACCAGAAGACTACTTTTTAAAAATTTCTCCGGTCTTCAAGTTTAGATGTCGTTGTATATTGAAAGTCCTGAAAATTAGGTTAAAACCCACTATGACACAACATCTTTCTTTTGCATTGTTATCTACCTGTTTTAGTTCTCATGACAAATTAAAGCTGGAGTGTAGTATATAAAATAACAAAGCAAGGGTAGAAGTGCTAATGTGGTAGTAATAACTTTTAAATGGATTCACATGAGAGAATACGTTAGGCAGGAATACCCAGGACCACAGTTAGATTTCTCGCGTGAAACGAAGCAAACATGAGTTGCACAGTAGTTTTGCCCTTATATGATCATAAATAGTATTGAGGTAGTATAGATGTTTAACTGAGGATCCAAGTGATTTTTTTTTTTTTTTTTTTTTTTTAACATGGATATCAGGCACTGCACAGGGAAACTGTATGTACTGTTTAGCGGGAACTGCTGCATGATGTTTTAAATGGCTAGGCAGTTCTAATTTTCAGTTGATGTGGTTTCAAATCAAACCCCTGTCTCCTCTTGCCTTTGGAGACTTCTGTATTGCTGAAATGTGGAGATCAAATTTATTCATGCACTTATAGTATGTGCTGTTATAGGAAGCTGTTGTTACTATTTTGTAAGCTATTTTATGATTGCCTCCTTTTTCTTTCTGGGTTCAGGAGCCCGCCCAGGCTTTGGCAGCTGGTCTGTGGAGGTCCATTATTACTCAGCTAAGTTTTCAAAGATCAAAAAGACCCTGCTAAATAAAACTTGAACATGTAAATGTTCTTTCCTAGCAGTTAACATAGGACAGATGTAATGTATCGTGTGAAACCATTTTTAGTGTGCTATTTCAAAGAAATACCACAACTGTGCTTTTGAAGCACAAATACTCCRAAGTAAGCATAGCACTTAGGGTAGAGTCTCGTTCATGATACTGAGTTACTGTAGCATGTTTGGTTTATCAGTTTAAAAAATGCTTTTGGAAGTTGTTCAGAATTATAGATGTATTGTTTTCTCACTGTGTCTTCATTGTTTCCAGATCAGATGTTTATAACACTTATTTTACAGAAGTTGAACATTTCATGAAAATCGCAGTGGTAACTGCTGCACAACCAAAGCTGATGAGAACAGTTGTACACCAGTACTCCATTACTGTTAATTACTATTATCTTTGTTGCACTTACTTGCTTCCAGCAGGGCCCACAGGGTATTTGAGAGTTAGAAAAAGAGTAAAATAAAGTAATTAGTATGACAGCTGATCCTGTCTTAGTAGTACAATGTTGATTCCTTACGCGTTACATAAACTAGGACTGTGCTTTGTCCGTCAGGCTGGATAATACGAGGCAGTCAAGTTTTCTTGTCACAGCAGCACTAAACTTTCCGAGCGACGGGGCTGTGGTGCTGCAGACAGAAGCAGATGGATAATTCCCCTGCCAGTGAAGTGGTCCTTGCAGAGCTGGGGTCTCCCCAGATAGATGTGTACCACAGGCGTGTGCCATGTCCCAGCATACGTTACAGAGGATAATACTAATATTCCTTGATTTCAACCATTTTTTCCCCAAAGCAGATTTATGAGAGTCTAGTTCTTCCTATATATTGGCTTTTTTTATGTGAAAATTAGGTCAGTTATTGCTTGCTGGTTAACAAGTATCATAGATCACACTTTAAAWTTTTTTTTTATTATTTTCTGGTGCGTGCTAAAGGTGAAAACATGTCTCCCTGTTCTATAACAGGCCCAAAGCATTTTATTTCTCTCTGCTCCCTTTCAGAAGGAAGAATGTATTTTACCTAGCAGAAAATATTTTGTAGAAACATAGTTATTTTAAAGGGGTTTGAATTTTTACAAGTTTTTCAGTGGTTTCTCTGTTGAGCTGGTGCTAAGACCATGACGCAGTTATCTGTCACCAGATTGCAAGTGAGCCGTGCCTCTAGCGCGGAGGCCTGCGCGGGGCCGCGAGCGCCGCGCCGGCCCGGCCCGGCCCGCGCTGCGGGCACCGCGGAGGCACCGCTTACCAGCCCTCGGCCACTCCTCCAGCAAACTACAACGGAGAAATGCTGTGGCAGGCTGAGTAGCTCGGGGTAGAGYGGAAAAGCATGTGCTTGGGGGCTAAGCTGCTGGGGTAGCCTTGGCTTATTGCACTCCAGTACACAGAGAAGGCTTATAAAGTGAAAATGTATTTTTTAAAAAAAGAGAGAGAAAAGAAAATGCTTGCCCTCTCCTCTGTTCTCTTTCTCTCCTTCTCTCTCCATTTTTCTCTCTGTTACATAGAAAACCAAGACTACAAGTTATGAGGAGGAGGATAAAAGTTTTGAATACTTTCTTCAAGGGTCCTATATTAAAGCTGCCACGTGAAAGCTTTGTAACCCCATGAATGAAGCTGACATGTAGCAATTAACAGCAGCAATAACAGATAGCCATAGAAAATCGGCATGTGGAGGAAGCTGGTATAGTATCTTTGGGTATTACAGGTAAAAAAGAGGACCGAAGTCTGTGTATCTATAGAGAAGCTGTAGGGTAAGTACACAAACAGAATTGTCCTGAAGCAAATACACCTTAGAAAATAATTTGATATGYATATAGAAGACTAATGTAGGTTATGGAAGGCTGCACTATTCCAGACAAGGACTGTAGTGATGTTGCCTACTGCTTCATGAAAAATAATGGTGCTATTCATCTGCCCTTTGTTTTCATTTCTTCTTCGCTCTTATCTCTTGTTAGTATTGCAGCCTGTGCACTTTATATTTCCTACCTTATGAATGTTCTTCGTTAATTTTGTCCTTGTTTCCTTTTCAAAATTGGTTTCCTAGTGCTCTATCCAATCTTTTGAGTCAATAAAGAGTGTTATGCATATTTTAAAGTAAATGTACAATATTATCAACATAGACAGAACTCCCACTCGTGTAATACGATTTTGTAGCTCAAGTGTGTAGCCTACGCAGAGCTAGAAAGCTCCTGGTAACAGCCTCTCCACGCAGCCTGGGCTGCTTGCCCCGAGTTAGCCCTGACGACTGGTTCTCCTGGATGGCRTCTGGCCAGTTTGATTGAACACTGCACTTTCCCTCACAAAAAATTCAAGGTGATTGCTACTTGCTATGGTCTGTCCTAGCTTTCTGGTGAATGCCTTTCATGTTGTGCTAAAGACCACTCGTCTTAAAGGTTTTTCCCCCCTGTACTGCTCCTGCTGGGGCCTCTGGATTGTCTTCTGTTGTCTGCGACTGTGCTAGGCACAGTGTCAACATGTGGCTGTCCTCTCCCGGCTTCCACTGGGCTTGTGCTGTCCCTGTCACTGTGCTCACGACTTCTGTCACCAGGTGCCCACTCTGTGGGCTTCTCTTCTGCCACGGAGATCACTCACCTGCGTGACCCTCCGCAGGTGGAGGCTTCGTGTAATGATGTGGGGCCTTGAAAAAGCCTAAGCTGAAGTTAGCCCGTTCCACATAGGCCCAAAGTAGGATTCATTGCTGTGCTGGTTGGTTTCCCCAAGTCAGAGCAGAGACCATTTCAGTTGGGGTTTAAGTCTTCTGAATTTTAGCCTTTGAACCTGGACTTCTGACCTGTTTCTAACATTGTGATGCAAATCTATTCTGAAAGATGTTTCCAGTAAAATTACTTGTAGTGATTCTGCCAAATCTGCATACACACATGGCGGGGTGGTGGTGGTGTTCGGTGTGTGTTCTGCGCCTGGCCATATTCTTGTTGAGAAAAATGAGAAGTGACTGTTACAAAGATTGACTTCATCTCCGGTTGCTGTGAGCACTAGGTGTAGCTGTTCTTCGGCATTCTCTTCCTGGAGAAAGTTATCTTGATCTCTACGGGGATCTCGCTCAAAATTACTAGCTAGTGTGTACTGGGCAGTGATGCAGACAGTGAGCATCCCTGTACTTGCAGGACCATGTCAGGAGATGTATGTTAGAGAGACTTTTAATTAGTGGCTCAGAAACCTTGTCATCAAGTAAAGTTTTATATAAGGCACAAAAGAATAATAGGGACAGAATCTAAATATGCTCTTGTAATAGCATCAAAAAATGTTTACAGCTTTTATATTATTAAACTGTAAGTGTGGCTTAGATACTTCAAAGGTTAAAACAGAGGTCTAATTTTGTTTTTGGTTGGTTTAGCATAGCATTTTGCAGACTGCAGACAGGAAATGTGTTTTACAATCTGCCTCCTCTTGATTTGCTGTTGAATCATCCTGTCATCACTGAGCTTTAGGTGAATGAGTTTCTGCAGTTGGCAAAATTGGAATGGGAAAGGCTTTTCTTTTGTTCTGGCGTATGTCCAAGAACTGAAGAGATTTTTGGAGTGTGGAATTAGAACTGTGGTGAGCGATGCAAAAAGCTTGCAAGGTGAAATACTTCACAACATCCTGGATGATTCCTGGCATCCTTGGCGTGAACCGCTGGTTTTCACGGCCCCAGCCTGCCTGCTCGGGGCTGACTCCTGTCGCAGTACCTAGGCTAATAAAGGGAATTAATTTGAAAGTATTTTTCAATGTGGTGACTACTTAGATTTGTTAAAAGTTTAAATTCTAAGCATGGTACCACTGTTGTCTGTGCTCATAATAATGGTGAGTTACACATACCTAAAATATGTGGCATTTGGTAGCTTATTAATCTGTGTGCTGAGCCAGACTTTTGCTTCATTTAAATATGGATTAAAATTTTGATTTATCTTTCTAATAACAATTTAACCTTTTTAGCAATGTRTATCATTATACAGCATGTAGCAAGGGGTATGAGCCATGTTTTGTCAAAGGTTTGTTTTTGTCTTTCAAAAGCACAAGAGGCTAATTTAAATGATTATGTAATAGCAGAGACCAATTTAGAACAAAGATTTTGTTCCTGAACTTCAGTTTCTCTTTCCAAAGATTGATAAAGGCTTGCTTTGCACTGCAGCATCGCTGCCTTACCAAGTCAACAGTAAAGCAGTGAAAATTAGAGATTCTGTTTTCTGACCTGCTTGCGTTAGCCTTCCTGACAGGCCRTGCTGTCGGCTGCCTTGTTCACGCTCAGCTTTGTCTTCCGCTTCTAAATTTATTCCCTACGTGGGAAGCTGTTCATTTTTCTGCCTGAGTCTCCTGAGTAGGTTGATGCCTTCGTTTTATAACAATGTCTGTTCATATCACACTTGAAATGGATGAGGTACTAGCTTGTAAGTGATGATGTTTTTTTTTTTTAATTCTGATTAGTATTTTGTAAATTCAAGGATGGCAGTGCTGCATGGAACACATTCAGAAATTTAAAGTTAGCGAGATTTGTCAGTTACTGTCATTTTCTACCCTGTGTTGGGCTTTCTTCCATATTGATGCCAGATTCCAGTTGCTTGGGTTTTGTTTCTTCGTTGATTTGCATCATATATCTTTTATTGCCTCTGAGTGTTCTACTCTTTGGTGTTTCTATTAGATATGAATAAGAAAGCAAAGCTTCCCCCYGCCCCCGCCTTTTAGCAGCACATCTTCAGCTTCTTTTCATTTTTAGCTTTATCAACAGTCATCAACAATGTATTTAGGTTTACCAGCCTTTTCAGCAGATGCATTGCAGCTTTCAGTTTTGCTGCCTTGTTTTTATTTAGGCTCAGTCTCCAGGTAGAATTTATGTATATTTATCTTTCGGAATGGTATTGAATGCCATTAGGTAGGATCATTTTTAGTGGATGAAAATTGTTAAAAGCCTAGCACTTATTTGTATATTGCATGTTTCACAACATTGTTACTGCTAACAAAATGTAATGTAAAACCTAAATTAAAAGAGCAACATTTTCAGTAAATGCCATAACTAATACAGAGAGTGATAAGTGGTTAAAAATGTTTTGCATACCATGAGACTATTATTTCTTTACTGTAAGAAAAATAACCAGATACTACTGAGTATATTTCTGTTAGCCTATTTGATCTACCCTATGCACATAATTTCTGGTATCACTTGAGTAATGATGGCAGCTTACTGCAAAAACAGCAACAAAGCCAGCATTGCTATCAGCATCACTTTCTGAGCTTTTAGAAAGTAGATAGGTATGTGTTCTAAACCAAATCCACACTTCTCAAAAACTTCACAAATGTATAAATGCCTTAAAATCTCCCTTGCCTCTGAAAACTTTGAAACATGGATGCAAATATGCCAAGACCTCCCTCCAGTACATATTTTTCACGTATTTTAGGGTCTTTTCAGAGCACACCTGCTGTGCTGCTTACAAGGGGCCTAACTGTGAGGTATTAACCAGCTCAGTTTTGTCCTGTTCTCTCTAACCTCTATCTACTTGTTCTCTGCTCTTCAAATGTGAGTCATTTAAGAAAGAGACTGCTATTTCTCAGCTATTGGACTGTTACTGATAAATGATTATTTAGAGAAATTGCCATTCTTTGGATATCTCTCAGCTTTTGGGTTTGGACAGAATATGTGGAGTGATCCTGTTTGACTATATGACTGGAAACATGTACCTTAAAGAGAGTCTGGATTCTGTCCTCAGAATGGTGTAAATCAGGTGTAACATCTGTGGCAGATAGCTGCGCCTTTGGGTTTCTTCTCCACTTGCACAGGGAACGCAGGAAGTTGCCCTAAGGAGGTAACGGGATTCTCCCAGAACAAGCTTTTGGCTGGCATCTGCTCTGCCTCCATAGGCTAAACGTCTGGGAAGGAGGAGTGTGCAAGGATCAGGACGYGTCATTTATTGCTGCCTTCTGCCTTCGGACGGTGGCTATGGACACAGGGTCTCTATGTCTCTTTGGACCTGCGTTAGTCAAAAGATCATTTGGACAGATCCTGGCTGTTCTTGCTGAGTTCCTGTACTCAGCATAGCTTAAGGAAGCCTCAAGATTGCCCTGATCAGTGGAAATCTTTCATAAGAAGAGCTTCAAGTTTGTCACTTTTATCTTAAGTGTTTTGTTTTGTTTTGTTTTGTTTTTTCATCTCAGTACCCTTGAGCTTAGGCTGTGAACCTGTCAGGGTATGTCTGCAGTAGCACTTAACTCTGTGTGTGTCAGTTCCCATCTGAGATTTCTTGACTGTAGCAAAAATGTGCTGTACCTTGCTGCTGCTGTTATGGAAGATCATAAAAATAATGTACCAGTAATCTAAAACAACTGAGAGAGTAATCCTGATAGTCTTAAACTAGCAAAAACAAAGACTCAAAGCCTCAATTCTGCAATCTTAATTCAGTTTCCAGTTTCCTTCTCACTCAGGCCTTGCTAGTAAGAAACAGCTCTTTTATAATTTGTCATTAGACTTCTCTTTTGCAATTACAGAACTAACTTTGCCTAGAATATTTACTTTGCCTTTTCTGCTTAACTCTCCTCTTTTACTCTGATTTTTGAACCCCATTAATGTGGTTTTCTTCAATTATTATTTTAGTTGTTTTTAATATATAATACYGTTGTGATCATAGAGGTATTTTGACTACATTGGAACACATACTCTAGCAAAAAATTAACATCTTTGTCCTTTAATATCCCTGAGAGACATTTAAGTGTGTATATTCAATATGATAAATTTAAATAGTTTGATAAAGGAGATGACCACAGAAGTTTGATGACCAGTGCTTGTGGTGGAAGTAGGCTGAAGCATACCATAATGAAGCATATCTGATACCACAACTGTGTTCTTAATATGTTGATTCACATATAAAAGATGTTGGCAAATTGTAATTATACTTTCAGAAATTAGTTTTTAAATGTGTTTTTATACTTCCTTAAATATTTGATATTTGGACTGATTTGACCCCCCCCACACACACACAGGTATATAATTTTTCTTGTGTTCTTCAATCAGAACTGTTTTTAAAATATGCATCTAGGGATATTTTTGATGCAACAGGAGCAGAGTGGGAGGGATCATAGAAAAAGGATTACTTTCAGCCCTGCTGTTCATAATACAATAACAAGTACTGTATTCTATTTTATTCTATTTATTTCATTCAGGAAAATCTAAAGTAAGATAAACATATCTARTAAGTATCAACATTCCCTTCATTCTCTGAATCCCATTCAGTTTTACTATATGCAAAACCCCTTATTCCATGGCATTTATCAACAGAATTTTGCATGATAGCTGTGAACATTTATACTTCAAATTAATAAAAAAAATCATTTTTCTTTAATTTGCAGTGCTTGAACAGGTGGCTCTCAAATACAGCAAGCTGTCAGGTTAGTCAGTCAGTTTTGTGCACTTGCTGTTTTCAGATTTCTGTCCAGTTGCCATGTAGTATTGGCAGTTCCTTCAGTCCCAAGCATATGTGCAAAGTAAACTAGATACAGTCTGACATATTGTTATCTATACTTATATTTGTAGATGTATATTTGAGTATTGCAACATCTTTGAATTATATGTTTRTCCCTATCAAAAATTGCATAGATATAGAACTAACAACTACAAAATTCCTTGAAGCAGTGGAGAAGTGGCAGAGTTAAAATCGCTTTTCCAAATCTATCATGTCCTATCTGTAGGATACATACTAGCACAATCTCTAAATCTGTGCTTGGATACTAGATTTTCTCCACATGAATGCCATTTCATTCACTGAGTGATGCACAGTCCCTTCCTGAAGTCCTTTAATCTACTGATGCTCATGGGTCCAAGAAGAATATCAAAGTGGGTGGCAAACTATATCTGGGCCTGCTAATAAACTGCTGAAAGGAGGCATCCTACAATAGTTAGAGCATGTTTTAACAATCCTCAAAATCTTCCATGAGAGATCATAATTCTAGAGTGCTGCTGTGCTGCTACATGGAGATCCATTTTCACTTTTATTAAATGTTACAGCATCTTTGAGGAATCAGGAGATAGTGTGGCTTTTGTTAGTGGTGCTGCCATCTGGAACTACATGAAGAACTATTTGCCAGGTGATAAAGGATGACTTGCACAGAAGAAAGTAAATGTACCTGTAAATGTTGTTTACATTTAAATGTAGTCCCTTAAGGTGTGCAGTCCCTGCAGACATTTGCTTTCCACCTATCTTTTCCTATCTCTTATTATGCACCAGTGCTGGYGTTGGTGGCAGTTTGCTCTGACCTACCTAGAACATCCTGAGGAGCAATAATGGAGAAGCACGTGAAGACACTCTGCATGCGTGATTATAATAAAACCTAAATAATATCTCTTCAGTATAAATGCCTTTGTCTATAGACTTTCATATAAATTACTACTGGTGAATAATACTCACATATATACCTTTTACTCACGTAATACCTTTTACTCTCAATCTTCTAATGTTTTGAATATTTTAACATTTTTAAAAATTATGTCAACACGTAATTCAGTAATGTGTTTGCAGAAATAACAAGTTAGCCATTACATTTCAGTCATGTATTTCACTGGAAGTGAAAGAGTAAGAATAAATTTTTTTAAAAAATGTTATTTTGAGCTCTGTGATATTACCACATTGGTGGATATGCTTTTACTTAATTGTATTTCCTGACTAATTATTTTTTTTTAGCTCCTGTACTCACCACCTCTTTCCTGCTATGTGGTGGCAGTGTACCAACATAGCTCTGGTCTCATGCCAGTAAAAGTATACCAAGTGGGTTGGGTGCCCTGACGAAGGAGGGTGCTCCTTTAAGGGAGCCTTGGCTGGGTTTGTCATTTTTCTTGGTCTCTTGAGGRGACGTGAGTAGCGCACTCTTAAAATATGTTATCTTCCAATAAAACCTAATCTGAATCTCTTAGTTTCCGTGTTTGTGACAAAACGTGTAGCAATGGTAGTCCATGAAGCCAGCTCATATCGCTGGGTTTCCAGACACCTTGCCTGGTTCTGCTTCGCCTGAGGGAGCGTCGTTACAAAATCCTGTCGCCAGATTGCCAGCCGTTGCTTCGTCTGCATATGGTTGCCCAGAGGTATGAGTAACAGTGTTAAAATCAATAAGCCAAGAGCCTTCTCCGAGTGTCTTCCCTTTGGCCTTCTCCAGGCTTCAGGACTGTGCTCCCACATGCAGGACTCCTACCATCCATAGCCACAAATCACCGCGCTTTCCTCTGCCTTTTCTTCTGTGTTGGGAGTTCTTGATCTTTCTACTAATATCAAGAACTTTTCATTACATTTTGTTTTATCCTTGTTACTGCCTGTCACTTAAAGGTTTATTCTGCACAGTTTATGATGCCTCAGCACAAGATTTTAACCTATGCACATTTCTCATAAACCTTTAAGGAACCATTCTTTTGCTTTTAACTTTACCTAGCACAATTCCTAGTTGCTTTTCTACTGACCCTGTTCTAGCTAGATAATTTTGTTTGGTTGGTTTTTTTTGCTGTACTCTTTCATGGATCTGATGATGATTATATGCAAGTTCAGATTAATTGATAGTAGATTTGTTCTTTAGCTAATTAGGAAGGTAAGCCATTTAGAAAAATTAAACATGAAACTTGAAAAACTAAATTTAGAAAAGAAATATTTAAAATTTTTAAACTTAGCCCTGCAGAAAGGGACCTTTCAAAACAACGTGTGATCGCTTCATTAGAATCTCAGGAATGTTGCATGCTGAGTTTGAATTTTTCTACAGATATATTCGGGGTTTTCTTTCTGTGTAAAAATAWGTAGTTGGAAAACTCAGACAGTTTCTGTATAGAACTGCAGAAGAATGTGCCCTGAATAGCCGAATTTCTTGATCTCGTGCAGGATYCTGCAAATCTCTCCCTGTAGGGGACTGTAATTTTCAGTTGTCTTCCCTGCATGCCATTGCATAGAGCCTCCCTTGCTCAGTTTATTCGCTGCTATGTTTAACAAATTGTACTTTGTTTTTTTCCTCTTGTAGCAGAGAAACACAGGATCCTGAAACTTGTACTGAGACTATAATCCAGCGTCTATAGTAGCGCTTAGGTTTCTCACTGTCCAAATAAATCTGTACTGTCTGCTAAATAAATGGCTATGCAGTGGCCCCTCTCCTGGCAGTCGTCGGTGTAAACGAATCATTCRAGGGCTCTTTTATCAATCTCTTTTGTATTCTTTCTCCCAGAAGTGCTACCAGCAGAAACTCTCTGGAACAGAGTAGATTTCTTCTAGTTAACAATGGTGATTTTCTAAAATAACGTTTGCATACTGAAAACATTTAGTCAGGAGCTTCAGGGAATAACACCTCAGAGTCATTTACTTGTTTGCTAAGAATAGTAATACATTTTATTGAAGAGTGACTGGTAGTGCCAAATTCACATGGTGAAGTCATTGCATCAACCATTATTTGCTTTGACAATCCTCAAAACATCTTATGCTACTACCTCTTACCTTATAGTCTTCCATATAGACAACACATATATTAAGGAAATTAATACAACCTGGGTTCATTGTGTATACAGGATTCCGTTGAACATTTGATCTGAAGTATTTATAAATTTAAGAGCGAAATGTTTGAAACAGCTGCCTTATTCCTCCCCCTAAAAGCTGTATTCTCATGCACTGCACTTTCGTAAGTGACTCCTAGCCTCCTTCATGGACAAATCATATCACAGTAAGGTGTTAAATTAGATTAGTTACCCTGGATGAGAAAAGGATTAGTTACTATGTTTAGTACGTAATTACATGGCATTATAGTTTTTGTCTGTTTGGGCCTTTAAGTTTTACTTGAATGTACGGTTTTGAATAAAAGCAAATCCATAGCATGCACTCCAGTGAAATGTTCAAACTGCCTAATTTTGAGACGAAAAATCAATGACAAATAGACATGTCCATATGTCTGTCCACTCAGGTTTGTCCCAAACAGCTTCCTTCAAATCACTGCACAGAAATATTATAGAGTATGAATTATGTGAGTGTGGAAATAAATGGTTTGTAAGAATAATTGCAAGTGGAATTCCTATTGTTGATGGACATACACATAGCTAAAATCTCTAATCTGAGGGAAATTAATCTTTATTTTCCCTCCATGGGRTACAAGAACGAAGTGTGCTGATTTTACATTAACAAATCTTCTGATGTGTCTGTTCTGTAAGTGAGATTGACATAACCTTTATGCCCCTATACAAAATAATAAACGTCTCAACATACAGACATAACTAACTTCTTCAAAAATGAGAAAAGGAAATTATCTTCTCTGTTCTACTATTCTGACTGCCTTGTCTCTTCTTGTTCCTCGTTGACATCAGGGGAATGTAAGAACAAAGTATGTGATGGTATAGAGTGGCTACGAGGACTTGAAAGTGAGATTATTTTGTCAGGAATATAACTCAGAATATTTTCTGATAAAACATTGATTGATTTTAATGCTATTAAAGTCCCTTTAAGTCTATTAGACTCCGTTGACGTAGTACCTGTTGCATTAAACTACCCCTATGTGCGAGCCACGGCTGGTGGGGAATGGGTGCTGGGCACAGGAGCAGTTAGGAACTGGCACTGCCTCGAGCCCCTTGGATAGGGATCGCTGCCGGGAGCTGAGCTCTGGACGGTTTTTTTCTGGTTTACGATCCCYGTTGAAGACTCTAACGTTTTGATTTAGAGTACAGCTAAAACCTCTAAACAGTCTGGTTGAGAAGCACTGTCTTGGCACCTCTACTATATTTTACTTCGAATTTTCCTCCCCCTGCATTCCCTTACTCCCTCTTATAACAGCATATAATCTCCAAGCCATTTATATGATAGTTCATCATAGGAAAGTCTCATGCTGCTGCTGTGGGATGAGTTTTTCTCCAACTAATTTCCTATTTTTCTGCTATAAAACTGCCAGAAGACTTTGGTGAATGGCAGATGGATATTCAATTAAAAACTTTTATACCAGGAACTTAGAAAATTGCTTCTTAGTCAAAAAGCAGATGAACTTCATTCAGTATGCTGCTCATTGTCAGTTCGATAGCATGGGTGCTGCCATGTTTCTGGGTGTCTTTACCTTCCTTCTGTGTATCATCGGTGAATAAGACTGATTGATCAAACAAACTACAACAGATTTTTACTTCCTGCTGGTTCCTCAAATAGTTTTAAAGTTGATGTACAAACCAGAGTAATGTACTGTTGGACGTTATGACTTCTCTATAAAGTGTAAAGACTCTGTCGCATTTCATATATAAAGCGCTTGTGGCTTGTGGTTTTGCATTAGAAATATTAAAAGATTATTCTCTTTGCTTTACAACAGAGCAGTTTTATGAGGTATTTACTTTGTGTGACTCCCAAAGAAACCGAAGGAGTAGAAAAACATGGGCTTTTTAGGACCACCTTGGAATCATACTAAGATTTTCAAAWGTTTCTCTTGCTTTTCCACATTTGAGAAATGGATGTAATGAGAGAAAAGATGTTGACCTTACATACCASAGTAAAAGAATGAAAATTCAACGTAACATAGGTTCTTCCGTCTCCCCCTTGGCTCGCTCACGCTCCCCTTTAAGAGAATTCGGGATCCTTGTTCTCTTGTCGGAGAGCAGGGATCCAGCTCTGGCCTTCGAGATGCCTCAGTTGCCTTCACCAACTTCAGTAGGCTCAAACCAGCASTTCAGAGAGTGGATGAAAACATGCAGTATGATGCATATTTCAGTGTATATGTAAATAATGTGAGAATTTAGCTCACTTGAATAATTTTTAAATTAAAGGCTTATAAATTCTAAATATTTTTCTGCGTTTTTTTTAGAGTTTTTTATCCATGCTTATTTGGTTTAAATTTGCTTTGCAATTTTAAGATCTAGATATAATTGAATGCTAAAAGAGAGTTATACTGAGAAGGCTTTAAATTGGAGACATTTCCTGCATATTGATGGAGAAAGGGTAATGCACTCTATGAGGAGAGCCCTCAGTGCTCCAACCGATATTGATAGGGGTTGAGGTAATTCATTTCTTATGAGATAATTCACATCTCACAGCATTAGATCCGTAGGGAACTGTCCATGATGGCTTGAGGAGGAAAAAGTGGCAATCTCATACTGAAGCTGCTGAGGAAAAAATAACTACAATGAGAAGCAGTTCCACATGAAAGATTCCTTATTTGCTCAGTTGCATATGATTTTCCATAATCTTTTTTTTTTCTTTCTTTCTTTTTAAATATACTTGCTTAACAGAATTTGGGTTTCTCAAGTGTCTTTTTAGGAAAAGCATGCTAGGCTTTATTTATTAGAGTGAGGAGGGAAATGCATTAAAAATAAATAAAGTGGTTTCCAATTTACAAGACTGATGGGTTATTCTTTCTTTGTTTCCTGTATTAACAAAGGAAGATAATAAATATACTTGTAAATGAATTTCCTTTTGCGAGTTTTTGGTGTACAGTGAAAATACGCTTTGAAATGCTGTATGAAAAGGCCTGGAAGCTTTTACCTTTTCAAAGGAATTTTTGTTCTGTAAAATGTCAGAAATGTCAAGTTCTGCCTTTACTGTCTTGTCAGAGGATTGCTTGAATAACTTTAAAATGTTAATTTAAGAGATTTCTCAGGCAGCAATTAATAAGATGGCACTGCTGAATCCTTAAGGATTTTCCAAAAAAAAACAGTAGGAAAAACTTGCACGTGACTGTTTATGCACTGAGATAGTCCTGCTGGCTCGATGACGTTCCTTGCACTCAGAACGTGGTTCGTATCCCTTTCCAGGATGCGGAACGAAGCGGTCTTCTAAACAGTTTGCTCAAAAGCATGAGACATGCTTGAAAATTGCAAACCGTCCAAGTCCAACTGGCTTCCTTTTGTATTTGAGTCTGACAGAGATTTTTTTAGCTGGGAGCTGTGCTTTGAGGGGCAAGTTACAACAGTAAAATGCTTCCATGAGTTCTGCATGTGTGGTGCAACTATTCCTTGGGTGTTTTGGTATATATAAATTGGTAAGTGGAAGTATAAAGTGGTTCTTAACAGCATTTGAATTCCTTTAGTTTTGCTTACTGATTACAAGACTTTTTGTCCCCCCCTATATGGGGAGACAGCAGTGGGACTGAAGGATTAATCAGTCTGAACTGAGGCCTTGCTAGGACAAGAATTGTGAGTGAACACTGGGGAGATCATTCAAATGCTGCTGTCTCAGACCTCGTGCACTGGACGGCGCTGCTCGTGCCATCGGGATGCCCACGGCCGCGCCGCCCTTCTGCGGGTGGCTGCCCCGGGCCTGGGCAGGTGTCTGGCAGCCCAGCTCTCTGCCGGGCTTTGCCTTCTCCTGGCAAGGACCATGAGCAGTGCCATCACGTGTATTTGCTTACTGATGGGTGAAGCACTGTAATTCTGGCAGAAGCAAACCGGCTGTAGCCAAGTTGGCAAACCTCTTGGCCTCTCTCTGTTAGTTCATATGTCTTTAATATTAATGAAGACTGCAGCAGGATCAGCTAGGGTCCTCCCTTACCGATGGTTACAGCTTTCTTGGGGGAGGCGGGGAGGCAGCTTGCCGTTTGCAGTCTTCCTTCCTTGGATGGATTGCACAACAAATTTGAACCAACGGGGTTTCCGTAAGCTGAGTAAGAAAGACTTTGCACAGCAAGTCCATGAATGGATTTTTCCCAAATGTCAACATTGTTACAAAAAGAAAATTTTGTGAAACCAGTTTTAATTCTAGGTACAACTTTTTTMCACTGATACATTTGGTCTAGACTTCAAAGTGACTTTTTAATTCAAAAGGAGAAACATTTATGAGCTCATAAATGGCAAATGTTAAATGCTAATTTATAATAAAGGATATAAAATGTCTGGTATCTCTGTAGAGACTGTAACTTCGGTTTTATATGTTCTGTTGGTTGGGTGAGTTTTTGGGGGGCTTTTTTGTCACAGTGCACCGTACAAGAGCCTGCCATTATGGAATATAGGATTATTGTTGGACAACGCATTGCCTAAATTATGTTCAGCAATTTAGTTAGAGTTCTGACATTTATTAACTTATCATAGTATTGATTGGTGTTTACACTATGGCCTGACGTATTGTAGAAAGTTTCCATGGAAAATTGATTTCAATAAATGTGGTAGCTGTTAAAAAAAAAAAAACTAATCTATGGCTACAGGATGAACTAAATTGCGACAGAACTCCATATCTGAATATCTTCAAGCATCAGGATTATTCTAGATCTCAGGCCTATTTTGCGTGTTTACAAATAAATTTTACCTTTATAGTGGTGTTGAAGGAAAAGAAGTTAGAATGTCTGTTGGTATAAAGTGCTTATTGCTTTTCAGTTTCTGTAGTCAGTGGCTTACACAGAAGCCATTCTGTATGTATGTTTTATCATGTATGATATAACTAAGCTTTTACTGATACAGTACGTTATACTCTTTATATACTGCCCAGTACCTGACTATATTTATTCTTTTACGGAGGAGCTGGCTGTGGAGGACAGTTGTTAGAAAGTCACAGCAAGGTCCAAGCTCTAGGCTCTGCATTCACTATTCCACCACCACTTTTGGTGCAGGGGGACCCAAACAGACCCTGACGACTTCTGCCGTTAGAAATCTAGCTCTGAATCCAGCTCTTGTATCCTGAGGCTCCCTATAATGGCATAGGTAAAATTTCCTAACTGTAGTGTTGCCATACTAATATTTGCAAGAATTCTTTAGGATCAAAATAAAATATTTTAAGTTTATAACTAAGACTCCAGGCCTTTGGGAACACAGAATTAAAAAAACACCTCATCTCCCCATGGTTGTGATTAAAATAAGTTAATTTTGCTACCTTGCACTCTGCAGCATGAGAAAGCTGGAGTCTAATTAGGTGTTTTTGAGTGTGCCTGGCTACTTTTGAAAATGAGTGACTATACTTTGAATCATAATACCTGCTTCAGGTGGGTCCATCTTATCCAGTGTGTTTTGTGTAGCCATATGACAATTTACTTTTAATGAGTATTTTGAGGAAAAGGAGACTCTAAAGTGACTACTTTCTCTCTCCAGTGACTTTTAGGAGATTTTAAGGACTCCAGCCTTATAGAATTTGAATTAACCCTTGTGAATAGGTAACCCTAGGTACATACCTAAACTGGGTCCATTTGACTTGGCCAGAGTAGCTAATGAGAGTACTTTAACTCTGTTGTAACTGAATTTTTCATTATGGTTTAAAGGGGTGTTGTCTGAGTTATGTAGTGAATACTAGTAATATTTACTGTTTTAATACCTATGACTAGGTGTATCCTTATTTTAGATTTAACTTATTTCTGTTAACCTCAGTACTTGAAAAGATTATGTACGTAGTGCTAACGAAATCTCTATAATCTACTGATCAGTGTTCAGAGGCAACAGATTATGTAAGCATTTGTAGCACTTGAGAAATATAAACGAAATGAAATTAAAAACCTTATCCTAATAATTATATTCCTTTGTTTAAGCTATTTCTTGAATTCCGTAAGGTAGAACTACTACTGCTGTCTTTGTTAATACTGTTAACCATTGACACGTACCCACCGAAGACTCCACTGGAGATGTGTTCTTGAGTCCTTCAAGACTGTAGCTAATGCAAACATAAAAGTTTCCATCTGCACTACCTTAGGATGGAGAAGGATCTGTGATACCCAAGAAGGCTGTTATTCCCTGCTGGTGTAATTTAACTTAACTCCATTTAAAAACAATGGAGTTAGTGATTCATTGCATCAGACAATCAGCTCTTAGATATGTGCAGTTTTAAATGAAAATCCGTGAGGCCAGATTTTCTGTACATGCGGTTTTTGAGTCATTCAAGTAATGTTTGCCAGTGTGGGCAATAGATAGGCCTGTATTGTTGGCAATAAGCAGCATTTATCTGCAGGCTATACAGTGTTAATTAAAAGTGCTTGCTTTCACTTAGTGGAGTATTAATAACCATATAAAATGCTTAGTGCTTGTAAAATGTGTCGTGTTAGAAATGCATTGAAATAGGAGCTGGATATTGCTTGTCATATCTTCACAAGGGAGCCATATAGGCATTATTATGTATATTTTACAGAATTAAACAGCAGCTGAGTGCAGGGAAACTGAGATAAAAAGGAGCGAGTTTAACTGCGTGGCTTTTGCAAACTAGAGCCTAGAATAATATGCACCATTTTCCTAGACCTTTTCTGAATTCTGTCCCCCGTATGAGAATGAACTATTTTGGGATAGACTTGTTTGTTTGGTTTGAAGTACAGTGCTCACGAGAAGAATGTTAGTTGGCAGCAAGATGAAGAGCATTTCCATTGCAGACATGGCAACTATATTACTAGAGAGTAAAACATAGCGTGGAGATGCTCAGGTCTTGTTTATTTGACTATGCCATTGTTTGTAACACGCACCTAGAAAATACTGCATCTATTATTTTTCTAGTATGTAAAAAGGGTAATCATGCACTGTGAAGCTTGCACTGTTTTTGCTATTTAGATATCTGAGCTCAAAGTCTGCAGAGGAATATAAACTCAGCTTAAAGGAATAATTCAGTGTTCAGAGGTACTTAGGACCAGTGGACAATACCTTAAAGAAGCTGGACAGCACTGTGCGAGGCTGCCAATGTTTAAGGCTCTTTCCAGAGCGAACTTTGTAATCAGGTCTCCCACTAAGTTTAATAGACTTTTTACACAATTTTGAAATATTTACTCTTTTAAAAGAAGAATTTATCCATGTTTAGTTCTTGGGATAACCCAACGTGAGATAACTTCACTTACAGTTCTGTTGGCTTACAGACATTGACTATTGACAGTTGTGCTAAAAATTTGCAAATAAAATATTTTTCAGTGTTCACTGTTCAATATTTTTATGCTGCTTGGTGAACAAGGTTATTTCATGTTAGCTGCCTCAAAGCTTTAGGTTTTTTAGAGCCAGCTGTATCATTATTTGCAATCTCTGAAGTTAGAACTTACTAGAGAACTTTAAGAAAAAAACCAATATTTTACATTGATTGTGTCTTCTTAGAAAAATAGGCCCTGAATATGAAGCTCTTAAAGGAAGTGCCAGTGTGGAATTGCATCCTTACCATCTGAAAATGCAGAGGCACATGCTGAGCTGACTAGTATCCACAATGCTTTTATTGGTCCTGTTCAGCTGGTAGCTTAGGAAGGATCCATTTTGTTGTCAGGCTGGCAATGGCTGGCAAAACATACTGCAAGACGCATTATTTACTTCGGTTCTTACACAAGTGTTTGTATCAGAAATAGTCACATTACTACAACAGAAAGTTAATATCTGCTCTCAGAGTTTTCTTGAAGGTTTCAAGGTGCAGTTCAGATGGCTCTTGCCAAGCCTGTGTTTGATCAGCTGCTCCCTGTGTGATTTCAGTAACTGAAAGTAGTAGGAAAAAGGAAAATTTCTCAGTCAGCCTGAATACAGAATCTCAATTGTTTTTTTTTGTTGTTGTTGTTGTTGTTTTTTTTTTTTAATCGCTCCTCCCTTTTGTTGACAGAGGGTGTACTAATCGTTTCAAGGCATTTTATACATTCTATGGTTGCATATACCCTTTTAATGTAAAAGCTTAAGTTCAAGTTAGTGAGGAAGGAGTGATTGCTTTAGATGTTTTAAATTTTCATATAGTACATGCACTAACTTGAAAAAAAGATTATTCAAAGCAGCTAGTAGATACAGAACTCCAGTGGTAATATTTTATGGAAAAAGTGCTGGGCACTAGAATAAAAGTTACTAACACTTTTTAAACAGTAAAAGTGATATAAACACTTTGCCAGAAATAGATTGAAAAAAGAAGTTAGATGACTTTGAAAGTATACAACTGATTCCCTAAAGATCTCTTAGGCTGAGGAGAAGATATGGAGGAATGAATGTGCTGTTAAATGAAGAAAATTGTCCATTTTCACTGATGTTGTTTACTTTTCACTGCACATCTTGAACATTCTTATAATGCACTGATTCTGTTTTATAGGAGTAAATTAATGAATGCTGTAGATTAAGATATTACCAGACTCCACTGTAGGTATCTCAGTTTATAAATTGCTCTTAGAGAGGGAACTTGTTTTTTCACATGRATGTGATGATAATGGATTGGCATCAATAATAATAATAAAAATGTTCTTCCATAAGTAACCAAAGACCATAAAAAGGTATTACAGCAATTTAGAGGATAAAAGATGGTTAATTGCTTTCCTATGTACTGCTGCTAAGATATATATTTTAAGATACAGATTTTGATTCTGTGGTTTATGCTTAACATCACAATAGGCATTGTGTGGATATCGGGGTAGTTGGCCAAAACCGACTGAAATCCAAAAGAATCCTTAAGCACATACGTTTACCAAATGCTCTGATAAACTAATGGCACAAAGAACATAATTTCTAAGAATTTGTAAACAATCATTGTTTTCTTTTCTATCACTTCTATTACAGACTGACAGGAAAGGAAGAAGTAATGCCTTGAATGTTGCAATAGACAGTATGTGCAAGAAGACAAGAGACCTTCGCAGACAGGTAAAGCACTTAAGGAACTAGACAGATATAAAAGGAGACTTGAAAGAGGCTTATCCAAATTACTGTTTTCAGCTTTTGTAGTACCGTAATTTGAAAATGAAATTTCCTCTATATTAAAGAAATACTTGAGGAATAACACTGTTCCATAGAACAAATACATTCCAATTTTCAAAACTGTAGAAAAAAACCTCCCAAATGGGATATAGGCTGAATGAACTTATATATATAGGCAAAACTCTGCATATGTAYATGAGTAAGAGATCATATATATATTTTATAATATATAAATACAATTTTTATCCTGAGAAATATACCTGTAATGTACTGTAGAAAACTAGATTAATTTTATTTTAAATAAGTTTGAATTATCTTTCACTTTAGTATTGAGTAGATGTCTGATTCTGTACTGTTGTGGGAACTCATACAACGCAGAAGGGTCCTTAGAATATCTACTCCCCATTCCCCCAAATATTATGCATCCCAATATCCTAAAACTAATGGGAAACATAGACTAAAGCCCACAGCTTCAACGTACTACAGAAGGTGAGCAACAGACATCAGCTGCGTTTAGGTCCTTGCAGCAACAGCCAACATATTTGAGAAAAATTGCAAATGTTGTTGAGAGTGTATAACATGCCAGGTTAGGAAGGAGAGCTAAAAAGCCACTAGTGCTTCCAGCCAGGCCATCTGAGAATCTAAGGCCACGTGAAGAACGTTGCCTTCATCCCGTCTCTAGCTGTGGCTATTCACGTGTTCTCTGATGGAAGAATATCCCTGCCAGCTTTCTATGTCATCTTACAAGGCAGTTTATGCATCCAGATGATGAGGAAATTTCTTCCTGTCTCCCATAATCAGCCAGGAAAAGCTTGAAGGATGAGGTGAATATAATACCAATAAAGTGCTTACAACTAGCTATTAAACTTCCTCTCATTTTTTGACAGAAATATGTTTGATCAGATACCCAGTGACTTGCGTCACAAACTTGCTCTGTGTAGGGCTCTCCCATTCTGTCCAGTCCATGAGTTTATTAAATGCCAGCCTATAAGATTTTAAGTTTCTTGTCTCTGTTATTATGTTTGGAAATCTGTTCAAGAACTTAATTCTTAGGCTTATATAAATCTTTTTTTTTTTTTTTTTTTTTTTTTTTTTTTTTTTTTTTTTTTTTTTTTTTTTTTTTTTTTTTTTTTTTTTTAACTTTTGGGCTGAATGTTTTTATGCCCAATTTATAGTTGATCTAGAACCGGTAGTTTTCTTTACACACAGTAGCTATTTTGTGTTTCTTGATATTTTCTTCTGGAAAGTATTTTTTGAGAAGTATTTCATCTATTCCCTCCAAATCTGTTTTCATACATGTGAATTGCATAAGAATTGGTTTAGGAATAGTTCTGTGTGTCTGAATTCCTTCTGTCCATGCAGGTATTGCAATAAGGTCTTGGCTATTCTATCTCTCTGCACTTTTATTAAAAAAAAAAAAAAAAAAAAAAATCTTTGGAAGTGCTAAAAAAATATTGAGATACATATACAGTATAGTATACCATAATAGGTATTACATTAGGCTTTCGTAGCAGATTAAGGGTTATAGTGTGCATAATGTACTCTGCAAAATTCGATTTGAAGCTGAAACCTTACGGAGTTATATTTTGAAATCTCGCCAGTGTAGTGCACAGTATACGAACTGTCACAGAAGCACTGGCCCGGTCACTGGCTGATCATGGGTTATCCTGTGGACACACATGCAACRTCTTTGTGGACCACTGTGAGTAAGATAAAGGCACCCCTGTGTCTGGCAACACTTGAAGGCATAAGTGGGTATCTCCTGTAAGAACAGCATTTTCTGGAACTTCCAAAAATCTCTGGCTTTTCAGACAAAATGATTTGTATTCACTTCAAGAACCTGGGCAGAACCTGGGATTTAAAACTATTTTGTTCTGATTTGATTTATTATTTCTATTGTGCCAGAGGTGTGCATGTCGTATCTGTGTACAGTTTTATGTAGATCACTGCCTCCCTGCTTAGCAAAGTTGTATAAATATTTAGGAAGGAATTCCCTTTTCCTTCCAATTTCTAATTCTCTGATAAATTATCAGAGTCAATTCTTCCCTCGTATTTGTTTCTCAGTATACTATGAATAATCTGCACAGATGTTTCTTCTNGGGGTGTTCTTCTTGAAATGTTATTCCCAAAGTTATTCTTCTAATATTTGTGTGCTTTTTCTTTGTCATGGATAGCATGAACACAAAAGTGATTGCATTTCTGGGATACTTTTGAAATGGGAAAGAGATATCCCTCATTAATAATGAAAATTTTTCCTTTCCAGGACTTTTGTCAGTGTTGCACATAAGAAAATAGTTTACTGTGAGCACAGTTTTCTGTACTCATCGGGATATTGATGCTAATAGTATTACAGCTACAGTATAACAGCTGCTGAGATTTGCTTCTCTGCACTCTACTGTTTGTGTATGACAACCTTAGGCCCCATGTTTTATAAACAACATGTTTCTGTGGGTTTTTTTTCATCCTCTTTGATATCAAAATAAAAACTTTAGATTCCACTTCTCTAACAGTCTGTTCCAGGGGCARGAATAAGACCTTGCATCTTAAAAATAAAACAAGTTGTCAGACGTTATCTTTCCTCTGCTTTCTAATATCTTTCACTTACAAATATCAGATATATTTTGATTTTAGCATAATGAATTAGTTTCCCTAGTACTGGTTATGAGTATTTCTAGCACTGCTCCTCTTTGACTGTTTATGTGTCTACCTATATTGCTACTTAGTTTTTAGCATTTTGCTCTAGAGGTGGCTCGAGCCAGAAACAGAGGAATGGAAAAAATGATCATTGTGATTATGATGAAGAGAAATTGATACCACTTCAGATAATTCATCTTTTATCCTTTTCCTCTCCTTGTTTTATATTTTATTGCTTCATTCTTTAGTGCTACGTGAATCATCTTTTGAAAATCTCAGCTTCATGTATTCCTGAGCAAAACTGAAATTGGAACATATTTCAAACTTGTTTGTATTCAGTAAAGGCACAGCATTATCTTTTTCCAAAGAAGAAAAATTCACTTTGCTGAATTGCAGGATAGAGGATTTCTTAGAAAGCAATAATAATGATAATTTATATGTGAAAGGTTAGGTAAAGCAAGCAAACTAATAAAAAGCTATAACAAAGAATTGTCTGTTGTGAGATAAAATTAGGCTGCTGGTTTGAAAATTGGATGCCTGATGCCCACCATAAATGTAAGTGAGGGCATTTCAGTTTCTACAAGACATTAAGACTGTACAACAATCTGGGCTTTGCAGGACCTGAAAGCATTTCTCTTGGAGATAGTGAACCATGTGCCATGGATAAGAAGGTTCTACAGTTTTTTGTTGTTGATTATTATAATTACATCAGGCAAGTTCAGTACATTTCTCTCTGTACAATGAACAATAAGGTAAATGGACATGTAATTAATGGGAATTTTTATGCTAATTTTAAGCAAGTGAGTATGTCTGTTTTCTTCATTTGGACTTTTCCCAGATAGAAGTTTTAACAAGTAACCTGGTAGGAATGGAGGCTCGATATATTTTGTTCCTGGCAGTGAAACCTTTTAGTCTTTCTTACTCGTTTTTGAAATAGCTGAATGGATAAAGCTAGGACTGTGGACATGACAATAAGGGCCCACTTCTGTACTGAGATCTGAAACTTCTGTCTTTGCAAATTACTCATGAGAACACATAATGTATCCGTCTAGTATATCCGAATGCAATAAGCTGCAGTTAGAAGACAAAAGCATTCCAAACTTGCCTGTACATTTTTGGAAGACTTGTTTGTCCCATGCACCTGGTGAGTCAACAGGAGTTGGCTTTAGATCATGAGGCTAACCAAAAGTTAGTGGTAGAGTTCATATCCAAATCTTGTTTTGAGCATGACAGATTTCTCTACTACTGTTTCTGCTGTGTGTATTTACTGCCCTCTCTATAAGGTCAGCAGCATCAGAAAGATTGTGCTGGTTTGCATTTTTCTAGCTGCAGGAATGCTTACCTCTAAGGAGATAAGATGTAGGCATTTTGGATCAAAATGTTAAGTGAAAACACTTCCTTTGGTAAGAAACCTCTCGGGCATGTAATAGTTCAGCAACCTTTTGTGATCTTTTCTGCTCCAGTCAATAACTTTTTATATAAATATTAGAAAAAAAACAAACAATTTATTTTGCAATAGAGAATCTAATGAACTTGATAATGTTGCCTACATGGCACGTGAAGTTTTGACTGATGCCTTTCCTGCAGTGTTCTAGGATTAGAACAAACAATTTTCATTTGTAGGTTTAGAACATGGAAAATGTCCTCTAAGTAGAGCAATTTCCCAACAATCAGTTATAAGCTTATACKAAATCTAATTTAAGAGAGAAAATTGTAGCAGAATGTTACGCTTATTTAATAATTAAAGCAAGAAGTTCAAGAACAATTAATGCAAATGGAAAAAATTCAACATCAGACTCTTATTATTCTCCTGCTCTATTAATCTATTATCAAATGGCATAATCAGTAATCTCGTTGGTGTAATTACCATGAAGGCTAGCATTTAGCTAATCAAAATATATCATTATTTTTTTCCAAAATGATAGAAAACATTTGGATAATTTTGCAATTATGAAAACATTGAAAACATACTCTACATTAGGATGTAGAGTATTTTGTATATGAGTATAAACATTATTTAATAGCCTTCTCCCTTGGCATCTGAACTTCAGGAGAAATGCCTGAGAGACAAAACTAGGTTTGGCCCAATTTAAGCAGTCTGTTCCAGTCATCAAAGAACGTGATTATTTGTCTGGCTCCACTGATTGTCTAATATATGTTTTAAGTGTCTTTTATATCTGTATACATGCTCACATACATGTGCACACGCTCACATGTACAAACATGCATATTTAGCTTGTGGTATATTAAAACTGTCCCTCAAATGAAGTTCAGTTTTCTGTAAAATAGGTAAGTTGTAGCTCTAGTAAGTTTCAGTCACATCCTGCAAATAATGCAGGAATATAATGTGAACATACTTACGTTATAAAATACCAATAGACGATAATTTTAGTGGTCTTTATCAAGAATAAAAAGTATATTCTACAATAAATAGTCCAGGTAGCTAATACTAACGTAATGCTTTCTATTGCAGCTTCGTAAAGCCATTATAGATCACATCTCAGACTCCTTCTTAGATACCACTGTTCCACTTCTAGTTCTCATTGAAGCCGCTAAAAATGGAAGAGAAAAAGAAATAAAGGAATATGCTGCTATATTTCGAGAACACACCAGCAGGCTTGTGGAGGTATGTTTGATGGAGTTGCACTTTTATTGAATGTGTAGTGTAAGTAACATCCCACTGTACATTTTCTTTGCTTTCTGACGTGGTGAAAGAATTAAGTCTGGCATGTCAGCAAAGAATACATTAATGGTCTAAATTAATAGTAAACATACTCCATTTTTATATGACAGTTAGTAGTAAGCCAGAGGGTTTTGCGGTAGGGGCATTTATATAGTACTGCGTTGCATAGAAATTAGGTGGGTTGGGGGCAAATTCTGCTCTGAGGGATTAGCATAAGCCTCTCCACAGAGCTGCTCCGTGAGTCTTGATCAAACACGTGCCTCTAARGAGTAATAGCTCAAAGTTCAGAACGCGACTGCTGGTGCTGTTTGATGCACCGTATCAGTGCTAGCTTGCCAGCTTCCTCGACTTCACTCTGCAGGCTAGAGGCTTTCAATGTRCTGTAGAGGAAGTGGTGCTATGATACACAGTTTAAAGCTGTGAATCCTCTATGGGAATTCTGGACCCCAGAGTTGTAGAGATACGGCTCCTTTGGAGGCCAAAAGCATACTGACATGTATGCCAAATAAATTTATTTGCATACATTATGTACTCATTAGTTCTCAAGGATATTCTTTCTTACTACTCRGTAATGCAAAAATGGAATTTCTTGGGGGTGTTTAGAGTTTGATGGACCATTAGTCCTGTAAATGTGAATAAATATTCATGGATTTAAACAGGGTCATTTACACTGGAGCTTGAAACTCTACTGGAATGCCAAAGATATTCACAGGAATGTTATCTTATGCATCTGTAAGGAATGCACTACTAATTTTTGTTTCTTTTTAAAGCCTTTAGTGCTTTTGTGTGCAATGGCAGTAACGCAAAATGCGAAAACTCGATGAATTCACTCTGTGGCTGAAAACTGTCTTGGAATAAAATCCTTAATCTTGGGTGATCTACAGATAATGAAAGATAAATAGATAAACAGATGGATAAAGTAGAAGTACAGTATTTAGGTTTCTCTTCATGCTCCTGTAGTTACAGAATAGTACTAGTTATTATTCTCTAATTTACAAGAGTGTCTTATTTTTTCTGTGCTGAAAAATCACATGAAAACTACAACACAAAGCCAAAGTTTTAAAAGTGATTTCAGATTTTTATTACCRAGACTAAAACAGCCTGAAATGGCTTGATTTTCAAAAAGGATAGTTGATCTCTGAAGTTCGGACAACTTTACTGTGTTTGGATTTGAGCCCAGATCAGCTGAAATACCCAAATCATTACTCAATTTACAAAATATAGACCTAAGTATCCAATATTGATTTTCCTTTATAGTCTTGATTTTGTTTCCCAAATGCAAGGAATAGGTGGACATCAGTGTTGGTTTGTGCTTCACGGAGTTATGGCTGCAGAGTTACACTGCTGAAAAAAACTGCAAAGTTGTGTAGCTCTCTGTGGACATAAGAGTGCCCAGAAGATAGCTGTACTTAGTGATGCAGGAAAAAATACAGTGAAGTTTCTGCAATTCCAGCATATTTATTACCTTAAAAAAAAAAGGGAAGGGGGAGAAAAAAGAAAGGATCTAGAAAAGAAAGGCCTGGAAAATTTAGAAATTGCTTCTGGTCACGTCACTGAATGATTAACTTCAAAGCCCTTTATTTTCTGCTTAAATTTAATACTTCAGTTTATTAAGCAGAGTAGACTAAGAAAGGAAATGTATGTATAGTTCATGAATAAAAATACTAGCGGGGACCCATTTATCCAGATTGTTTTGAGGACATTAGACTTCTTTAGATGTCTGACAATTCGTGTGGTGGGACAAAAGGAATACTCTCATGATCATTGTACAAAAAAAGAGGTTCTCGATCCAAGGTAGACAATCTTACTCTGTGTGTGTGTAGATACACAATGTGTGTGTGTGTGTGTGTTGATATTTGTGGAGTTAGGTATGCTGCCTACAGTGAAGAGCATGTTTTAAGTAACTTGCTTTTCAGAGAGATGGCACACAGAGCCATCTCCAATTGTAAATTAACTGTTCCAAACTATCACTTTAGTGGTGCTTATATAATATGCTGCTATCGAAAATGAACATAAAATACAATTGAAGTTATCTCTGACCCKCTGTACTAGAACTGAAGCATCTTGTCTAAAAGTTGCTTACATTGGTTAAAGTACTTCATATTATTTCTAATTAAGAGCTTGATTAATGATATTCAGAGGCTAGTGACTACTAGCCTATCAGAAGTAAAGCAAAACAAAAATGAAACRATGCTATTAGCAAAGCAAGTGACCACAAAAGGACTTTTTACATGCAGAGTTATCTGATTTTTAAGAAAAGAACAGTGATTTCCAACAGCATTAGCTAAGAAAAAGACAGAAGAATTACAATAACTGTTTTGTGGAAGGAAGAAAAAYAATTCAATGATATAAATGGAATAGCATTTAAATACATAAAAGGTGCAAGTTGGAAGCCTGTTTTGGTTTTGAGTGCCTTAAATGCCTTTAAGCTGAAAATGCATGTATTTTTAAAAATCGGCAGTAACAGGGCACTGCATTGTTTTTTAATTTGTCAAAGAATAAAACAGGTAGGTAGATTTTAGATCTCTGTAATCCTGGTTTTCATCAATGTAACCTATACTTAAAAAATTCAGTAGTAGCAAACCTATATGCAGCTTGGTTTCCAATTGAAAATGGTGCTCAGAATAATACATAGGAATCAGAAATATTTAAAGGTGCCCCCAAAAGGAGGAGCCTCGTCCTGCAAAAAGGACAGGACAGATAAGAAAGGAAGTGAAATGGTTTAGAGTTCCTGCTACTTCTGTTAGCTATTTATTTATCACAGAACTTCTTTTCCTTTTAATGTATAAACATCTCCTGTCTATGTTCACAACATGGTGTGAAGTCTGCTATCTGTAAGATTTTGAGTTGGATGCTAGGTTAATTCAAGATTCTATGCAGAATTTCCAAACTTTGTGTCAAAATAATCATGCTACTTCTCATTTGATAGGGGAGTTTTTACATGGTGGTTGCAATTTCCGTGTTGGCAGCAGAGGCTTCACRTTCTTCCCTGTATTTTTTTTCCCCCTTCCTTTGCTATTAATATTTCATTGTTATAAAACCAAGCAAACAAAGCTCCTTACAACTGACAGGTCATAAAATAAAAGCTGGAAAGCTAGTCATGTACTTCATTGCAGAATTGTGCTTGATCTCTGCAAATGAGAAGAACAAGTCAAGTATTGAAGTTCAAGATCAGAGGTGGAAATGTCTGGCTATGGAATACTAACAGAGATCATAGTTTAATATAAAATATTTTAAAAGCTAAGCACTAACAAAAATTTGTTGCAAAAAATGATATAAGACAGTAACTATATTAGAGAAGGCTGTTAGATGAGGTAGATGAGACACCAGGAAATTTTACTGTAAATATGAAGCTAGTTTTATTGTCTACATGTATTTATCACAAATATGCCAGCTTTGCATCCAAGGAGTGTGGATGTGAGCACCAGTCCCTATTTTTCTTCTGTATGCCATTCATCTTGCTCTGTCATATCCTCCTTCAGTAGTCTATTTTCCAGACTGAAAAGCTGGTCTTTTAATTGTTCCTTGTTTGGAAGCCATAAAAGGACATTGCTGCCTTCTTTGTATCTTTTCCAGCTCTTCTGTATTGCTTATGGGGTGGTAGGTCAGAACTGTGCTACTGAAGATAYGGGGAAATCGTGCATGTACAGGGTGTCTTCATGATATTCTCTGTTTTCTTATCTATTTAATTTCTGAGAATTCCTAACTCTGTTTTCAGATCACCGATGAGCAGTAGCCTGCAACTTTCATGAAACTTTTTATCATAATCCCAAAATCTTATTCCTCAGAAGTACTAGTCTCCTGAGAGTCCATCATGTACATGTAATACTCGATTATTTTTTTCCAAAATAACTCACATTTATCTAGATTGAATTTCATCTTTTTTGTTATTATCTAGTCATCTAGTATCCTAAGGCCCTTCTGCAAATCTTCAYAGTTTGTTCTTTTGCTTGCTCCTCTGAATAGCCTGGTAATAAATGCAGCAAAAAGCTTAATAAAAAGCTAATGCATACACTATGACCACAAGGAAACTTCTGGCTCGCAGCTATCTCCCAGCTTCCTGCTCATTTGTTCTGGGGGCTGAAAAAAGGGATGCTAATCTATCTGTTCCTGCTGCAAATTACTGGTTACTTAGCCACTCTGATTGTTAGCAAAGCCCCTCGTTTTCCTCCCTATCCTGTTCTCGGATGAGGAGTGAGATCTGCATCCCTGGATCTCTGTCCTGCTCGCACAGTGCAATGAGCAATCGAGCCCTTCACCAGCAGCCTCGGACCAGGGGGTTCTTCAGTTACTTCAGTGTATGGAAACAGGTCTGCTGATTTCTGATCGCTCTTTTAAAATACATTTATGGCATAAGAAAGCTATTTCATTTTGTCCTATAGTTTTTTTGCTCTTAAAGGTACGTACCATGAAATCAGCTGTATGATACTCTTTGCCAAAGTTTAATTACCWTCTCCAAATTGAGGAAGCAGCATTGCAGGTTTTCCTTAATCCAGTGTAGACTTCAGTTTCGTTAGGTCTCCTCTTTAAAAGTCAGTGTTTTGGCTGTGTACTGCAGTACTTCAGAAAAACATTGTTCTGCTGGTGTGATAATGCTGCTGTTGCACCAATAATTAATTTGATAATATTAGTTCAAAAACAGACAGGACAACATATTTAGTTCTAAAAAAGGACAATACTATGTTCTCAAAATCATCAGTGAGTCCTAATTTGAATGATTCTGTGTCAGTTGTAAATGTAGCTGTTACTACASTATTGATAAAATCAATTTCATTTTCTTTTGATAGTTAATTTGCTTGCAGAAATTTGCAAGTTAAATTTCTGAATCTAGATCAAAGACTTGCATACTTGTTTATTCAAATCTCCAGTCCCCAAAATTTGATTTAGTATTGCAACCATCGTATCTATTGGTAAAGGTAATGCAATGATTTGAGTATTACAGATTGCAATGTAACTCCATTTTAAGTAAAACAACCACTGATACGTATGTTATTTCTAATTTAGGCCTTCATTTGTCAGTTCAGGTTAAAACAAGTAATAAAAATAACCTCGTCCTGCCACTATATACACCAGTATTAGTTCATTTGTTGTTTGGTTTGTTTTTTTTTCTAAGTTRAAAAGATCCATTAGATATTCTGAGCTTGATCAAGTGTATTGGTCTTTTTTCAATATAAAACCTTATTTCTGTCATTTACTTTTATCCTAAGAGGAAAAAAATTCCCAGGATGATTTATCCTGCTTATACTAAGTGCCTGTCTGTCTCYTGTGACTGAATGTTTTAGACTGGATGTTTACTTTCCAAATAGCTCAAGTGAGGTGATGAGTGTTTGTCTGTCTTGAGACATTATGTTATGTTTTCTTGTGCTCCATACAGCTGTTTTAATTAGTTATTCTTCAGGGCATTTTTGTGTCTGTTTTTGAAAAACTGAAGATATCTGAACAGCAGGTTATGATATAGTTTGGTATACAAATACAGTAGACTTAGTTAGACTTTATAAAAACAAAGTTTCATCATCTCAGAGGGATTTCTCCAACAGTGAATTTGATATGGAAATTAGAAGTGCTACTTGAAATATCAAGAGAGATTTTCTGTGGCTTATATTTTAATCTGAACATGACAATTCTTCTCAAATAGAAACAATAGGTCTTGAGAAAGAACATACTTTTTCTTCTTTGAATGTAAAATGTTAATTGAGCTAAGCTTAAATTGCCTGCTATACTGTCTCAGTGCTTATCATGTAATTTAAGAAACGGACAGTATCCTCATAGGCCCATGACTGTGGTAAATCAGCTTGAAGATTCGTATCTCTTATGAACATCTTTCTTCTGAAATAGCATTTGGAAGTTAGTCTTTCTCTTGAAAACCAATTTAAGGCATAAGAATAAAATATAGATCCATTTTTCTTCTGGAAGTATGTATATAAATTCAGTGAAGTGTCAAACATCAGGGAAAGGAAAAGACTGAATGCCGCACCAGACCTGCCGCGATGAGGTCTTTAAAGGTCGTAGAACTACAGACAATACTGTCTTCTGGGTCTCCTCAGMGTGCCGCTCACCTGAGCTTATAAGCTGCTCCCCGCTTCTGCRGGGACGCTGGGGACATCAGCCACACTTACAGGAATGTTAGCTGGTGCTTTGTGGACAGTGTTGACTGCAAAGTATTTTTGGTACCTCAGTTAACCTCGTTAGCAATATTACAGCCACACAATAATTGCTCAAAACAGAATCTGTTAATTGCAAATATGGACAGTATATTCAAATATATGAAATGAAATAGTCTTAGTTAAGAGGTTAAAAAAAAAAGAAGTTTGTAAATTGCCCACTTTGGCTATTACAGCGAACATTTCCCATATATGAAAGGGACGCTCAGCAGCTGAAGTATTTTCACAAGTACAAAAWCTTACATAAAACATTCTTCAGAATATAAGTTATTTTATGCCTTGTATTGCTTATGTACTGTATCAAATATTCATACATCTGAACTATAATTTTGTGACATTGAAAATCTAGGCTATATTGTAGAATGARGAAAGAATATAATCAGATTTTTGTTAAGATTCTATCTATATTCTATATCCCTTATCTTTGGGAGCTTTGGTTAAGATAAATTCCAGCATGCTACATTTCAGTTAGAAAATATGTTTTATTAATCAGAATTGCTACTTATAATGTATCAATTTTGATATTTTCATTTTTTTCAAAATTTTCAATTTTTAATTCTTTAACTTTTTTGCATTTCAAAAAATGAAAAGTAACTGGTTTGAGATAGCTCACATTTAAGTTTTACTTTGAAATATCTTTTCATTTAAATATAATGAAGTTGCAAATCTGATTGAAATATTTGATTATACAGAAACATTTTCAAACAACTTTGTATTTTAAAAATTTCTAAATTAGCTCTGTACTGAATCTAATTAAAAACACTAAAATTATGAAAACTACCACAAAACAGTTATGAAAAGCCCTAGGTGACTTGGCTGTACCTTCTTTGTAACTTGCCTGTTTTTTAACGGATGTATGTTGGGGCCCTTGTTTCACTCCTACTTAAGAACAACGCAAGTTCTGATACTGAGAGAGAACAAGGAAGTTTGTAAAAATGAAAAGATAGGTAAAGAGAAGACTGAAAGTTCACATCTAAACCAGCAAAAAGCAGATCTTTTATAACTAGAAATTTCTTGTTTGAGAAAGCTCGCAGGCTGTTCTCCTACGCTCATCTATCAAAGAGATGCAGCGCTTTGAGAGGAGGAATGATAGACTGGGTGAACCTGAGATTAAACAGGGAATTTGACAGGAGCAGAGAAGACTCTTCTGATTATCTTTCCCTTTGGCACAGATGTGAATCTCCCACTGCAGTGTGTAAAGGTCAGTTGTACCAAGCTGCAGCTCAGCAGTTTAACACCGAAAGTGGAGGTGATGATGAGGGAACTTTGTGTTAATTTCTTTATTTCTTTTCTTTCAGTACAACAGCATCTCATACTCCCCTTAGTTCGATTTTAGGATTGATGGCCTAATCCTTGCCCTTGTTTTCCCATCTTGATTGTGTTCCAGTGTTCCTGTATGACAAGAAATGCTGATTTCTAGGAATTGGGATTTCTAGGGTGAAACCTCTTACTGGTAATGGAGCAGCGACAGAGAGCATGTATTTTTAAGTCTATGAATGTTGTAATGTACTGATTTACAATAGCAGATTCATGCAGCTTACTGTAGTGTTGTTTAAAACAGGTTCATCATTTAATCTAAGAATTTTCAGCACGTAAAAATCTTTACAAAAATGAACGTAGAAATAAATTGGTTTGTCATGGTCTAGTTGAACAAGATACAGGATGCATGAAGGCATAAATTATACAAATACAGACAGGATCTTAAAGTAAGTTTATTTTATGACAAATTGTAAATATCTTGAATAAAATAACTTGCTTGCACTTGGTTCTTTAGCTGCTTGTAAAACTAGCTTCTAAAAACGTGAGACTAATATCCTGTATGTGGTGAAAGAATTTTGCTTCACAGCTTATAATTTGAGTCCAAGCATTCCTTGGTTATTAGAGGGCCCTTAGCCTCTTATCTGGAGAAGTTGGTTATCCTTGCCTCTGGGTATCTAAGCAAAATGATAAGGATAAAGGAAGTTACTTACACTACCTTAATGGGAGAGGTGGTAGCTTTTGGCCTTTCTAACGTGATTCAACCATCTGAGTAGAATGGCTACAGTCTGGGACTAGTAGCTTTGAAGTAGAAATAGCTTTTTAATTTGTTGATTTAGGGCCTTTCTACTTACCTAATACCTGCACCCGGGAAATTTACTTGACCTGATATGATCCAAATTCATAGAAGTGCTCATCTTTCACTGAAATGAAGTCCTTCGAAGATGGTTCTTATTTTATTTGTGTTTCAGTAACACTGTAGAGACTCCAAGGACTATCAGGATCCCTAGATTTGCAGAAACAGATGAGACATAAACGAGAGAATGAGATAGAAAGAGAAAATTAATCTGTCAGGTGGATAAATGACAAGAGCCTGGAATAAAAAAGAAGCAAGTGAATTTAGCTAACTCAAAATCAGTCCCCATTAAACTCAGCTAACAATGTCTGTGTAGGAATTTATCTGCATTATTGCTTTCTATTTAGAAAATCATTAATTGCAGCAATTTCTATATGGAAGTGAGGTCTGCTATATTTATATGTTGCACCAAGAAGCATGTTATTTTTCACTCAAAGCTATTAGAATGGCCTTTCAGCAAACAATACAGAAGGATTTACATATGGTACAAGTGAAATGTTTTCTGAGTTAACATATTAGTCAAAGCATTTGCAAAACTCAGCAGAGTTGAAACAATAATAAATATTTAGTAATGAAAATCGATCTGTACTGGCAACACTTTAATAGTGTTGTAATAAGGAAGACTACAGTAATAAGGAAGACTACAAGATAATACTCTTCCCTTTAAGTCAAACACAGGACCACTAGCTCTTGCGCTGATGCTTTCTGGTCTGTCTTTAGTGGAACTCTTCTGCTGAAAATCAATTTCATCCTTCAGTCTGAAATGTAATCATGATAAGTTGCTTTTCATTTTCTATACAAATAGTACCTACTTCTCTTCAAATAGAAAGGCAAAATTATCACTACTTCCATCTATTTTTATCAACATACTTGTAAGATGATAGCTCTTAATTACCACTTTGTGTGTCTTAATTTGTATGGAATTTGCCATGTCTTTGTATGTCAAAATTTTTATGTACTGATCCAGAAAGAATTGGTTGAGAACAACTCACCATAGGTCTGAAAGAAGCAGGCAAAAGAAAATTCATGACACTTTTGTGCTTTCCTGAGCCCAGCCTACAAGATGCAACTTTCAAGCAACCTGTGATGGTTAATATTTTACTCTCTGAGCATCCAGTAGCTAAGGAATTTTTTCCAGCTCTTTTATGTTGTACTAAGAAGTATGGAAAAAAACTTCTTGACTTCTGAACCCTTCCCCCCCCCCCAAAAAAAAAAGAAAAAAAAGAAAAAAAAAAGACGACTTATGCTTACATAGTTTTCTGGCAGATAGCAGCTTAATCTGCAATGGAATTTAACAGTCCATTAATGAATTTGCTTTATATATTTAAGGCATAGGCTCACAAAGTACTCTCTTTGTGAGTACTTTTTTTCTACTCCCTTCAAAGATAATTGGGAATTGAGTATTCTCAGCACTGCAGGATCACCCATTTCTGTGGTATATCATCCCAGACCGGTCAACATTAAATAGAAATAAATTTTAATGTTTAATTAATAGTACTTCAGTTTGATTTCACTGAGCATTAAAAAACAAAACAAYTTCTGTCAGTGCAAAATTCCCCAACAAGTGCATCTGCAGGTCAAACTGACAGATTACTGTTAACATCTTTGTTAACTTTCAGGATATCAGAGAGGGCAAAATCTTTTACCATTTTTGTTCAGAGCATAGTAAAAATTCAAAAACCACCAATGTACAAGTTTTTAGTTTCAGACAGTTCAGTGATACGGAATTACATTCCTAAGCAGAAAATACAAGCCTCAGGGTTGTCAGTTTTTTGATGGCACTTCTTGTGGTTACTATTCTTCTTGTACCTATAATATGCTGTAAGTTGTATTATCATGTGTGTCAATGTAGCACATAAAGACCCTAGGCTTAAGATGCCATTTTTGCATCAATTTAACATCTATTACTCATGTACATAGCCACATGCAGCTGTTGCTGGAATGCAGGATCCTGTTGTACAATGTGGTCTGCAGATAGAGAACTAAAGTGTGGCCTTGTGCTTGAGAGAGCATAGTATCTGAGTATGAACCAGGAAGCAGTTAGTACATACCATCATTAGTGCACAGAAGTGTGAGAATACTGGTCAGCAATTTGGGGAATAAAACTTATCTGTCAGCAGACTARGAGGTCTTTTTTATTATTTATTTATTTATTTTAAAAAACAAGCACTTTCAAGCACAATCAATATTTGTGAATGAGAAGTAAATTATTAGCACACTACCGCACTAATGTCTGGAAGCAGTCTATCCTTGACTTTCAGATACACTCAGTTATAAAATCACTTCCCCGTATTAAGCTATTATCTAACTTCACAATTAGCTTTCCTCTCTTATCACACTTTATTTTTTCTCCAGAATCATTTTAGATAGTTTACACAGTGCTTTATTTTTGAGAGGAAAACTACTTTGTTTGCTAATTTTTACACGTTCTTAGTGTGATTCAAAATTCCCTTTTAGTGCTCCCTGGTTTTTGTCTGACTATCACTATAGAGAGAGAGCCATGTACAGCCTGCTTGCATGCTAAGGCAGGGTTAACAGCACATCCTTAAGATTTGAGCAACTAAGGCTGCTTTCTTGTAGGTTCTTCAATGCTGCAGTTCAGTAAAATCCAAACATCTTAACTGGACATGCACACTGATGTATTTTATCCATCCAGTTGCTGACATTGTTTGCTAATTTTAACAAAACTGTGATTAGATAGGTCCTTAGCAAGCACCTCCAATCTAATCAAAAAAACAAATGCATTTCCTAGTTTTACCCTTTCTTCCCTTATCAGCTCGAGTGCTTCTCTGTGCTAAAGGCTCTGCGAATCTTTCAGCAAACTGACCTGTTTGTCACGATGGTGTAAATGACAGCTTTCAATAATAGTCCAGGCAGCCTCACCAGCAGGCCTGGAAATGCTGCAGTGGCAGTTTTTGTTCTATTTGGTTGGTTGGTTGCAGACAGCATGCAAGGGAGAATCCTAGGGATGAAAGCGGCATTTTTGGGTGTGTGTGGAACTGCTTCTAAAGTGAAAAGCAGCATAGGAAAAATGCACAAAGGTCCTTGCTTTAAATTCTAGTAACAGAAACCTGGCAACAGTAATTGAGATATAGTAGGCAGATGGAAGCAAGTTTTAAAGACAAGTAACTTGTTCATGCTGTATTGGTGCTGGTAGAAGGAAGCTTAATGGGAGTGCTAATATGATGAAAACAGGGATTTAAGAAAATTAATTCAATTACATTAGTCAATGGCTTAAAGTTGAGCATGCACTTCTTAGTGTATGTAAACTTTAACAATCTGAACCTTACCATTTTGGACCTCACTGGGTTCCAGCACCTTGCAGCAAGTCTTGAATTTGTAATATGAGAATTTTTGCTGCTTGACATAATTAAGTAAAGCCCAACTTTCCTATTACTGATTGAGCTTCAGGTGATAAATGGTGACATTTTCACTAATCCTCTTAATCACAGTCTTTATTGCAGAAGTGTGAGGCAAGGGAACAAAACAGGCAGAAGATTTATCAGACTTTGAGGGGTGTATTTCAACAGCTAGAAATGTCACCCAGCTAGTACTGTGAGGCAGGATGTATGACAAGTTATATGAGCTCTGAAAGGCAATTGTCTTGGTTGAACATGGACTCTTCATCATTATAAACCTGGTTAGCATTTTTGCTGCTACAGTAAGGACAGCTGATGCAGAATTGAAGGAACGCATGGCAGTGACTTTTTTTCTTGGATTACTTCAGAAACCAGATCTAGAAGTTTCTCTGATTGTTATAAATTATGATAATTGGCACTCCATCTTACTTCTCTGTGTCATAGGTTTGCTTCAGTATTGATTTGTGATCAGCCAGTATCCAGTAACAGAGTAATTCTGAAGGTGGAAAAAGGCACAGGTCAGCTGGGTGTTAACATCAATTTACTAAAGCTTACGCTGAACTACCAAGTATCTATCTTTTGTGTGTGTACTGATGTGTTATAAAGATACGATACTTTCCCTTGCTGTACTGTTACAGCCTTTCTTTTCAAGGATTTTTCTTTCTTGCATCTCTTTTTTATATGGATGCTGTGATACCTGATGAAGGATGAGGTTTATGCTGCTTGGTGGAGGTGCTATTGAATTTTCTTTCTTTCACAAGTGCCTCTTCATGCAAATTGTGAAAACTGACTCTATTAGATGCCATTATCTTTCTCTTCCCCGTTGTGTCAAGTTGGCCAAAGGGATCCCAAGTTCTTGAGGACAGACAAATATATATATTCATACCTTTTTTTCCCATATATATTTGCATGAAAAAATATATATACATACACACACACACACATATATGTATGTAGGTACAGAGAGTATGTTCATATTAATCTGACCTCTTTTGGAAACCAGATTTCCAGCCTACAACATTAGGTTGTGCACTATACTGTAAGCAAAGAGAACTCAAAACTATTTCTAGAGGACCTGGTAACATTTTAATTTGCTTAATTTAATCACTTCTCTAGTAATCATCTTTTTGAGTCTTTTACTACTGCTCTTGAACTAATATTTTTTGGCCCCATTGCCAGGGTGGTGCTTTTTACAAGACTGTATTTAATAACTTGAGCTCTTGAATGCATTGAAGTAACCGAGAAATGTTTCTTCTGAAACCTAGTTTGTGCAGAACACTTACAGAAGCAAATGCTCTGTTTTTGAGGCAAGAAAACAAAACGTAGGACAGAATGCTTACGCAGTACAGACTTAACAGTATAAATAAAATTAGAAGAGCAGTGGCTGAATTCTCCTTAAAGAGGCAAACAGCCAGCTACGATGGGGAGCTGTGACCTAGAATTTCTGACTGTGAGGAAGTGAAGTAATCATTGAGTAACAGAAGTTGGATGTTTTCCTTCTTCATAACTTGGCTGAGACAAAAGGAACATAATTAGGTATTTCTTTCTTGTATAAAATAATTCTTCCTCTGCAAAAGTTCTTCAAAACAAACAATAAACAAAATATGCATTAATGGGAACATAGTTATTCTGGAGATCACATTTCTTACATTTTAACAACATTTAATTACACACTTTAATAAAAAATGTTTCCTTAACCTTCAAAAAACTGAGAACATGTCAAATATCTAAAATTTTATCCTTTTGAAAAAACAAAGGCTGGTGTTGCTAGATACCAGGAGCCTCCTTGCTGAACTCTGTGAGGTAGAGAAGAATTTCTCCTAATGAACTGTCTTCAGTCATGGAAGTTACCAACTCCWTTTTACTGAGTCTAGTAAAGGGACAGGAGTTGCAATATCCTATGTACTTTTGTAATGGGAAATTCAGATCACCATTCTGAGTTTTAGCTTAATTAATGTGTACCATATCAGCCCTTTATTAGGCATCATTTATAGATTATAATTCTAGACTTCTTTACTCTGTTTCATTTGAAATGTATTAGTGCTTCATGTGTCTCTTACTCGTTCCTTGTTGGACAGATGTCTACTGTGCATTAGGATTGGTTTTCACATGTGTCTATTTACAGTTATTAACAGTGAATTCATTTGCCTTTTTTCTAGGCCAGTATTAGGTAAACAAAATTCAGTGTAACAGGAATTTTGTCAGTGAATTTAGGAGGATCACAATCTTGCCTTTAAGCACATAAATAGAATTCAAAGTGTAAACACATAAACACTTTTCTGGGTATCTCACAGTGTATAGCAGTCTGCAGTTTGGAGATCTGGATGATTTTGTTTGTAAGTTTAGGTTGCAAGATTTGTATATGGTTTTAGTATGCTTTATGATCAATTTTACTTTTTGTCAAATAGCGATTATGAGAGAATTCTGATGAAATGTTTTATAAACCTTTAAACTCAATAATGAAACAAAGACTTCCAGTGAGATGGAAATATTTCATGCTATTACAACATTGACTCCAGATAAACATTAGCTGAGAGACCACCTCCAGCTCCACTGCAATTGGCACTCACTGGCTATAGATGGCTTTTCACAGAAGCTGCAGGAAAGCAGCTCATGGCACTGTTCACACAGAAAGAAAGAAATTTCTCTCACTTGTACTAGTTTAAGATACTAATTTAAAGGATAAAAGAAGGGTAAAATTAATGAGGATTAATTGTATTTTTACAAGATACTCTTAAGTGTAGCCTATAGCGAATGTGTACGAATGTAATTTTCTCTGTGCCTGCGTCGCAGATCAGGTTTTTACCACTGGAGCAGTATTTACAATTTCTTTTGCTTTATAGACAGCTTAAATAATTATCTAGTGTGTGTGTGTATATATATATATATATATATATATATATGCATATGCTTTATTATAAACTGTGAGTTTTCTGATCACTGTAATGGCAACTGGTGTATTTCATAAATGTGCCCAGGAAACTATTGTTTCAAATTTCATTTTAAAATTTCAGTTCAGTTTAATTTAGGAGTTGAATAGGCATAGTGCATACCCAGACTCTGTGTGTGTCTAATAATAGACAACCATTATTCAGTGGGAAAAACTAAATTAGAGAAATAAAACCATTGCCAGTAAGAAATCAGGGCAGTAAAAACCAGCTGTGCAAAAAAATACTTCAAAATGAAAAGGATCTTTTGAGCTTTCCGCACATCCGCTTTGAAGCCCGGCCGGTTAGTGACCCTCAGGAGTCCACACAAGAGCGCTGCGCTGCACTGCCGGACGGCTCCGCTCTGCCCGGTACTGTGCGCCCCCCCCCCCCCCCCCCGCGCATTCTGGAAGGTTCCGCGGCCCCCGCCCGGCCCGCGGCAGCGCCGAGGCCTCGCGGCCGCCCCGCCCCGCGCCGCCCGTTCTGGAAGGTTCGGCGGGGGGTCGGCGGCGCTGCGGCGGGCGGCGGACGGCGGTCTTCGGTGACTCAGGGTGTATCGCAAGCGGCGGGATGGATGGGTGGCTTTGTGTAGCGGGTCTTTTCGTGTAGATTTTAAAGTGTGCGTTTCCATCTTTTAGAAGAAAACCTCCTGCTTCCCAGCTCGAAGCTTTTCAGGATTCTTAGTTTTCTGGTGCCTGAGGAAAAAACCACGTGAGCAGGCAATATGCAGCCTGCTGTGCTCACAGTAAGTGTAGCTGCTGAAAGCTTAATAATAACTGGTTATTCTTCTTTATCTACTCCTTTATGTTAAGAGGTGTTACCTACCTTTTTCAAGCGAGAAGCTCAAAGTCCTTGTTTTAAGATGTAATTTTCTTCAGGACAAAATCTAAAATACCAATTGTGAGAGTTCTGAGGAAATGGTATCAGACCGTTTCAAGGTACATCTTTTTACGAGATGTTTTTTTTTTTTTTTTTTAGTCAAAGGACAGTATTTGGGCAGTAATGAGCTTTTGGCAGTGTTTGTGTGGCTAGCTCCTCATGGGTGGCAGCAAGAGACGTACTGGTATGAACTTCTGGTATGCAAACATTTTTCAGTAGTTTCTAGGGAAATGTGGAGTTGTTGCAATGATTTCAGGGTTAGGGAGCTAAATTAAACTTCTTTGCTCTTGGTTCAGACTGGTTGCAGGCAAAAGGACTAAGAGACAACCATGTCATCACAGCGTAGTCTTGTTTGTCTCTGGAAAAGATTACTTTTTTGAAATAAATTGAACACACTGAAATTTGTAGTAAGTTTTAGAGGGTAAACAGTTCTACTTATTTTCTGAATTTGAAACCTAAACCTAAAGATTTTTATGTAGTATTTTTTATGGAAACCCTTGTTGAAAATGGAACATTGTGCTGAACAACACTGGTTTTGATGAAGCTTACCTACTTTACTGCTCACTCCCCTGGTGAGCTGCTGATATTCTGTGTTTCAGGCCTCCTAAGCACCTTCTATGAATGTTGTCTGTAACTTGCAAATTCTGTGGTGCTGGGACTGATGGAGAATTGGGAATCTCAAGACCTTTGATTTAGAGTTCTGGAGCTCATTTTTTTTTAAAGGGATCTATGTTAATATTTGCAATATTTGCCTTTTTTTTTAATTTTGTTCACATTTGGTCTTTCACAGTAGTGTAAATGATTCCTCATTTCATTCTGGAACATCTATTCATTTATTCTGGACAATCTGAATATTAATGTGTATGCCTTTGGAAAAAATCTCACTCTAAATTTTCTTGGAAAGTATCCTTAAAGAACTCATTCCCACTTTCATCTTCAATGTGGAAGTCTTTCAGTGTCTGGGGAGTTTACAGATCTTTCATGCATACGGTATATGCTAGGAGGGGTATTAGTAGATGTTACTTGGCTGGATGAGTGGTGATTTTGCAGACTGTTCCGGCTGGGTCACTTCGGGAATTTGCAAATACTTCCTAGCTGTGGTTCTTGCAAGTGAACCTCAGTATATGGCCTTGGTCTTTGTGTCTCTTACCACTTCCGATGCTTGTAGGTTTGTACTCTTTAGCAGAGTGGCAGTGGTCTGTGTCTTAAACTGAGAAAGCGGTATTGTCATGCCCTGACAGAGAAGTCCTGCAAACAAAATACCTGTTAACTGCTATAAACAATATGCTTTTTCATTCTTTACCYTTGTTAGGGCTGTGCTTGAATGTCTTTCATGTATAGTTAAGGGCAAACTCTGCATTTCATAACCAGTTCTTCAGTGAGAATGTCAGTTCAAAACTTGGAACAGGAGTTAGAAGAGATGCAGGGCAGTCTTAGCAGGAGAAATGTGCTGTGGTCCATTTTGCAGAGGAAACAYGCAGGAAAGCAATTTGAGGAGAGAATTTGATAAATGTTTTGACTGGTGTTAAACAACTGTGATGTGTACCAAGAAAATAATGCTATATCAGGCTGAAAGTAATAAAAAATGAGAGGAATTTATTTTAAAGGTAGAAATAATGTTTATTTTTACAAGATCCCTTGATTAAAAGCTTAAARCCTGTATGCAGTTATATATGATTAAAAGCTTAAAAGTTACATATGATTAGAAGTTACATATGATTAAAAGTTACATAGATTAAAAGCTTAAAACCTATATGCAGAATAGCTGTGGACAGAAACTGGCTGTACTCATCTTCCTGGCTGCTGCTTTTTCTAGTGCACACATATCCCAGAAGGAAAGGATTACAGTTAACATGCATTTATTTCCAAAAATGCAAATCTTGAGCTTCTAAATACATTTAGAAGGAATGAAATTTTTCTTCACATAGGCAGAACATACCCCACCAATACTTCACTGAGGTGGTACATTGACTCTTGTGCTGGCACCAAGTGACTTTTCTGTAAAGTAAATACTGTCTTTTATTTTTTGGTACAATTTAAGTAGAAAAACCTCTCCAAGTGTTTACTAACCTTTGCAAGATAAAATTCGCTAGCAGCAAATCATTTTTGTGAAGATGACCTGTGAATGAAAAGACAGTCATCTATCTTACCCCATCCCTGGATAATGCTGGGTCTTTTACAGTTGTTTTTCTTTAAAGAAAGGAAAGACTTGGTATGTAAGTTAACAAATACTTGAGGCTATTACTCTAATGTTAGATTTATTAAATAACTGTTCAGAATATGTAGAATTACTGTTTAGTGGCTTCTAGGGTAATATTAAAACCTGAGAGGGATATTCAGTCAACAGAAGAAAAACAGGAAGCGGATCACGGATGGCTCTTTGTGACTATGTGTGCTACATAACTGTGTAGTTTTGATGTAGAGTTTGTACGTTTCTTATATTGCAACGCATCTATCTTATATAAAAAAAATGTATGAGGCAGGGTGTTGAGTCTGGGTGTTCCACAAAGCTGTGAAATTACTTAAATATAAAGTAGAGTGTGCTAGCAGGAAGATTGAAAGATGCAGATAAATGCAGACTAATTTGCTCTTTCAGTAACTAGTTTCTCTGTAGGCCATTGGAGGCTGGGTTTCTAGCCTTTGTGGCTTTGAGGATTCAACTACCCAAAGACTTCTGGACTTACAGAAGTAAGGCAGGGTCCAGGTGACTTGTTCCCTGTTAATCTTTTGTATAGTAAGTTTGCAAGCAGTGTAGGCTACTGTTGTTTGTCAGCTGCTGTCAGTTACTTGTTAATATGATTTTTATTTTTGGTCGGTTTTGTTTTGTAGATTTTCTGCCAGTAATCTGTTTGTTTAGTGTCTTCATAATGTTTTATTGTTGCCACTGATTCCTGCTACCATTTCTTGGCTAATATTATTGCAGCTGGGTTACATTGCAGTCAGCTAAATGATCCACCTTGAGTTTCAGGCCTTGTAATTAGAATAGCGAGCATTTCTTCTGCAGGGCATCATGTCAGAATGTTTAGATTCATTGAAACGGTACTTTAAAATAACACTGTTTTCCTATTTTCATTCTCTGCATAGAATAGTGCTGTTCGTTCACCATTATACAGACAGAATTTGGTCAAGTGGGATTATTTCTCACATCCTTTTCTGAATAGTTACCTGGATATGTTTGTGTTTCTTTTTTTTTCCCCTTTACTACTGATTCTCTTAGTGTACAGTCTGTAGAATAGATTGGTTGATGAAACCCTTATTTTGTTCCACTGCCTTAAGCCTATGAATTTGTTCTGTGCTACCAGCTCTTGTATTTAGATGTTTTCTGTAAATCTAACTCTTCAGAGGCATTTAATCTGAGCTGGATTAATTTCTCCGAGCAAAATGTTCCTGAACTGGAATTACCTGGTCCATAGATAAGTCTGCTGCTAACAGGAGATACCATGATTCCCAAAGTCACAAAAGTTCTTAGATCTTTGATTTTATAGTTGTTGTATTTCTGTTTATTGTTTTCAGGGTTCCTTCTCCCTGCAGTCCTTGTTCTCAGTGTTTCTCTGTAGCTCATAGACTTACTAATTATTTCTGTTGAGGTAGTGTGGGTATTACTTCTGGCAACCAGGTTTTGCGTTTTTGCGTGCTCACTCGCTCTTCTGTGTGTGTGTGTGTGAGAGAGAGAGAGAGAGAGAGAGAGATACTAGGAAATAAAATGCTTTATTTTGGCACGTCTGCTGTGGGAGATCAGGTCCATATATGGATTGAACATTTATTTCCATTAATGAGCAAAGTTTGTTGTCTGGAAACCTGCTTCTGTTAGACCTATATGTTTCAGGCTGGCAGCATGCTTCGTTTGTGCATAGCACTTTAAGATCTTGTTTATTGTACAGTCTTTTTGGCGTAGGGTGTCCTGGATTGACAACTATCATGCTGATTCTGTAGCTGGAAGATAGCATGAGAGGGTGCTAAATAAGGTAATTGTTTTAGGCTACCAGCTTTTCTATTGTTTACCAGGTTTAATTTCGTGAGAGTTTGCTCAGTTGCAGGAATTGATAAAACTGGTATGGAGGCAAAACTCTGTGCTCTCACAGTTAAGTGTCTCTGGCTCTACTGCAGGAGTAAAGTAGGAAGACAGTGACCCTTGGAAAAGCTTTCTAGTCTAGAAATCATTACATTTCAGAATTTTCAAAACAAAATAGGGGTCCAGGAAATGGACCTTTCCCCCCCCCCTTCCCTTCTTGTTTCTGTTTGGGTAAAATCATAGCAATGAAATCATAAACTGAAATGTAGCCACAGATCAAGAATTTAATCCTGGAGGTAATTTGGTAAGAGCAAAATAAATGGCTTACTCAAAGAAATCAGGAAAACAGATCTTTTTTCCCCTTAAGATTTTAACAGATGCTGAGTACTTAATAGATACTTTAAAAGCTTTTAGGTCCCACAATTGTCTTGTCTTCTTTCAAAGTCCAAAGTTTATTTTCCTAAATTCACTTTTATATTGAAAAATAATAGCAACAATCTATATGACAGAACATTTAGCATTTTAGATTGTGTGTGATAGAAGGTACCTAAATATCCAAACTTATATTTTAATTCGAACTTCTGAGGAGATAGTAAAAAGGGAAGTGATATCTTTAAGAATGCTGGTCAAATGGAAATCGTCGTCAAAATTTTCGCTTTCACCAGCCAAATTTTAGAAAACTAAGACAATTCAGGCAATGCCTTAACTTGGGGGAGGGGGGTAGAAGAAAAACTTCAATGCATAATTAAAAGAGAATTAAAAAGAAAAAAGTAGATTATATCATTGCTGATTTTACTGAATGCAATACCTTCCCCCAATTCCTCAAAATCTAAATGACTCTAAAACTTTTTTTTCTTCAGGGCACCTTTTTTTCTTTAATCTTACTTTGACTATCTGGAATTGGTCTGTCTTGTGGAGAATTTTTTCTTGAGTGCATATTAAAAAAATAAATCAATCACTGGAAGGCTTGGGATGCAGTATTTACACTCTGGAAGGAGAAGTCTCCAGGATGTTAGGATTTCATTTAACCTTGCTGTCAGCCATCAACGAGCAGAAAACATAGCTTTCAAAGGGTTGCGTTTGTGAAGAATTCTATTCTCTAAGTGAAGAGTTCTGTATTCATGCATCTCCAAAGCAAGGCAAGATGCCATTGAAATAAGTAATTTTGCCTTTTTGTTCTTACAGTACTAATGAAAGACAGTCTTAGGTAGTTCATAGACATACAGTGACTTTTCATCAAGACTCAGTTTAAAAAAAAGGACATACACATTTGTGTGCTCCCCCCCTCCCCCAAAAAGAAAAGCTATTTAGATTTATGGAGAACAAAATACTATCTGTGTGTGTTTCTGATGTTTACTAAGGTTTTAGTGATATTTCTAATGTCATTGGAAAGCATTCTAGCCTTCTGGGGTCCTCAGCTAAAATTTATTGAGTTGTTCTGCAGTATTGCATCCTGCAGAAAATGAAGTAAAGTACTATTAAGTGTAAAAGTTAATGCAGTTAGTGCGGAAGTGTGAAAACTAATAATCAACACTTTTTATGGCTGATGGCTAACATGAGCTACTTTATTTCAGGTAACATGATAAACTTAGTTTGCACCACTGACTTAAGTGTGTGCTTATATTTCCCAGTCTTGTTTCCTTTTAACTGTGGAGAATAAAATTAGCTTTTCTGTTGAATGTTCTGTTTGTTTGCTGAGGAGTTCATTTATGATCATAGATAATAAGCATTAACATTCTGCATGTCAGATTTTGTTCACCTGTATCTGACCTCTGAGTGTTACTGTTGACTTTCCTCCTCCTGTTATTCTCATTGTAGATATGTTTGTAAGTGCTTAAGCACCACACACACCTGTAGTTCTGTACCAGTAGTTAATAGTAATGATAGCTGGGCTAGAATATAAATTACTGGTCTGTACTGGGGGGAAAATATAATTCAAAAACCCGTGCTGATGTAAGTCCTGTACTGCAGAAGCAGGTGGTAAGTATTAATGTTAAATATAAAATACCGTAAATATCATTCTGGGGAGGCAAAAGTTCTGTGAAAGGCTGGTTTTTAATTTCTGTTTTTTTTTTTTTTTTTTTTTTTTTTTTCTGAACTGTGATTAGCTGTGGACTTTTGGATTTCTTTTTCCTTATGTCATGATTATCGTAAGCATTTGTGACACCATGTTCATTACTTGTTGAAATGATTTTTTTTTCTGTAAGTCTTTAGATATGAATGCCTCACTGACAAGTTACTGCTCTAAGGTTTTTTTTGATTTTTTTTTTTTTTTTAGGTTTATAGACGGTAGTAGTAAGCACAGCATATGACTGTAATGTGTGAAACCAATCCAGACATTGCATCAGAACAGTGTGCTTAAAGTATGGCTGTTTCTATGGAAAGATAAATACTTAATTTTTGTAAGGGCTCTACTTTTCTTATGAGCTATTTTAAGAACATGAACTGTGTTTTGGTTTTGTATTCAGAAAAGCAAATTCATTTGATACCTTACCTGTCAAGTGTTCTGTTCCAAGGAATTGAAAGCACTTTGAAATGAAAGAGAGGCTGGCTTTGTATCTAAGTGCTTATAGTGCTGGAAGGACATCGAGACTCAAATTTTTGCTTTGAATCAAGATGTGGATTGTAAGGGGGGGGGCGAGCAGAGGAAAAGGCAAGTATCTCCTCACCCCCAGGCTTCAGGGCATCTATATTTTTGTTTTCCTGGCTTAGTATGATGGAACTGAACTACATTGTTTGATAAATTGGAAAATACTGTTCTTCTTAAATGATCCAATGTAGGGAATAATGCAAGAATTAAAATGGGGATTTAATCAGCAGATCATAGGAGTCTGCAAGGCTAATACAGCTGGAATCATGATTTTCACTTCTTTTCAGCCATCCAAAGTGCTGTATTAGCTAAAAGTATTTGCAAGTTGTCTCTGCATATATACTTAGACCTTTATGCTAGCCTGAGGCAAGCATGTATGCTGTAGGAATAGCGAGAGTATTGTATCTGGTATATGGACATGGTCTGTATTTGCAGTTCCACAGAAAATTCAATATTGAAGTTTTTTATTTTGGAACAAGACAAAAACATGCAGATGGTTTAGTAAAATTCAAGAATTATAATGCTTATTTTAAAATGTTATAAAGTTTATTGGCAAAAGGCAATAAGAAGTGGACTGGGAATTTTATGACTGTTGTGAAATTGTCCTGGATTATAAAAAAAAACAAAACAAAAAAAAAAACCAAACAAACCCTGGAAGTTCCCACTGCATATTTGGATTTGAGATCATGGGAATTTTTGAAAATATAGCAAATTTAAGATAAGTTAATTGAGGATTTCTGATTTTGTACTGCATAGTAGGGTCATTTGTCTAGGCTGCTGGTTCCATAGCAGTGGGGCTTGTGGGTCTTAAGAACAAAGAGTTAGTCTAGAAATCTGAAGTGCCTTGTTTTCTAAGGGCTTTGAAGTTCTCTGATGATAAAGAACTGTCAGGGCATGCTGTGGAGTCTGATAAGAGGCATCCTTCTTAGGATGGCCTGAGCTGCAGTTTTCTAATAGCAGGCAGTACTGGGAAGTGCATCTTGTTAATAAGGTCAGTTGATCACATTCACTTGGGTGCAACATCATGCTTATGAAGCTACGCTGGTTTTGCATTTGAAAGAAGTGCAGTCTCCTGTCTATACTCCGCCCTCTCTTTTGCCGTGTAGGTATGTGTGCCCTAGAAGCCCTGCTGAAATCTGGACTCCTAGATTGGGAGAAGTGGAGGCAGGATGTTGTAAATCTTGGTGCTTCATGTTACAGAGTTGGAAATCTTAGAATCTCAAGGTCTCCAGCAGTTAACCAAGCAAACTGTTACATAGTTAAGCAAGTCTATCAGAAATTTGCCAGGTAGGCTGGATTTCATCAGAATCTTGGCTGTGTTTTGACAGATACTTGAAATGGCACATCTGTGAAGCATCTTGGTCTTGAAAAATTGACACTTAAAATTTTGAAAAGCACTTCATAATTCTAAAGTAAATTATTCTTAACTTTGCTTTAATGAGTCATTTTAAGGGTAAATTTTGATTTTGGGAGTAGATAAAATGTTACGATTTTTTTAAAGATACTGCCCATTTTCTTCAGTGTGTACTAGCACAGTTTCAGCACAAGTAAACACATGTATTTAGTGAGTCTGAATACTTGCACCTGTAAGCAATGTGGTTTGGCAGAGACAAACCATGTGGACTTTTTGTTTTAATGATAGCCCATTTATCTCATGATTTTGATCTAATTAAATTTCCTTACACTAAAAATTCTTACTAGTCAGTTGAAATGAAGAGGTGTTGCCAGCTCCCTTCTAGACACATTAATCTGTGACGTTGTAGGTAACACAGTATTAAAAATTCAGTCTCTGCCTATATTACCACTGCTGTTCTCTCTAATGTCAAAATGATGAAACTTCTCTACAACTCAAAAATCTGTACTGGAAGATTGCAAATGTATTATTTTACCGTTATAGAAGCATTTGATTATACAACACCCCCCCCCCCCCACTGTGTTTTTTCTCTCATTCTCACTGCAATATTTTGGTGTTGCCAGGATGCATGTAAAAAATAAAAAACACTTTATAATTATTATTTCTATAATAAAAGGACTGAGAAGTCCCAACTGAGATCATCCCCACTGTTACATTTCTAGTAGTATCTAAGAAAGTATAGTCTCTGCCCTATGCAAGTCCAAGAAAAGGTAGAGTAACAAGGGGAGACAGGGTTTAAAGCTGAAGCAGAGCTCAAATCAGATGCTATAGATCAGTGGCAGTTCAGTAGTGAATCTCAGAATAACCTATTCACACCTGTGCTCCAGTGACTGAGGTTATACAGCTTTTAAAACATCTTTTGAAACACAATGTGTTAATGCATTTTGAGGTATGTTTGTTGTCTCTTGGAAATCAAGCCTTATTGAACAAACTAGAGTAACAAAAAGGATTAAAGATCATAATAACAAACTACTTGCTCTGTCTAATGCTGGATAGATATGAGAATCTACCTGAGCATTCCTCTGCGTCGATCTTTATCGATACTGATATTAAATTACTCATTTCAGTAAGGTTCGAAGTGCTTTGGATAAGGTCAAAACACTGCCTTTTGTCATGATAATATTGACATATATATAATGCAGTTATATGTAGTTAAACGCTTGTTTGAAACAAAGGAGAGGGAGGAAATTGGTAACTTCGTTTTGATGTTTCTTAGAATATTCTGGAATGTTCGGATTCTCAGCTGAGTACCCTGACTCATTGAGAGAGAATATTTTGAAGTACTAGACACAAGAAGTCTTGTTTCCTCCCCTGCTTTACTAGTAGTTATTAAATGCTGGATGAGACCTCTGTGCCTTCAGTTTGTTAGCATACTGACTTCTGAGCTCATACCGATTTGAGTAACAGAGGGTGTATGCGTTTTGGAGAAAATACTCGTCATATTTAGGGATCAGGTTCCAGCTCAGTTAACGTGTCAGAGACAAAGAAGTGAACATAGATTTTGATAACTGAAAGAATCTTAAGACTTTGGGGCTAGGAGGAAAAAGGTCACCTCAATGCATTTGGTTATCTGCTTAACAAACCATTCATTATTTAGTCTAATAGAAACGTCCTTAGAACAAGAGTAGTGGATATTGAACTGTAGAATATTTGAATAAACAGTGATCAGAAAATAAATGAGAATGTATTCATGCATATGTCCTGTTCATACCTTTCCTTTTATAGATGAAGATAATAGGTAAAATTTGAAGATACCAAGAAATAATAAGAATGCTGCTGCATTTTGAAAATCTTTGAGCATTGCCATGGCAGTTTGTTACTATATATTTGCTCCTTGATTATTAAGTGCAGAGGATAGGATGTTAAATATGGAGAAGAAAGGAAGAAAGAAATCTTTAAAGGAAAGAGATATTTGGAAGTTTTTCATTGAAACAGCCTAGGAAGATGATACAGAATAATATAGAGCAATAAACATAGAATTAGTGTAAAGGCAAAGTACTGTCTTTCATAAGATTATGCTGGTCTCTTGCTTAAAAAAGGGAAAATACATAGGGTATTTGAAATTTCGGCCATTGTATTTGTTTTGAGAGCTCAATAATCCACCCTGATACTTACTGAACTTTTGGGGGTGGCAGATATTTATCAAGTCTTTTTAGTGTCAGACAATTGTGAGAATTGAATTAAGCTCACTGATTTATTTTAAAGCACTACTGCATGCATGGTAGCTGCATCCCTCACAAATTTTAGATTCTGGCAATGAGTTTTGGTAACTTTTTATCTTAATTATTTTAAGTAATTAGTTAAGTTTGTGCATGACTGATGGCCTCTCTCTGTGATTAGGTGCTATCTTGTATTTGTTGTCAGATTGAAATACGGAAAATAAAAAGGTTCGTTGGTGGTTACATGACTGCAGAATTGGATAGTCACTTTTTTGAGTCTGCTGCTCTCTACACTGAAATCATACTGTGTGGAGAAGAAGGAGGTAGGGACAAGGCAGTGTAACTTTTTTTTTTTTTGGTATTCTCTCTTTCAGGTGGTTTTCTTTACATTTCGCTATATACTTAAGTGGTACTGCTGGTGACCTGTGTTAACAGTTCAGCAAAGGGTGTTAAGGAAAAGGGTATCTTGTTAACAAAATATTTAGTTAGATCTTACCATCTGCTGTTAGCTTTAGGCTCTTGGAAGGATGTTTCCTCAGATATTAAAGGCTACTCTGTGGTCATTGCAGTGGATTTTAAGTCTGGAGCTGGTGTAGGTTTTACATTCATTGAGGCACTCTCAGTTAAATGTTGGTCATGTCTATGGACAAGTGCGTTAGAGTCGGCTTCTCCTACTTAATGGAACATTGAGCTAACTTGGGTTGCCAGAGAACAAATGTAATCCAAATATAGAATCTTTTCTTTGGCTGTAACTAGGGCTGTGGACACTACRGTCTAGAGAGGGAATCAGCTTTCCACTTCACCTGTTTTTACTGTATACCAGAGCAGTGAGAGGAAGCCTAATTGGTCTCTGTATCAAGCCTGGTATCTTTATAGAAAACTGAGTTATTTCTGAAATGTTACCATGAAGGATTCTCACATGTGTGTCATCTTTGTCTCAAACACTGAGGTTTCTTTAAAATTATTTTCCATTCATATATCGCTTTTGTTTATAAAACTTAGACCTAGTTTATTGGAACAGTCTYCTGAATGTATGTGAGATAAGACACAGGTTGGAGCACCTGCAACTTCAGATAAACAGATTGTGGTGGGGCATTCTAAATAGACTGGTTGAAAGGAAGAGTCTAGTGCATTGGTGCTCAAGTACTCTTTATTAATTACTGAAATCAGATCTTTAGCATGTTTGACAAACAACATTACAGGAAGCATTTTGAGTTACATACTCTGAGGAGTTTCTTTGTATTAATAAGATAGTTACAGTTGAACAGAGGCAGGGATAAGCCCCAGGGCATAAGGTAAAGCTAATTTTGTCAAAGCAGTAGTGATTATGTGATTAATATTGTACTATGTAATTCAGTTCTGAATGGATTAGAAATGCACAAAATATAAAAAAGAAATGCAGAGGAATTGAAAGATGAGCGAAGAGGCTTGCATATATGTAGTGCTTCTCAGTAATTAACAGATTCTGGAAGGTTTCTGCAAGAGTAAGGCCAAAAGTTCGGAGAGAAACAGGGAAAGTAACTGACATAGTTGAAGTATGTTGTTTAATATTTAATTTTAACATTCAGCTGGAATTATCTTAAGCATTTTATAAACTATATAAAATAAAGTGGAAACTGACAGTAACTTACAAATAGCTCACTATTACTTACTGTTCAACTTAATCTGAGATAAAATTAAGTTTTACAGTAGAAAATAGCCTGAAAAACAAGTGACGTCGTGATACTGCCTTATTGTGCGCTGGAGGTAAGTTTTTAGTCCACAGGAATGTTCCACCCTAATAAAAGTCCAGTGTCTGTATGTTTTTATGCTTATAAAAAATGCATATGGTCATAAATGCACATAAAAAAGCAGCAATGACTAGAAGACATGCATACATCAATGCAGCCTCTTCCTTAAAAACTATAAAACATGGTGATTATCTATTGCTAAACTTCCTAGATTTTTTCATGATTCTTTTTGTATGAATAAAGTCAGCTGCCTCATAAGGATCTTTTTTAAGGCTTTATGAATAAAGCTGACTATTAGCAGAAGCTAAGAAAATCTTGACTTACAGAAGGTACTTCAGTGGACCAAAACTAGAAGCAAAGATTATGTAAGGACATTTATTTCAATTATAGGAGAGCAGACTTGTAGTTAAAATAAACAAAACCTCATTAATTAGTGTAGATCATGTGATTTACATTAAAAGCTATATTGACTGCTGTAATGAGGATTGAAATTCAAATGTTATTCTCCAGCCTGCTATTCAGTTGCTTTCAAATCCCACAAACAATTTCTGAACTGCGATTACTTGTGATAAACCTCTACAGTACCGAACTGCTTTATTATCATCTTTTTTTCTTCCTCTTTTCATTCTTCATATTTGATGTCCATCTCTTCGACTGTTAAAAAAAAAAAAAAAAAAAAATTGATGAAAGGTCTTTAAGGCTCTGCCTTTGTGAAATTTGTACCAAAGTGAAGCCCTTAGGCTGATTTGGCCTTTTTGACCTCCTGTATCACAGTCACCGAGTCAATGACTTGTTAAATTCACGTAAGCATTAAAGTGATAGTGTATCTGGTTAGTAGATACAAGAAGTATGCACAGGAAAGCTTCAGCTTAGTTTTAGGAAATAGCAGTAGGTTATATATAAAGTGTATTATAAAGTAGGTCTTTATTATATGCGTTTTGAAAAATGACTGGCAAAAGTATAAGATCACAGTGTTCCAAACAAATTTTAGTGAAGAATGTATCTAAGTCCTGTGATGTACCGAAATCAGGTTCTATTGTAGTAATGGTATGCTAAATATTTATTGTGAAGGTTTAGAACGTTAAAGCAAATTGAATAAAGGAGGTATGTTGGTAATTTGATGTGATTTCATATGTTGCTAAATATTATGGAAAAAGCTGGTTTTGTGCAACTTCGTACTTTAGGATTTCTTGTGAAAAGATTGCAGCATTGTTTCTGAGCAATCCACTGATACTTGTCAGAGGTATGAGTCTGAATGCAGCTTTCATATTGTCACTAGGAGTAAAGCCTAAGAATATTTTAATAATGTGATACCATCTGAGAGCTGATCTCCAAATTTGATAACGTTTGGGCTTTTTAAATTTCTCAAATATCCATAAATATGCTACAGAAATGTCACTTTTGCGTGTGTTTTTTTTCCGTATTTATTTACAATTTGAAATGGCTTCTGGTTTTGAAAATGAAAACGTAACCTTACTACTATTAAGCCAGTTTATTAAATCAGTAAATCTGTTGTTTACTTCTGAGCTTTAAGATAAAAATCATATTTTCTGGTCTGCTGTAGCCTTGATTCTGTTCTCCAGTGACTACACAGAGTGAAAAACTTGATTGGAAGTAATACTATTTTTACCATGTATTTACAAGTGGTATTGCAGACTACTGCTATTCTGCCAGACTTCTCTAAATCTGCTGTAGCACATTGTATGTTCTTTTCCCTCCATAGCAAATTCATACTATTCATACTATTATACCAAAAATATGAAAAAATTACTCAAGTTCAGATATAAATTGCAACATATTATTAAACTCTTTTTTAAAATATCTGATAGTTATATGGAGGTTTTAATAGTACCTAAATAATCAGGCATAACTACCTGAGAAAGCACAGAGTAACTTTGGCTTTGGTCTGCTTGTCCCTGTTCAGAAGTGGTACAAAACAGTGAATAACAGCAAATATGCATTCTGCTGACTGCTGTAGCCTTTTCTTGTCAGGACATTACAATTCCAAGTTTGCCTTTCTTTGAGTTGTGTATTTCTGATTGCTATCTAGTGATGAGATGTACAAAATGTAGGGGGGAAAAAAAGATAAGTTATTCAACATCAGAATTAAAAAAAAAATCAAAGTGAAGCTCCATGGAAAACGCTTCCTGTTTGATATTATCATAGCTCTCTGATTTATTGTCTAAGGAGAGACCTGAAAACTAAATTCTTTTGATTTGTTCAAGGTTGTTGAGGTATTGATAAGATTCTGTGGATGTTTGACAGTCATTACTACCAAAAAAGATTTATGCAGATTATTTAATTCAGTAGTTTTGCTTATGGAAGAAAATTATATAATTAGCAAAACAATTATAGTGAGTATGGAAAAAATTGAGGTTGTGTAAGAGTTTCCATTTGGGTAGTTTCTTTATGGGAACTTCTGGATGTCTGTTTCCTGGAGATACTAGATTATTTTGTCCATTCTCCTTTTGCATACATACAGTAAAGTCGTCTTTTACAGGCTAATATATCCCATAAATACAGTATGTTGCGTCTTCTGTTTTTGCATATTAATAGCTAATAGCTTTTTGAAGAAAATGGAAGCTTTCGTTTTGCTCGTAATTTTCATGCAATCTGCAACATTTCAGTTTTTTTTAGATACCATAAGGTGTTAGTATGCTTTTTTCCCTTAATTTGGATTAAAAGCATACTAACAGCTCTTAAAGTATTCTTCATCCTAGGCTATCCTTACTCCCAGCATGTTCTTTAGAGTACCATAGAGTTATAAACTGGAGAGTGGGGGTCTGTAGAGACTTCCTCACACTGTGCTAAAAAAATCTTACAAAGAACTTTTGGGCTTACCCTGGAGAGTGGTGAGGGGCCTTGCGTTGTTAAGGTTAGGCAGAACTTTTGTCAGTGAAAGGAAAACAGAGTTCTCAACAGAAAGTCTTCGCTGCAAGAATATGAAGTCTTCAGTGAGAAGAGAAATTGCATGCATTCTTGAAAACAGCTTAGTCATAAGTGACTTACAGTATAAGTGAGTTAGGAGTTTGGGCTAACACAATGAACAGAAAAAGCTCTTAGTGGAGTGAGGGAGGTAACACCTTAAGAACATGTTTAATTCATTACAGCTTGTAGGAAGGGAATTTAGTGAGCTTGCAGATGGCCTATCCCCAAGAAAATAATTCGTATTTTTAGAAGTTAAGCAGTGCTTTTGGCTGAAAAAAAATTCCTCTGTGATGCATTTAACTCTCTGTTCTCAGTGTGGACATTTGATGAATAAAGCTTTTCTTACCTGAGAATGAAGCAAATGATGCTAAAGTGCTGTGCTGTACCTACCTTTGCTGCCTAAAAATCTAGTCTTGGATTTCCCATTGCATATCTATAGACGTGTGATAATAGGAATGCTGATGACATTGTTTTTGACACTTGGAGAGTGATCACATTAGGCAATTGCTAGATCTACAATACATAGTTCTGCTATGTTCTCAGAGAACAGTAGAAAACATTGTTTCAAACAGAGATGCTTTGTTAACCTAGTATGTTACTGGTTCATAACTATTCTCCTGTTCTGCCACTCCAGTATCTTTTACTAGTGATGTGTTTCGTTACAGTTACTTATTGAGAGATGCACTTGGCTGCATTTCTGCGCAAAGTACAAGGCATTTCCTTCTTATTTGAGGGGGATAGTCTTTCCATTCAGGTAACAAATATCCTTATCAACAGAAGGCTGTATCTTCTTATACCAGTGTTTGGTTTGTGTACGCTGGCAAAGGGGAAGCTTTAAACTACTTTCTGCTTGTCTCTGGGGAATGACCAGCAAAGATGAGACTCCTGCCTCACAGAACTGTCATCCTGAAGTGTTGAAGGCCTGAGGAGCTGAAACTTACTCATTTTGTAATGGTATCAAGCATGGGAGAGTTAACCAAATGCCTGTTTCTAGATTTTAGTTGGAGTTTGAGGGCATGCATCTTGTATGCAGTGTTCGGAGAAGTATAATATCTAGAATTTACTGCTGAGGATGCATGCTATTCTCAGCACTGTTTAGATAGCTGTAGTTTACAGTATCATATTTGTGAACTTCAGAGTTTCCCTCACACATCCTATTTTGCCGTTCTGTGACTACAGTTCCCTTTACTGCTTAGATTCTCTAAGCTTTCTGCTAGCTACTTTTTTTTCTTTCCTTTTTTCACCCCTCTCTCCTGTTCCTCTCCTAGTTACAAATTCTGTGTATCACCGCTTTCGTGTAAGCGCATTCCTGATGTTCGCTTTGTAATACAACATTTACCTCTGTCCAGACCTCAGCCCTGCATATGTAGTCTGTTTTCTTTGCTCTTCATTTTGTTGTCTGAGGCATCTATATCTGAAATCCTGGGATCAAACTGATCTCCTTACTTGCAACATTATTTTGTTCTTTTTTTTTTCCTGTAGTCCTCTCTTGCTTTGCATCTCACATGATCAGTCCTGCCTGCTTTTGTTTAGTCTCTGCCTCTGACTCATTATTTGAAAACTACCATCCTCTTTCTCTAGCTTTTCATTTCTTACTATGCACAGGTTCCTATCTACTTTTTGTAATTGCAACTTAAAAAAGTACAAAGTGGCTTCTCTGTTTTGCAACTCTTTCCTTTTCACAGACCATAAAGATGTTTCATCGGTTCTTATTGGATTGCTGTTTTTATCTCAATTACTGCATATTTTTTTTTTCTGTTCTGTTCTCAAGCCCACTTTCAGGACTTCCATCCTCTTACTTTCTCAATGTCCTTTGTTTTTTTGCTTTCACGATACAAGTGTATTTCATTTTTCTTTCATATTAAGAAACTTCACTTACCTTCCTAAATTCTGTGTTTCTTCCTTTAATTTCTTAGTTACGGCCACTGACAAGTTTCTCTTCTTCATTTTCATTCCAGTTGCTCTTGAGTCCGGCTTCCTTGCTCTGCATTCCACTAGCAGTGGACTCGCAAAATTCCCTGGTGCTGTTACTCTAGGCAAAGCTCAGAACTACACTCATTCTCATAGGAAGCTGTCTGAGCTTTCAGGTGAAATGTTACTAGAGGTGAAAACATACTTCGGTTAGTTTCAGTGAGGTGTTCTTTTCTTCCCACTTAAATTTTGAAAAATGCATTATTTATATAAGCCTGCGTTCCATTTACCAATATTCTTCATTACAGTGGTCAGTGTAACAAAWCTGCCTGTCATTAAAACCTCATGCGTTACTGTGAGTACTTTCCTTATTTTCTTTGTTTCACTTCACTGTCTGCCATTAACTTCAGTTGCTTGTTCTGTGTTGCAGTTCTAAACACTACGATACAGGCATCAACTTCAAATTTGCATTATTCAGGTGAGGCAAAATGTATTAATTTTTGTTTAAGAACTTCTCCATAAATTCTTTTTAGTAGAGATGCCATTATATAACCCCTGGTTGCCTCCCCACCTCCCCCATTAATTGTGGGAGAACTTTCCTACTCTTCAAAGGGATTTGTGGGAATTCTTGGGGGTTAGCATTTTGGTGATCTAATTTTCAGTTCCACTGCTGATCAGGTGGTTTTTGTGTGGAGCTTAGGTAAAGGCTTATCTGTAAGCTATACCAAATGAGGGAAGCCTTGACTTAGGAGACCCTCAAATCTTCCAACAGAGGAGGAAAAGAAAAATGTATTAACTGCTGCAAAACTGGACCAAATCTCAGAAAGAACCTACATAAACTCTGAAACTAAGGCTTAATCCTGAGGTTGAATAAAATAATGAATTAGTAAATAAAGTATTTTCAACCTAGAAAGTGACTAGTTAGACTTCTCTTTCGCAGAGGTTGACCAAACTCTTACCTGAACAAGTTTTTTGATTTGTGTTGTGTATGTCAGTTTATGGAACAGAATAGTTTTAGTAAAAGTGTAGAAAACTTTTTTAAGGTATGTGAAGTATTTAGTGAAGTAAACAGTAAATTCTTAAATGGCAGTTGTGCGCTGAAGCAAGGCTTTGTGGCTTTCTGTTTGATTTTTACACCTAAAATCATTCGACAGGTAGATTATTATCTAATTACACTTCTTATTTTAAAAAAGCTAAACCACGAGTATTTCAGTTGCTTGTAATTTAACTTAACAACTTGAAAGCAGTTGGCTTTCTGGTCCTGGTCAGTATCAGTAAGTATAGAGCAAAAAAGTAATGTTTTTCTTGGAGTGATTATCTGCATGTACCCCTGTACATATAGGCACTCAAGAATGGAGACCTCTTGCCTTAACATTTCAAATGGGTATTCCTGTTCTGTCTTTACATGTATGGCATGTAGGTGGTAGCCATGGATAGGGCATCCTGCAGTTTCTTTCAGTTGTCTAAAAGCACTCTGAGACAACTTTTAAACATCAGCCTCTGTTTACAGTTTTTCTTTTTTTGGGGGGGGGTGTTATTTATTTTCTCATTTTTACTAGCTGTACTTATTTTATCCTACTTCATTTGTTCAAAGTAACTTCTTTTCTCTCTCACTAATCTTTCCTCTTCCCTTCTCAATGACATTTTTTCTGAAGTATGGCCCATTTTGAAGAGGATACTTCCCCCCCCCCCCCATGATGGATATGTAAGATGATTGTTGTCTTTGGTGAGGAACATACTATTGAAAAACGCAGCATCAGTTAAAATCTGAGCCAAAAACTTGGAAGGAGTGGAAATTTCCTTGTGAACAGATCCATTGTTCAGGTTAGAATTAACTTTCAACCAAAATCCATTCTCAAACCGTATCAAACTACATTGGTCTGTGACTAATGTCTCCTAAGGCCACTTCACCGATAGGATCATACCTTCCTTCTCCTCCTCAGCAAAGTCAATGTGGTAAGACCTCTTGGTTTTCTAGTAAAAAGGCCTGTGGCCAAGGCACTTAGCTTGTGATCCTTGATTTTCTAGAGGATCTTACTGGACTTGGAAATACTTCCTCTTCTGTCAACAGGAAGGATGTTATGTTTTCTTCATTGCTGCCAGTAACACATGACTTCAGGGCATTTGCTGTTGCAGGTTATCAAGCCTTTCTGAAGTCACCACTGGAAGTAATTGGCATTCTCCAAGATGCTTTTGTATGTTTTTTCTCTTTTACCTTATAATCTCAATGGAAAGCATTTGAAAACATGAGATTGAAAAAGGCTGAGGATATAAAGTGAGTGGAAGGTACCAAGTATAAGTGTACTTGAGTGAGCATAATCAAGACAAAAAGCTTTCCATCTCAAAGTATTTGTACCAGCAGTGTGAATGAGTTCATATATAATGTATCTTAACCTCTAAATATCCCTTCCTTTTCCTTTGAAGCACAGTCACACGTGAACCTATCTGATGAACTTTTTCAGCTCAGTTTATGCACAGTTTTTCAGACAAAAAGCTCTTACACATATATACATGCATGCCTCCTGTAATATGTAAGCTAGTGAGAGAAGAATATAATTACTTTACTTGCTGCATCTTGTGTGCACAGATCTTCCCATTCTTGAACAATTTCTAGTCTGAAGAGTTTCTGGTTCATTGAATCTGAAATGAGGGGGGGACTCCTGCCCTCCAATAAAGAAGTCTAGACCCTTGTTCAATATGGAAAGTAAAAACTTGGGGTAAAGTACCTGTAAAAAGCTTTTTTGCATTAATGAACATGAAGGGAATGTGCATTGGTATATATTTTGTGCGCAGATAACGGACGTCAAATAATACTGTCTTTGGTGTCTTCATAGTCTGAAAATCAGTCAGATGCATGGAGTATTTTATATCTACTGCTGCCACTGCAGTCATCTTTCTAGTTCGAAGGTATCTCCCGTCCCAGTTAAAACTGTATCCTAATTAATGTATCAGGTAACATTACTAGAACTCACCTTGGATGGTTCATTGTCCATCATCATATCTTCCTGTAAGAGCTGTGTGGGTTTACTTTGGTAGTATCTTGGAAGTGTTTGGAGGGAAAGATAATGAATAGACTCATTGCACTGTGCAGTATAAGTTGAAGAAGTAAGTTGTTTTTACAGGCAGAAAAAAGCTGAAAAATTTGTGGTGACTTTTTAAAGTTCCTATTAGAGCTAGCTTCAGTCAGACCATCCTCCCCTAGAAACCTTTGTCTTTGCCCTGACAAACTTTGCTCTTGGAAAAGAAAATGCTTTTCTGACTGAGAATTGTTGGCTCTTCATTCTGCAGTTTAACTTATTTTGACAGTACAATGTACTTGGACTTGAAGACTCTTGAAGATAAGGTAGTGATTCAGCTTAGAAGATAAAATGTGWTTTATTTGTGTAGTTTATGTTGCTTAGGAGGTGGACTCTAGCATGGAAAGGATTTGTCTCTTTTGAGAAACCCTCCCAGATGTGTGTGGTATTTTCAGGGAGGCAAAGTAAGAAATCTCACAGTTCAGGGCTTGGTTTTCGTACACGTTGCAGGCATTTAGTATTGATGAAACAGCCCTTCATCATTTTAAGCAGCATGCGTGCACGTGTGCGTGCACACACAAATGATGCCTTTAAGTACTAACAGAAGAAAGTTCTACCCATTTTGTTTATGACAAGGGCTGTCATAAACATTATTGCATACAGCAGAGAACTCAGAACTCTGGATGATAGAAACCAGGATCTGCCTACCATATATGCATTTGCAGTGGATCCCAGTAAATTTAAAAAGTTTTCCTAAGACCTCTGAAATAAAACTGGAAACATGGGGCTTATTGACAAAGAGAAAAAGCATCTGAGGGTGTGTATTTCATTCTGGTGGATGGCTTTTATTGCATTTTCTTGCACTTTGAAATGTTACTGCTTCAGGGAGTGAGCAACTCTGTAGGAAAAAGATACGTATTTTAGCCTTTCAGATGGCTTTTTTTCTATATGTGATGGTATAGTAATGTTGCATGAATGAATCTAGTGTTGTTAAATTAAGGATGCACAAGCAGCTCAGAGACTGAGGCAAAGATATTCAATTAAAATATTCAGTAGTATTTGAATTACTTTTTGTAAGCAACATTGAAAAATCTTGACCTTCAACCCAAAGGAAAATAACTTCTTTTAGGAGGGAATAAAGTGTCTCTTAAAGTTGTGTTAGAATGATATTAAAACATTTGTAGTAATTGTACATGTTAAGCAGTGTGARCTCCTCTCTAAAAAGTGATTTCTTCAATTCTGACCTTAACTTTTAAGCAGATAAGATTGTGCATCATACAGGTGAGGAACAGATGAATTGTCTAAGAATACAAGGAGTATGCTGATAAAGTATTTCTAATGAAGTGTAACTCTACGCGCAGTGCTGTGCATTCTGCAAAAAGTGTCTTAGTCACAGCTTCTGTATTTTAGCAGGATAAACTAATTAATGTGGATTTGGACTAACTAATCCTGTGTATTTATATCCGTTAACTAAGTCTAATGGAAGACTTTGATGATAATCATCAATGAATCACTGTGTACTCTTTGTTACAAATAGTATGCTTAAGTTTGAATAAGTGAAGAGGAGTTGTTTTGCTTTTTAGCACTTGAGCCATATAAACCATTGTGTGAGTTTTGAATAATTATGAATTAGATCTGCATGTTAGTATCTGTGTTGATACTTACAGTGCTACAGAGTGCAGTGTTTGATCCATGCAACGTTAATGAGACTTACAAGGAATACAGCTACTTCAGCAGTGGCTATTTCGCTAGCTGTTGCAGTAACAAGGGCTGTTGGTTAAAAAAAGGCTTTATATAACCTTAACACAGTGAGAAGATCCACTCGATCCCCATACCACAACTCCTGCTGTGCCTTGTCAAGTCCACTTGTTACTTCCTGTTGATTCTGTGTTGCAAAGAACTGAAGTGGATGTGCATTCTTTTTCTTCCGTTTACTCAAACTTGTAGAACTGTGAAGCCACCTGGATGGGCCTTTTTTCCTATAGAGGAAGCTGTATTTTCTCCATGGTATATAGTAATATGAAGTGGAACTTACACAAGAATCTGTGATATCTGTGGAAGTACATTCTCAGTATAAACTGTACTGATACAACTATCTTAGTAGAAAATCATACCACTGATCAATTATCTGTGGATAGCTCAGGGTATAGATCACTCTATCTGTATCTTAGTATGGCATAGCAAGACTAATGTCACTTGATCTTGAACGTCCTAAAAGTAAGGAGAAAAAGAAAATGCTGGGCACGTGGTTTGAAAGGCTCAGAAAAACAAAGCAATCACAAGCAATCTAGCCTTAGGATCCTAATTTGAAATCTAATAGTATCCAAATAGCAGAGAGTACCATACTACTGCTATTAAGTGCTGAATCTAAACTGGGGATAAATCGTAAGATTTCTTGTTCCTTCACCACTTTCCACAGCTCCCSCTACCTTTTATTTTTTCCAGAATTTCCTTGTTCGTATATGTTCTTGGCCACGACATGAATAAATGTGTTGTTTTCCTAAATAAAAGTAAGTTTCTTGGCAGAGATATTTTTGGCCTATTTTAGATTCTAGAGATGAATACTTGCTTACAAAACTACATCTTTGTTCATTTATTTAAGGTTGCTAATCTTGCTTGCTCATTATCAACAAATGAAGATGGGATGAAAATTGTCCAGATGGCAGCTAATCACATAGAGACTTTTTGCCCACAGGTAAGACTTTTTCAATTAATTCCCATCACAGTGCACTGGGTATATGCTTTATTTTTGTTATACAACACAGATGTTGTATATTGGTAGTCCTTCAAACTAAAATTCACACTTGGTTCACACTCAAATTCAGGTGAGTTGAGACCGAAGGATAAATCAGCAGCAAAAATATCAGTTCTGTTTCTTCGTGGTAACATAGTTGCTAATGGTTTGTATTGATTGGGAGCCTGAAAAAGTTGTAAGAATTGTGGTTGGAAGAAACAAATATGGCTAGATATTTCTGAAAATTAAACCTAATTGAATGAACAGTGTTATAGGATAGTGCAAGTGTCTTTGCTTTTACAAAGCAATACATATTTTGACTTTTAACTTGAAGTGTTAATGCATCTTGATTTAGTGTGTATGTATCTACATGAATGTTCCAATGTGAATTCCTCTGATTAACATAAATCCAAAAGCTTAAGATATCCCCTTAAGCAACTGAATGAGAAACAGCGCAGTTGCAAATATATTTTGGGGAAAGTATTAGGTACCAAAAAGTGTATCTGTCATACTCGAAGTTGTACATTTAAAAAAGACAACTGCAGTTGTAGTCTTGTATTTAAAGCAAATCATGTTATCAATTTGTGTGAAACTGATCTGAGTGCATCAGCCTTGAGGCTGTATAAATTAAAGACCGTTAGTTCTTTAAAGAACAATACAGGTTACATAGTGGCCTAAATATGCTTACTGCTTTGCACATTTGAATGATAAATGCGGTTGAAATAGAAAGTGAAGAGATAGTAAATATTAATAATATGTTAAATTACAAGGTTGAGGAGTCCATTTTATGCCTGTTGAGTAAATGGCAAGATTCAGAGAAGCTTAAATGAAGAAAATCTGATAGTCTGAAAATATCACAGACCATAGTGTCTTCAATCATTCAATTTGTGTCTGTTTCTATGATGTTTCTATAGTTCTGTGTTTTTTTGCATCCCACTCTTTGCTTTAATTGATTATTGGCTTTAATTTTATAAGAAGGATTTATGAACAGCTTTTTCTAGGTGGTTTCCCTGAGGGTATAAATGCACCTGTTTGATGCATTATTATGCATCCAGATGTAATTTTGTTTTTTTAATTGAGAACATGCATTTCAAGTATTGACTGTGGTATCAGAAACTCCTGAAATCCAGTTTTTACTCAGACATCGATTTTTTCTTTACAACCATTTAAGTTTTTAGGGTATCAGTTTCCTGTAGTAAAATGGAAGTTTGTTTGGTTTATGTTTTTTTAAGCTCAGGAGTAAAACTGGAATGAGTTAGTTGATGATGATAGATCTATCTAAACAGTGAATCTGTTACACATGTGTTCAGATTATGTAATTATTAATTATGTGTTCTTCATGCAGGAGTTGCTGCTTTCTCAAATGAGCACCATGCATTATGAAAGCAATTGGTGTTTTACTTAAATAAGAAATAACAGAAGAAAGCTCCTACTTTTTTACAGTAAAGCAGATTTTTTCATACCATTTATAAATTCTCCACTGGGGAAGTAATTATTTCAGAAGATCTCTGCAGGGCAGAACTACCCCAGTATTCTTAGATCTTTATGGTAAAAACCTTTTTTTTCCTCTCATATGATTTGAAGAATACCTTATTTGAAAGGAGCTGTGTTGTTTGCATTGAAATCTGAATATGTTGAATTAAAAAGACTCCAAAACCAGAAAAAACATTGGAGTCCTGGAATTCTGCAGGTCTGAGAAGTAAAATTTCCCATACAGCAGTAAGGAAAAAGCAGGTACAGAATTTGTATTACTAGAACTCAAACACTTACGTTAAACTGACTATATTGTACTGTAGTTAAAAAAAAACAGAGGGTTAAAATATTTGGAGATACTCAACAAAAGTGATCAACTAAACACTGGAGCAGATATGAAACACATAATGCGTGTTCTTATATTTACATTAATATTTCATGAGCAGTTTACTTAAAAATACTTAATATTTTTTCTATAATAATAGATTAAATGAAGAGCAACTTAAGATGTTTCATAAAATGAGAAATAACTTTTAGCCTAATTGTTAATAGCTTTTGGAGAAGGGTGGTTTCTTGAATATTTCATATAAATACTTAAATATCTATAAAAGCAAGCAAACACAGTCCTGGTTTTGAACAGCAGGAATCTATAATTTGAGTTTGTTACCCATATGTTTCACTTCTGTGGTACGTTTTAAGATGTCTCTGGCTCCTCTTTTACATGTTCCTCTGAAATAGATGAAGATTGCTGACACAAGTTAAACCTGTCAGAGTTAAGAAATATTAAAAAACATCCTAAATGTAGGATTCTAGCTGCAAAGGGTGACAGTTTGTCTAAATTCTTGATTTACATAAATATCCGGTTTGGCCTAATCCACTTCTGGCTGGGTCAGCAAGTATGTCTGGCACACCAGGCCAAAGCAGGAGGAGCTAGGGGAAAAAAGACCCAGAAAATCTGTTTGTGTTTGTGGATGTAAAGAGGATCCAGTTTGCTGTCTGGCCTAGGTTCTGTGCAAGAACTGGATCCTCAGAGCAGTTTTTCACCTAGTACAATTCAACACTTCTTCGAAGGATCTCTTTGGAAATAGAGGAGGTGAGTGAGTGGACCTTAACAGTAAAACATGACCTACACAGATGCTGCAAGATCGTTTGGCTCTCATATCCAAGTAGATTGCTGTGGTTGACTTCTCTGCCAGGTTGTGATGCCTAGGGCACATTCCTGCTTGCTTTGAAAAAGAACATCACGCAGTGCAGGCTAGGCTGTCCAATAATACTACACATCATGCTGCAGCCATTACATGAGGTGGCTGAGGAGCAAGCCTTGTATCCTGGATGGCAGAATCTGTCCAGTGAGTGCCTTGGTGAAATGGAGGTTGACTTCCTCTTAGCATCTGACACTACCTAAGGGTGTATTTCTTCTGAGAACCAAAGAACTTTCTGTTCTGTATTCTCTCTTGTACAGGTATAACTACAGTAGACACCAGCATTTGCCTTGATGGCTAATTACAGAAAAAAATACGTAGGGGAAGATTGCTTGTAACTGACTTTGTCTTTCAGTTGCACACTGCTGTATGTGCAGTAAATGAAACTTTACTTCTGGGAAGGATTACCTGGGATTTGTTAGGGTATTTGTTCAGTAGGTGTAGTTGGAGTGTTAATTCTCTTTGTGTCTGTAGTACCTTGATGCTTCAAATATTAAAATTGCTCTGTAGTGGAATGTCCATTGAGCTCAGTCGTAGGAGGGATTTGATACACGTAATAGTATTTCAGCTCTGCACTGCTTTTTGGAACCTTTCAGTGACACAGAATGAAATGTGTAGTGTTGTTAAGTTTCTTGTCACAGACTTTATTCCTGACTGTTCATATTAGTTTATTGAATTTGTAATACTCAGTAAAGGGATATTTAAATGTGTTATATTTCTGTCTCTTACCCTATTTCTCATTCAGCAGATTGTCTTCTGTAAATAATTTAATACCTGCGCTTTTTTCCCCAGCTGTTTCATGTGGGCATCTGTACTTTCAGTTCGTGTTGTGCCTTACTGAAATACGACATGAGAAGCTTAAGTGGCTTACTTAGGAATAGTTAGTTTGCCTAAGATTTTGAGTCCTGTTCTTACAACACCTTTAGTTCAGTTATCTGAACATCTGAATGTTTTTATATATATAAAAATGTGTATGTGCGCATAAAAATGCGTGTGTACATATATACAATGTGTGTATATATACATACACATATACATACATATATATATATATATATATATATATATACACGCTGTGAAATCTAGATTTATAACTTCCCTTACTCTAAAAACTCAAAAAAGGTAAAAGTTTGGGTCATGCTTTTCATTTCTTCCCTTCGAACAGCTCTGTTGGTGTTTATTCATCTGTAAATCAGGCTGATTATTATTTTGTTCTGCAGTGCTTTTAGGACCTTTGTTGGGTGCTTGACTTTGCTGTGCTCATTTTAGTAAGAGGCAACGTTTCTTTGAATATAAAATTGAATATGAGGGCGTTCCCTATTCTATAGGGGGGAAATCTTAAAACTAAAATTTTTCAATGTATACCAAAGCATCTGATAAGCATCCTATCTCAGTGCAGTTTTGCAGGTAAAATTCCAGCATTTCCACAATCCAAATCAAAATGTTTACTTCTTGGCAGGAGTACCTCTCATCTTTTAAGAATTTTTTTGGATAATGTTATTTAACTTCATTAAGTAAATCACACTACAAAATCTACTGTTATTAAATTCTTAACAAAATATCAGACTTCCAAAATGGTTTTAGGCATGCTGAACACTCAAAAGTCCTGCAGACAGTGCTCTCTGAAATCAAAGCTATGGCTCTTCTAGAACCCTGGTGGTCATAAGTCTGTAACAGACAATACTCAAGTGTGCTCTTTGTTGATCTGTATTACCTGAGCCACTAATCTTTAACTTCAACTGTGTGGTGTATTGGGTTCATTGATGCAGTCTGTTTTTACTTTTATATTGACTGTTTCTTCCCCTCTCACAGTACTTTTCAAGAATGAATTTTACTAATGAAAAGAACATAACACTTGGCACATTTATGGAATATGACAGCTGTGATTCTCAATGTCATCTTCTCTTGTTTTCTCATATGTGACTGTTTAAATATCACCAAAGACAGAAGCTGATTTTTTTTTGTTCATGAGAGTTTGTAAATCAGAGTTGTCCCAGTAACATGAAGAGGTATTGGAGTAAGCAAGATGCTTAGCTGATCGGTGGGAACATARATGTCAAATAACCTAACCATTTAAATAGTGATGCGATAGCTTCATGTATTTATTTGGGTGACCGGCATAATAGAGCTGCTCTTCAGTGCTAACCTGACTAGCTGGAACTCACTGCAGTGTTTGGGGATTACAGAAAATACTTTTTTCTTGATAAATGTACTTGCAATGAGGAAAGCAATAAGAATTACAGAGACTTGGGATCTGGTCTGCCACATGAAATCTAGCCCTTACAGCCCTCTTTATTAATTTTAGTCTGGGCACTGTTATAGTAATCCTTTCTTTCCTGTCTTTCTACCAGACATCTTTAAGCCTATTACATGTTTGTCAGGATCATGCAAAATGGGCGTGCTATTTTGTGTTATTTGTGGGGTGAAGTTATTTGTGAGGAGAGGTCCAAAGTAAGGATTCCCAATTCAGTCCACCCACCTACAGCTCAGTTCAAAGTGTCATGGAGGGCTAAAGCAGGTTACAGCATTGTATACCTCTTACAAATGTATTCAGCTAAGAAGCTCTCAGTTCCAAACAGGAACTACCAGTTCTCTGAATCCTTTCTTGAAACTATGGTCATGAGTTTGTTTCCTATGTATTTGCTCAAGCTCTAAATGTAAATACTCTATAAATAGGTCTAGTCTCAAAAGTAAGCATTTTCAGTACATTTTCCCTTACAAAAATCAACAAGAGTATTTAATCCTTCCTTGGGCAAAGTTTCGATTTAGCCTTGCATTCTTTAGCTTTTGGGGGTTGATGTAGGTAGGTAGGTAGATATTGTTTACTTCTGTATTATTTTCTAAGAAGTGTGTAATGTATTGAACAAAACTAAACTCTCCTACACAGAAAAGAGACATGATAGCTAATAAGGGGGCAGCAGTGTTACTTTTGATACGTCTGAACTTCAGTATCTGAAAAGTATTTTGTGTAGATTGTAGAGGCTGTAGGTTTTTGAAGCTGAAGAATCTGCATTTTCTGTATAGTTACTAGAGAGTTGTTATTACTCATATTAGAGAAGATCAATCATCAGTCCTTTTTTTTTTTTTTTTTTTTTTTTTTTTTCCCCTTTACTCTGGTATATTTAAAGATGAGGGACAATGAAGCAGCTTTTCACTACCACCGTAAAAACTATTCACCAGTATCCTTTTAATAACCAGAATTGTTTCATTTTCTTAGTTGAACAGGCTGGGTGGCATTTCCTTTCTTCTGTCACAATACTGTTTTCTCTGCATACAGCAAGGGAACTTAGTCTATCAGTGAGTTCTCTACCATCTCCTTTAAAAGAGAGAAAACAGATGTTAGTATCTCTGCCAGTATCAACTGTCTTCTTAAGTGCCATCTCTAGTCTTTCAATTGAGAGATTAATTATAAGTACATATTGTGCCTTAATAATAAGTCTCAAACTGAAGCAGACATTATGGTAAAGCAGTATATTTTTTTTATGTAACTTTTCACCGTGTTGTCAAAGCCCACATATGTTGCTGCTAAGCTAATGAATAAGTTGCYGTTAATCTTGGTAGATAGGGTAGTGTGCTTGAGTGTTCCTATATTTACATTTTATATATGTGTATATATTCTATATATATATATGTTCTGTATATTTATTCTAGACCATGTTCTGCTGGCAATGGTTGAGGTGTATCTCCAGGGCAGAATTATCATCCATGCGTACATAAATTACTGAGAACAATTTTCTCATAAGGAATTAGTTTCTGGGTAGTATGCTGCATCCTCCTGACATTCTTTTTATCAATATGTAAATCATGGCATGTATAAGTAATTAGTAATGCTTCAAAAATCATCCATTTTTCTGTTTCTTCCTTTATTTTTTCTCTTTTTGTTGAATGTTTTGTTGTTGTTTCCTTTAGTGGGTAAGACTTTGTTGTAGGCAGTAGCTTTTCTCTTTCTTGATCCTATTTTAAGTGAATGTCCTACTGGGGTTTCAGCATGTGGAAAAAAGACTGACACAGAAACAATAATACCAGCAATAGAAAAAGTAGTCATTTGATGGTAGGTAAGCGCACAGTTTGGATAGAGTAGGCNCCCCCCGAAGAGAATGTAAATGATGTGTATGCGTGTAGGCAGCTTTCTTAGTGGTGATGATTCTCTGAACTCAGATTTTGTTGCCAAAAATCAGGAAGGTACTGGTAAAGATTCAAAAAAATAATCATTTAAGCTATGTAATTAYAACATTATGGAAGCTAAAAATTAATCTTCCAGTGCAGTCTAAAAGAAGAGGATGCCTGTTAATGAGAAACATTGTATTATGGAAAAGACTGGATAGTCACCTCTTTAAATAGTGCTGTATTTTCATTTACATATTCATTTTTAACCATATTAGCTAATACATTTAAAGCATCTATTTTTTCCTAGTTAGGCAAATCAGTCATACACATTTCTGTCAAAATGACCGTAACAGCAGGAGAATTGCAGTCACAATTCATTGCTAAATGTTGAGAACCAGTAATCATGTATATCGTATAAATATTATTCTCTGTTTACAGTTGATATATTTCATGAATTTATAATTTGAACACCATCCAGTTGCATTGTTTGGATGTAGTGCAGATGATGTGAATGGAGATTTAAAGCTCTACAAGGTAGACTCTGCTTTCCTACATAGGCATGTTTACCTTACTGTATTGTATTGAGTGAGTTCTGTTGATCAAAAACATTTGCTCATCTTCTTGAAAGAGAAACAAAATCTTAAAACTTTACATTTAGTTGAAAATGATATGAAGTGTGCTCAAAATTAGGTATTATTTAATGCCTAATATTTTAATATTTAAAATATTGCTGCTATTAAGGTAAGATGCTGAGTTAACTTAGTTTTGAGATTAGGTGTGGGCTTTAACTGCTTTAGAAAGCAAAACTGAAGCTATTTTAATGGCTTAACACTTAAATTATAAAAATTGACAATTCAGGGTAGGTGTCAGTTAGACACCAAAATGAAAGATGTTAGTAACTGGAAGCTCTACTCTCTTTTCTTCAGTGAACTAAAATATCCAGTAAGTAATTGGATATAGCTCCCACGATAGGGTCATAAGAACCTAATTCCAGAAACCTAAAAAGCATCTTCAAAAGATTTGAGTCATCTCCAGATTAGGTATCCTTGCCTCTGAACCTTGTTCTTCGGTGAGAATAAAAGATTGCTCTGGGCTAATTGACCAATACAGTCTGTTCTCTGATTTTGTTAGTGTACATATGAAAAAGTTGTTCTCTTGGGCAACTTAAACGTTAAATTCTTGGCAGACTGCTTCCAGTTCTTTGCAGCCTGTCACCTTAAAGACTGTTTGTCAAGAATGAATGTAGCTTATGAATAAGCTGAAGTTACTATGCTAAGGGTCTGTCTTTTTTTTTTTTTTTTTTTTTTTTCATTTCATTCTTTTAACTTGAAAGGTAAATCATATATTTGGATAGTTATGTAGTTACAGGCAGAAGATAATATAGCTATGTGCAGAAGGTAACAGAGGACTAAGATTTGGATTTCATGGATTCTACACAGCATCCAGTGTGGTGTTCTGTGTAATGACTGTAGAAAATCACAAAACCCAATTAAAAACAGTAATGAGGAAGTGTTAGAGTTTAGCTTGTATCTTAACTAGCCTTCTTTCCTTATTATATTAAATTACATTACTAATATATTTATCATTTTTAATATACACTGTATTATTAATAAATTACATTATTAAATTCTTTAATTGCTTGTTCACAATTTCTTCGACTGTTTATTAAATCCCTTCCCTCCTTTAGTGCACACAATGCACAGAACATTTATTCAGTGTTTTATAGTCTCCTCATTTTTCAGTGTGTCTTTCTTACATGCATATAATAGAAAGCCTTTTTATTTTTTAAACAAGAACTATTACTTCGCTTGTTAATGTTTCTTTAGCAAAATTTCTATGATCTGAGTGCTTTTTAGGTACTATGACTGAATGTGTTAGGTGTTAAATTTGTTTACTTTGTGCGTGTGTATGTATATCTAACTGTGTATTGTATGTTTTTGTTAAAAAGGCTGTGCATGAGATGGGAAAACTGTCAATTTGTTATTATGGCTGATGCATATTTAGACCAAATTGGGGTTATACTCTCCCTGAGAGCATGCAGGCTGGAAAGGCAACTGAGTGAGACACAGTAAACAGGGCGCTTACAGTAAAGCACAGAGTGGGAAACTCTAGAGGGGGAGCAAAGGGCCTGCCTACCTGCAAGGTCTCAAGCCAGGTTTTCAAGGTAATGAAGAGAGCAAAAATTTCTTGAGGACCAAGCAGACAGGCTTCCCGAGGAAGCCTCTAATTGTTTTTGGATTAGAAAGTCTGCAAAGATGCAGTGATAAGGTGATACTTGATTTCAGGTCCTTTAATTAAATTGTCTCACCAGAAGACCAGTGGTTTTTATATTGAAGAAGTTACAGATGAGTTACCTCATTCCAGTTTTCCATTGTTGTATTTAATAAAACACAGCTGTAAAAGCAGAAGAATTAATTTTCCTGTTAGCTTCCCTTGGACACAAATTAGAAATGTTTAGTGTGTTTTGGTTTGTTGGTTTTGAGGGAAAGTGTAGGCCATTTCCACCCTAAGAATTTGTTTGAGATAAACCCCTTTTGCAGAGGGTTTTATATTTATAGAGATGGCATAGAGCATTAAAGCCTTAAGTATTCACTACCTTTGAGTGTGCAACATCTGAATCCCTTATTATTTATTGTTAGGACTGTTGAGGTTATATAGCAGTCAGTAATTATAAAGGTTGTATGCCTGAAGGTTAGCTCTCGCTCAGCTTAGCTATAACTGTCAGTACTTTCCTCCACTGTAAGACAAACCAAGAAAGGTACTCAAAAACAAAGAAACATCCAACAAAAGGGCAACACCGTTGGGCACTATATGGTTTCAGTGATTGGTCTATCTTTGCATTGGATGCCAGGGCAAAAGCAGGGATACAGGCCAGTTCCTCATGGCAGTGTTGAGCACCCTTGTGTGGAGCAGTAGTGTTCTTTTTCATGCCTTCTGACTTAAGATTATTACTACTGTCATTTAATTTTCTTACGAAGGGAGACTGTAGTCCTGCAGGCGAAAAGTTTCTTCTACTGGATAACCGTGACTGACCTCTGGGAGGTAGGTGGTCTGTGCTTCCCTGACTGCAGGAGGGGTCTCCCGGTCTTTTCACCTACTGATCTCAGACATCTCTGTTTCTCCAGCTTCCCAGGGCCTTGTTGTCTTGTAGCCTGTCCCACAAGACAGCCCCATTCCTCATCTGACCAGTCTGTCTGATCTGAACACTGCAGTGGCATTCCCAATCCTTTACTGCTCCAGATTTGCTTTGGGTCTTAGTCTTTCTCTGGCCTTGTCCAACCTCAGTATGACCTCRGTTTCTTATCCTACCATCTCACTGCTACTTCTCTTGTAGTCATTTGTATCATGTGCTGTTGCTTCCCACTGGTCCTCAGTCCCAGTTTACTTGCCAAGAAAGCTAGTTTTTTTTCTGCCCACTCCCTAACAGTGAGAGCTGCTTTTGAGAACCAAGTCTCATTTAACAGGATTTTCAGGGAATTGGAATTCAGTTGCTGAATTCTGTCTTTACTCAGTATGTGGAAGCTGAAGTTTTTAGAGACTGATAACTTAGACCTATTTTGACAGTTTCCCTGAGATAGCAAAAAAGGTATTTCAGTGTCAAATATCAGTTCTTTGAGTTCTCTGAGTACCAAAGCATTTTCCAGAGTAGTCAGAATACTGTTTCTTTCTTTCATATTCTGTTCTATTCTTTTTAATGCTCAAGCATGTTTTTTCCTACCCTTGTTTTTGGAAATGACTGAAATAGTGAGTTTGAAGCCTGTAAGTGTAGGGGAGGCTGCCGTCCAGTCAGTGTTATTAATGTRAGCGGATACCTGAAGGCTGATATAACTTGCTTTATTAATAAGACCTGGACAGCTGCACTGTCCTGTCAGCAGGACAGTCTGCCAAGAAGTGACCCCCTGGAGCCACATCTTTGTTTCATCTGAACCACATCTTAGTTCCACCAGCTGAACAAAGCTTTGTTGTATGACTTGTGGTCATCACTGTCAGATATATCAATAGGTAAGGGAAGGGGACTCGCTTTAGGAGAGACAGATGCAAGTCGCCTCCTCCCTGGTTTGGGGACGCCTGACAAGGAAATTCCTTGAGGTTGAGAGCCCAAATTGCTTGGTGGTATGTAGACTCTGCTTTATTTGCTAGCTATTGATTGATCTCTCTTTCTATCCCTCTGACACGTGAATAGCCTATGCGTGCAAATTAATAAATTGTATCCTGCTCATTGCTTATTTGTGTTGTGACATTGCTTATACGCATAAGAAAATGTGTTTTTTTACGAGAGAAAATACTTCATTAAGATGAAGAAAAGTAAAAGGTAAGGCTGGAAGGAGCATTGAGAGATCATGTGTTACGCATTTCCTTCTCTCTTTTTTCCTCCAAAATGTGATCAGCTCTCCTGTGGTTTAAGGATTTAATATATTCCAGATAGATGTTTGACTGCCTTGCTCTTAAAAACCTCCACTGAGGGGAGGGTCCACAATCTCCCCAGTCTGTCTGTATCTGCACATAATAACAGTCTTTTCGGTTACAGCTTGTGTAAAACAAACCCTCCCTTGATATAGTTCTGTTCGTTATTTCGTGTCCTATTTCTGGTGGCAGAGATTGGAGTTCATTGCTTCCACTTTGCAGTTACCTTGCATGGATTTGAAAATGACCCATTTCTCCCCTTGCTTTTGTGCTGCAGTTTATATATACTGCTGGTGTGTACACTAGTACTTGATACCATAGACTTTCCTATAACAAATAGGACATGAGGATTGCTAATAACAGACTGACCAAAATGCTAAAGGTAGCATTCTCATTGTTAATTTCCGAACATGTTACTAGTCTATTAAGGTACCTTGCTAACTCTTCTGGGGCTTTTTCCTTCATGCATACGCAATTTCGCAGTACCTCCTGGTGCTCCATGGAGTGTTTGCCCCCTTCCCCCCCGCCAGATGGCAGAAGCGGAAGCTATGCTTGGGATATTTTATTAGCGATGTTGATTTCCCTCCTCTTCTCCCTCTTCTCTACTTTTCCGTTCTCTCTCATTTATTAGGGTACGCTGACATTGTCCTTTCATTCTTATCTTGCATGTTTTCTGAGTATATTTTTGGGATAGTTATAAGCACCCTGTATTAGGAATGCTGATTGTTTTATAAACTGTTGTTCTGTATTTTTACTGAAATTGT
>NW_028185916.1:389010-429698 GCF_003343005.1 Rhea americana
CAAACAAGGATGAATTACATAACCATAAATCCTTATCGTTACGGCCTGTGCCTTTAAAACAACGAAAACGTGACTCTTATCTCAAGCTAGTAAGAGGGAAATAGAGTGTAAATTTTAATTCTTTAAATGGTCAAGCTGTTAATATTATTAAAAATATGAAAATACCTTATTTTAGACACACGCTCGCTCACTCTACCCTCCATACAGAGAGAAGACCACAGGCAGCATTCTCTCTCATCCAAAGAGGTTTGGATATTGACTTGAAGTGCTCTTAGGTTGTTTTTCTTCCCCAGGTTTCTAGAAGGAACTGCAGAATGTGGTTGGTACTGTCACAGGAGCGGTACTTCTGTAGCACCAAATGTGGGACTGTCTAAAAAAAACCTTGCATGAGTGCAACATGGTTTCGCCCTGTTTTCCATGGTGATTTTTGCTGATTTTCCATGTCTGGAAGTTAAGGGGAATTGGGTATTAGCAAGAAGGCCTTGTGCCTCTGTTCTAGGAGTACAGAATTCGGTTCAGGGAGAATTATGCCTTGGAAGTGAAAGCTGTATGTATTAATAAAGGGGACAAAAGGAGAGGATGTCAGAGAAGATACTTTCCTCGTTTAGTTTGTCTGTTTCTTTGTGTATGTGTGAGATTTTTCTTAATTAGTAAGTCACTTGTGATACCTGTAGTCTGCAGTCCCTTACAGATAGGCAATAAAGTGTTTTTAACAAATCTTCTTTTTTTTTTTCCATTGTTAGAGCATCTTTAGTTGAATAGAAATCTTAAGCAGTGGACTCTTGCAGCACAGTTGCTGAGAAATGTCCTAACAACATAATTGAAACTGTGTTCTGAAGGACAGTACAAAAACTTTGGCRGTTGCAACTTCTGAATTTTAGTATTTTCATTTGTCTCTCCAGGTGTATTTTTAGTGGGATCCTGAGCTTCAGAAAATAGGTAACATTTGTTACCAAGAGAAAGCCCTGTCCTAGTCATGAGGATGTATACTACTTTAATAAAAAATATAGGAACATAGGAGTTACATAATCTGCTGGTGAGGCTGAGGCTGGCTTTAGCATAGCGTGTTATTGTACACCTGTATTGCCTACTTCGAGATACTTATTTTAAAGCTCATGTTTACTCAAAGGTGATAATAGAGGAAAACGCTGAACATTTACCTAATAAAAAATTAACCCTAATAACCTCTTAAATTCCCTACTTTAACTCTTTACAAAAAATGTCTGTGCTGCAGAGCCTTCAGTAGAAGCAATTTATGTAAACAGAAATTTAAGCCTTCAGCATCTTTAAGTAGTCTCACTCATCTGGGAAGTGAGAAGCAATTGGGTATCAAATTATTAATAAATGTCTGCGGAAGACGACCCTACATTTCCAAAGAAGTAGTGCTGCAAATGCATAGTACATGTGGGAAGGACAGCAGAGTGGTTATTAAGATGGTGTGCTTATTGTTAGGAGAGATGCATCTTTGCTGATATCTTTGAATAGATGGTCAAGTATATACTGTTTGCATTGTGATGAGGTATAAATGATCAGCCTTTTCACCTGTGTTGACTTGGTCGTGCTGCTGTTAATTTTCAAATGTCAGAAATAAAACAATAGATGATTTTAGCTGTGTTCTGAATTGCACTTAGCATTCATTTTGGGAGGGTTTCTCTCCTAATCCCCCTAGAATTTAGCACGATTCTCTCTCCCAGTTTGAGTTACTAACAAACTCAGATACAAGACACTTTCCCCAGTAAATGAAGCACATCCACTACTTCAACTCTGTGTTTCTGGACAACTCCATAAAAGCCAGCAGCTGAGAGAGGAATTGGGTTTTGTGGTATTCACAGAACAGAGGTGAATGGTGTGCTTTGTTCAGGGGCATGATCATGCCATCAAGACAAATCTACTGGCAGATCATAAAACTGATAAGTGTTGTTGCTTCAGATTTTGCAGATCCGGAGTGTGGATAAAATAGAATTGTTACAAGTCTTAGCAAAARGGCTGTTTTGATGTGATGTATGAGGATTAGAAGGGGGATGGTATGTTTAGCACAAACCAGCTTACAGTCTCATAAGGAAAAAGGATAGTTAAGTCCTTACTGGCCCTGGCTTAAGCAGTCATTTGTCTCAGGCTTGTCTGATACTACGTGTCTGTCGCTTTGAAATTAGTGCTTTTATTTTAAGGCGATTACATGAAATCAGTTTTTTATGCCTCTTTAGACTTCATTGTGATTCTCTGCAGTGGTGTTGGTGAGCTGTAATTTTTTGTTGTTTTAGAATGTTTCACAGGCAAACTGCTGAAACAGTAGCTGGTGATAGTGGATTTTGAGTTTTTTTTTTTTTTTTTTTTTTTTTTTTTTTTTTTTTTTTTAAGAGGTAAATGTAATAAGTGTATGGTCTGTTCTCCCTTACCCCAAGTTACTAGTAAAAGACTCTGTCACAGAAGTGTTTTTGTGAAACTCTATATATGCATATTACTTTGTTATGACAGGGAATTTGAATATTGATGTTTGTCATTATTAAATTTAGTTTCAGCTGCTCTATAAATTTGTCTTGATATGTTTAAAAAAATAAAACGGATCACAAGTTTTATTCATGATCTAGAGCAAGGTCAGGAGAGTTGATATTAGAGTAAAGAAGCATCAGTTAGACTTAGGATGAGGGATTTCTTAGCTCTCAAGTCTTCGGTGCAGTGACACAAATTACAGTGGAATGATACTGAAAATATTTCATCATGTAATCTGTCAGCAGTAGATATTAGTGTGATAAGCTATTCTAGGCTGTTCTAATCTTCCTAATTGTGATTTATTTGGTGATTTGACTCCTTAAAACCATTTTCTACTTGATAAATAAAGAATATTGTAGGGGGGAATTGGCATAAAGTAATGTTCTAAGTATACCTTGGGAACTTAATTGTTTGATTTATGTATATATTTTTTTGATGCAACATCAGCAAACAGCCATATTAGGAAAAAAAAAATCTTCAGGTGACTAGTTGTTGGAAGCAGTGCCTGTAAAATATAATCATTTTATAACCTAATATTTCCATCATAAATTGGTTTCTGCTAGAAGGGATAGAACCTGCCTTACTCATTTGAACGTGGTTACTATTTTTAGGCCTGATAGATGAAAAAATGCCAGTCTGTTGCTTTTATGTAGGTGTAGTATGTGTTATGTCCTATGCTGTTGATGTTACGAGTTCTGTGTTGTGTTGGCAAAACCTGATACTTTTGCATGACAAAGGCTGATGGCATCTCTCAGTAAAGATACTCCGTAATAGATGCTGCCATGTCTGTTGTTAAGGAGTTTAAACTCAAAACTGAAGTGAGCATTTGCAGTACCTGTAAGTATACCTTATGAAAGTAAAAACTTCCTTGTGTTCATTTCTTGAAACTGGAATAGCATGAATCCCCTAAATAAAAATAAAAACATTGGGATTTTTGTTGCCTATTCAGTTAAGTCATACCTCTTTTTAATTTTTGAAGCCAACAGGGAGATTAACCTAAGCAGCATCTGACTAATACTTCTACTGTCAAAGTGAGAAACACTGAAAACAACTTTTCTGCGTAGAAAATGGAAACACTGCTTAAAATTTTGCATTCTTTCAGAGAACATAAGTATTTAGGTAGTGTTTTTTTTTTTTTTGGCTGCAGGTTATTAATGCTGCTTTAGCTCTTGCTGCCAGACCAAAAAGTCAAGTTGTAAAAAACAACATGGAGATGTACAGAAGTGTATGGGAGAATCACATTCATGTTCTAACTGAAGCTGTGGATGATATAACAAGCATTGATGATTTTCTTGCTGTTTCAGGTATGATAATTTTCAGAATCTTACTATTCTTCTGGATGCTTTGAAAACTTTTCAAGAGAGTTATATTTTCAATAATAGACCAGTGGAAGATGAATTTGCATAAGGTTTTGTGAAGCTGTTGCATCTGTTTATAAGAATACCATGTTCCAGCAAAAGTAGYTATTTCTGTTGAGCACAGCTTTGGATGTCCATAGAAGTGGTCTGGACAACCTGTTGTAGGTACTTGAGGAAGTGTATCTCTTTTCCTTTGGGTACGTTAATCCAACATCTTAAATGAATTTTTGAGTTTGAGGGAGAAAGAAGGATGGTAAGAGTTTCGTTAGGCAATTCAGCATTTCCTTGAGCTGTGCAAGCACCAAGTATTTGAGCATCCATAGTGATTCTGGACTTATATATAGATTATTGAATGTAAGTAAAACTTGGATTCATAGTAATATGTGATAACACAGAAATGTGATGAAATCATATGGGCTACTTTCTCAAGCAAATGCGTATTTAAAAGCACCTCCTAAATTGAACAGATGCACTGTAGTGTTTCAGATTTTTTGGAGTTATGTGTATTTGTCAAGTAAAAGGTGCTTCTAAATTTTTTCAGTGAAGAGATTTTCACTGAATATTGGTAAGCGATTTTTTACTGAAGCAGTATCTTCAAGATCTGAAGAGAAGATACAAAATAGCTGTTTATTACTTGCACTTTAAAATGGAAATACTACATTTTCAGCTTCTCTTAAGTAAATGCAATGTTGAGCAGAAGAAAAGTATCTTAAATGAATCTTGCATAACAACTTTTCTCTATGGTTAGTGTGGCTTTGGTGCCCATCCTTCTCTACGCAATACCATTGAGCTTAATTCCACTTGTTAGGGTTGTTTGGCTTATGTACAGGGTAGAACACAAACAGTTCTGTGGATGTCAGTAGTTTGAAAGCATTGTAAGTGAAGTCAGAATTAAGTTCATTTTCCCCAAATTCCTCTTGATTCATTAAACATGAAGATGGGCTGTCAAAAGGGTATTAGCTTGGATTTTCATTGCTCTACTTGTTTCTTTTCAAAAATAACATTCAGCAGTTCCCAGTTACCATAATGGACTGGAGTCCTTGTAAGGGAATGGTATTTTTTCTGATGATTAGGACATGGATATTACAGTGCCAAAACTGTAAGCAGAGATGGGTGCTCAGGCCCTTTCTGGGTAAAAGACCAGTAATGAGTTTTTTTTTCTGTTGCTTCTTATTTATCAGGGAAGATAAGAAATGGTGAATATTGACGCAGCTGGGAGACAGAGCCATTTACAGTGTTCTTTTGTAGCTCAACTTCACCAATATATGGCTTTAATTTTTACCTGATTATAATTATAGTCACCACAGCACTCTTTATATAGGCAGTGGCCAATAGAAATGTCTGTAAAAAGTTTAAATGCAGAAAATGGATAAAATATTAATTGAGCTGAGATGTGTGTGTGAGGAAATTCCAGTTAAACAGTATTTTCCCAGAATATTCATTTAATTTGTATGAATTTGACAATATTGCCAATATATCACGTGTAATATTGAAATCTTTTGTAGTATTTCCAAATACAGTTTAAAATAAATGAACCTTACGCACAGAATTCCACTCAATAAATAGCTAAATTATATAAAATAAATGAACTTCATACACAGGATTCCACTTAATAAATAGCTAAATTATAGTAAATTTGGAGTCTCCAGTAAGACTGCAGATCCTAAGGGAAAACTGATAGATTATAGTCTTGCTGCAGTCGTATTTGTCACATTTTCACTATCATCATGATCTAGATTCACCTGCTCTTCAGCACAGCACGCAAGTGTTTGCTTTATGTTAAGGTTTTAAATAGCATTGCTTTTTCTGGAAGTTAGACTAAGACTTCAGTGTGTGCTTTACGACTTTGTCGAACACGGGTAAATTGAGCATGCTGTGAGGGGCCCGCAACTTAATTCTTCTCCTGAGCTGTGGCATGTTGTAGGGTTGTAATCACTGCTGTTTTTAGCCAGCTACGTAAATTGGAAATACTCTTGGACTTTGTGACCAGTCATTATTCCCTCTACTAAATTCATGTAGTGTAACCTGTTTCTTGACTGACTGTTCCACAAGGTAGTGGAGAATTTCTTCCCGATCTACTTATGAAATGAAAGTATGTTATCTTAGGTCATAGACATTAGGTATCCAGCTGTTAATTAAATCCTTCAAATGTATGGACATAAATTTAGGCATGAAGTCAGATGTTTGTATAGCCATCTCTTTCTCAAGCCCATACACAACAAATTTTTTGTTAACTAGAAAACAGCGGTGGTCATTTTGTGGGAGAAACAATTTTATTGCAGGTATTGAAGGTATTATATTTGCAGTGTGAAATACGACTTGATTTCCTCTTTCCTTGAGAGTAGGTTGGAGAGCATTTGCTCAAAAGTTAGCTGCCTACTACTGGATATAAATTTAGTTTTGCCCCAGAGCATGAAAGTTCTTGCTTTACTTGTTCAGTTGATATACTTAACTGGTTTAGCTCTGAACCTAGCACAATTTACAGTGAAAATTGAGTAGTTTATTCTTTAAGCTGCTCTTCTGCGTGCATCCTAGTACAGAAAAGTGTAACAACTTTTTCCTATCCAAGTTAACCTTTTATGGAACCAGATTCTGAACCCTACTATTCCTTACAGGGTCCGGAAGGTTGCAGATGTTTCTTGCAGGACTATTACTGAAATTACTGCAAATAATACTAAAGCTGTTAATAAAGGGGAAAAAACAAGTCAGTTTACTAAGCTGCTGCTCTATTAAATATTTAAATCTCTTTACCCTGCTCTGAAATCTTGTAAGTTTTAAAGTTCATCTTGTGAATTAATTGAACTAAACATACAAACTACAGACCTGTGATTTGTTTAAATTGCATATTTCAGATATTTCTCAAAATTCTCTTAGCTTGAAGGATAGAAGTTAGAAATTCCTTTCATGATTTGGGAAAAATTGTATGTCACTGGGTGTATAGTTTTTCCAGAGTAAACTATTGTATTTTCAGGGCATTTTATGTTACTTGGTTCAGCATAGTTGAATGGTTGATGTTTTCTTCTGGTGAGTAAAAGCAGAAACTTAAATAGCAGTAATATGTAGGCCTAATACCATGAGGTCCAAAAAGATAAATATTCATATGCTTGTTCTGAACTATTTGTAGAGCATCTTTTGTAGGCTTTGCCAAGGTTCCTTGGCACGTATTAATTTGATTAATGCTTAACGTCAGGTGCCTTGCTTGGTCTTACATGGAGGCTAAGTAGAGGCTTCCTTATGAAAGCATCACCTAATTGCTTTGGGAAGATTTTTATTGGCTTGTGTGTAAAATTAATTATTAAGACACTTTAAAATAAGGAAAGGTGCAAGCCACTCGCAGTCTATTCTTCAGTGTGTTAGCCCTGTTACCATGCTCTGAGAGAGTAAAATGTTCATCTGCTGCTCTAAATAGAAAGTTAAATGTATAATAGAAGGTAGATCCAGCCAGCTGGGATTTTACTTGATAATTAGGAAAGATAGGGTAGGTTGAATGTTAAGATCACTTTTTCTACAGAAAGTGACATGAGCACTTTTGAAAAATTTGGTATATACATAAAATATTTTATTTCAAATTGCTGTCAGTGTGTCAAATTTGCACATTTATTTTGAATGACTGAGTTCTGTGGCCTAACCATGCGGCATTTTCTTTTTAACAGGAGATCCAACATTCAGTTAAATAGCATTTGTATATCGTGAGAGGTTTAGTTTGGCGTAGAGTTGAGCTAACTGGTTTAAGTGAGATCGCACATCACCTGAAGTCCAGGCCACTGCTAGGCCTTCTAGGGCCATTTAAAAGCAGTTTTTGTTTTTTGTTCCCTCCTGGAGTAGTTTATTTTGAATCAATATTTTTATGCACTACGCTCACTTTTGTAAGTATAGAAATGAAAGAAGAGGTGTTTAATGTGCCTACAACCAACAGAAGAACTACCATTTACTCTCTGGGCACTTTCAGTCATAATAATTAGGCTACAAAAATAACAATGCTCATACCAGGTACTGAAAAATCCTGATATACATCAGAAGGTATGATGTAAAGTAAAACTTGAGCAGTAACTAGAAAATTACATCAAGAATAATATTGCTTCATACTGTAGCCAATGTAACTAAGAGGAAAACATGATCTGTCTTATGCCTCATGCAGGTAGAAAACTGTTCAGACAGTTTTAACTACTTCCGTTATGCGATAGTTGCAGAGCTGCTGTTTACGTTGTGCAGCAACACTTACATTCTCTGAGCAGAAGATTCCGGTTTATTAATACTCTTACTTCATTWAAAAAAAAAAAAAAGTCAACTGAAAATCACACTAAATAAACAGTGACCTTCCTTTGTTTAGATCATACTTCTTTCATATTGTTTGAGATCAGTTCAAAGTGATGCTTGTGGACTTAGAGTGAGGAAAACAATCTCAAACCACATTCGTTGTTCACATTTTGTTGATACACTGGAAACTTCTGTGTATTCAAATATAGCTTCTCTAATAGAAGCATGTACTGATAATTCTGGAGCAGTATCATGATTGATTTCTTTGGTCTCGGTGTTTGATATCTAGTGTTAATGGGATAGTCAAAGTCTGGGAGACTTTGTAAATACTATAAATCAGCATTTTCTAGTAATTTTGGTAATTCAGGAGTCTAACTCACYCAGCAGAATTGCCTACTTAAGAATTTATTTTAGATTGCATCTGATTATTGGTAGGTGAGATTTTTCTATGAAATATGAAGCATACTTTCCAAACTTGATAAGGAGTTGGGAATACATATTACAAGGTTTACATTTTATATTCCCTTTTCACACAGTATAACCTTGTCCTTGGATTGCAAGTCATTTTCTGATACGTTATTAATGTGAATTGTTGTGGATTGCTGCTGATTGGGTGGGTTAATTCACTCCTCCTAGCTGTGTTTGTCATGTGGCCATTTGTAAGATGTTAAGATACAATCTAACTCCTGTTGAAGCCTCTGGAAAAAYTTCCCTGAGAGCCCAGTGACAATTGGATTGGTCCCTTCAATGCTTGAACATAGGATGTTGTTTTTTTCTCTTAGTATAAACCAAATAAGGAAGCTTATTGCCGAGAGGATGGGGGAGGAGCTTAGCTCTCTGTGAAAACAACTCCTGTGACTCTTCGAAAGCCGGTTACGGGATTGCAGAAATAAAGCATAGGCATGCGGGAAAATTMGGTCTCTGCCATTGTGATGCGAGTCCTTTGCAGCTGCAGAGCCAGGGAAAGGATCGTTCTCGGGCTGATCCAAAACGGAAATGCAAATCATGAGCATTTGAGAGTAAAATGTTACATTCAGTGTTAAAAGAGCATATAATAGAAAAACATTCATGATACGAGCTAGTAATTCTGTTCTTACTTTCCTGCGTATATTGATGTCTMCTTTTCCATTTTTTCTATCCTTGTGACGTTGGAGGGATTTTTTTGTTTCAATTGTTCTTTCTTTGAAATACGTTAGTTCTTGTATGATACTCAGTTTGAAGGAAAACTTAACAATACAGAAGACACAAAAGAGATGAATCAGGTCTTCACAAGTGAAAAGGAGGTCAGATTCCAAATGGCCTGTTTAAGTGAAGGACTCCTCTTTGTAGAGGAAAGCAAGAGCTAATTGTATCAAAAATGTCATTATGAAACATTATAAGTGATGATACCATTGTTCATAGACCTGCTGTTACGCACCTCTTAAGAACAGAGAATCCGTCTCAGCCTACCAGTTTTTATATAAATTTATACCATGAAAAATGTGGGTATTAATCATTGTAACTCACTGATAAAAAGATTAAAAAAAAAAAAAAGCCATCCATTTATCATGATAGTATGAAGTTTTTAAATTGAAATAAGTGATTTGAAACATGCCTCTCATGCGTGAATTTCCAGGAGACTTTTATTGATATACTTGTAATTTTGTTTCTTTTAGTGGATCTAAAGTTTTATTCTCAACTCTGTTTTTGTAAATCAGCTTTTTAGTCTCTCCTTCATAATGAAGCTTTGCTAAAAACGTAGTTTGTGGTATTCCTTTTCTTCTGCTGATTCTTTTGGGTTATTTTACTACTTTTTATTACAAATTGTATGAATAAACTTTTCAGATATAGGTGGAAAAAATTGAAATGTCTGTATTTCTTTCCTTTGTATGCATATATTTTCCTCTCCTGATCATGGCATGTAATTACAATCCTTGGAAAACAATTCAGTTACTAATATTTTAAGGTAATTACCTGTTTGAAGACAAATAACTCAGACTTAAATGTTTAATTCTTATCTCTACTTCTACAAGGATTAGAAGTAAGAAACGTGTCAGAAATGTTTGTATATATAAAATTCTCAGGACCTGTGCTTCTGCTTTCTGTTGTCATCTTGAAGAGTTGGAATTGTGGATCCCCCAAACTGCTTCACCATCCTTCTGTCACTTTCCTTTCCCAAGCTCTGATTATTTAATCTATTGAACCTTTTTTCTAGCTTCTCGTACTTTTGATTTCTGGATTTTGTATGTCAAATTTGTAATATCACTGATCTAGATCCAGACCCATTAAATCCTTTCATACTAGCTCTTCCAAATCCAAAGTTTTCTGTTTTAATTTTTTTTAAGTAAAAAAGGCTTTCGGTTAATTTTAGTTCATTTCTTTCTTTCATCATCATTCCTTATGTATGATTAAAACCTCCTCATATACTGTACACAAACGGCACATTCCCTTTCCCATTGTGTTCTCTGTGCGATGGTGTCTTAACTCTTTCAAATATCTCCTTACAATGCAATTAGTCTAGAGTGCACTTTGACACTTGTCATCTCCTTGCTACTCTGAGAAGAGTGCTGAGTTTAAAAAGTCTTTTTCTCTAAATCTATCCCAAAGAATGGATATTATGCTGTTAGACTTTGAGATGGTATTGTCTGAGGTCTATTTTGCTCTTAAAAACAGTGATTTATTACTTGCCATTTATTTAATGGCCTGGTAACGAGTGGAATTACTTTCTTGTGTGCTTCTGCTTGAGGATGTGTAACCTACTTGTGCAGTTTACGCAGATAAATTGGTAGTGGTAAACCTGGGCATTTACAAACTCTTGATAGTATTCTCTTTTCAGTATTAAGAACAGAAAGATGCAACACTGACGTGTAGAGAAGTATTCCTGCATTTCAACTCCTAATAAAAATTAAACTGATCTGTCTTCAATAGATAGATAGAGTCTTCTGGGACTGTTACAGAAGTTTTGTGATTTGTGATAGGACTAAAGATAGTTTAGACTAAAGTAGGCAAAAGGAAATAATTTTTTAATTGAAGAATTGCCATGAATCGGTGCTGTCAAGGAGAAGACTCATAGAAGACTTAATACACCCTAGTGCCAAAGGTGATGTACAGACCTGAGGAAATCCAGGAGAATGGTGGGTGGCTGTGCCTTCAGATGGAACTGAAAAGAGTATACTCCAGATGCAGAGTTTGCAAGAARCTTTCTAAAAATCGGAGTCTGTGCAGGCTAGGATTTTGAATTGAGCCTCTCAATCTTCCCCTTGGAGTATGAAAATATATTTAGTCTTTTGAAGTGTAATGGCAATAAATGAGATGCCACAGGCCTAGAACAAAAATTACCTTTCGATGTAAATCTTTGCCAGCAAAAACTATTTCTAATATATAGAAAGCAGCAAAAGACAGGATGTTACCACAAACCACTTGGTGAAAGCAGCTGTCATTGGTGCAAATGGTCTTATGGGCCCAACAAAAACAAGCGCTAAGAAACTACATTTTTTGCTGCCATAATCTTGTAGTTTTTAATTGTTTCTAGTGAGGCTCCCTCAGTTTAACGCTGATAAAACAGGAAAAAACCCATGTTACGCTTTTTTTCCAAAGATTCAGTTCTAGGGAGATAACTTACTGATAATACAGAGGGAGCAAATACCCAGTTTCACTTTTTCTCTAACATTATAGCTGCAGATTCGAAGCTTCTGCTGTTACTGCAGTTTTCACAATCAGAGGAGATCTTTAATAGTTAAGAAGCAAGAGGTTGAATGAGCTTTATTAACACAAAGTATAGCATGTTTAAAATAACAAAACAGAAGGTGATAATCACAGCATAAAAGAAGCTGGAAGAGTACTATGGAGGTCATCTAGTCAGACTTCTTGCTCAGAGCAAGACTAGCATGAAATTAGATCAGGTTATTCAAATACTATCTGAACCACCTTTGAAAATCACCAAGAATGGAGATTTTGCAGCTTCTCTGGGCATAATGAAACATATGTTTTCTTGCATCTAATTGTGGTTTCCCATGCATTGTATGCATGCAGACTAGTATGGATCAGTGCTTTCTGCTGTTTCTTATAGAATCATGGAATTGGTAAGGTTGGAAGGGATCTCTGGAGATCATCTAGTCCAAGCCTCAAACAAGTGGCCCGTATAGGAATTGAACCTGTGACCTTGGCATTATTAGCACCACGCTCTAACCAACTGAGCTAAACCTAGCCCCCAAATAGGCTTTCTGTTAACTTCTGATGCCATTTTGTTGCAGGTGTTTGTTCATTTATGTTTGATACAGTTCTTTGTTATTCCCTTGGACTCCTCGGTACAGTTGATTTCACTGAGCATTTGTTTTACCAAGATCTGTGCTTTAAGAGAGTTTAAGTTAGAGTTGCAGTCTTTTCATTTGATTGCTATTGAACTAAAATCGATGAAGTGATCATGAATTACAACCTAAGTTCTGAAAAAAAAAAGCAGTTCTTCAGTAGGTGAATTTTTCTGAGAAAATCTGATGAGCATTCGTTCTTCAGTCTATAGCTGAATGCCCCTTCTAAGCTTAGCTTTTTCTCCCTTACTTTCTTCTGAACGCAGTGGACAGAGATCTGCTCGTTTAGAGACCATTAGAGATAGTGTTGCTTAGTCTTCTGAAAGATTCGGTCCTTTTCTCCTGAATGCAGAAGAAGCTCATTGAGATTAGATAAACAAAGTTCTGTGAATATTCCCCTTCCTCTTCCAGTCTGTCTATTCTGTGTTGGTAGTTAAATTTTTAATATCCTTAGAGAGTATATATATTTTTTTAATTTTTAGCAAATTCCCAGCATTAATTATCCTGTCCGATATAAAACCAGATCTTCCCTTTCTTTCTCCAAAGGGACTGGCTCAAATAGGTTTTTTTGAAATCCATACTATACTTTCAGCTTCCCTAACTTTTCTTATCCTTAGCATACAATTATGTGCAGCCGTGTTTGTTTATTGTAATACTCTGTGAACACTGTGTATTCTTTCTTTTCTCCGTTCTATGATTGTTATTCCACCATTCAGCCAATGCTCATGATTTTAGTGTCACACTCTGTAGATTATTTTTTAAAGAATGTTACTGGCTGTCCTCTTCAATTTCATCATATCCCTGTATCTGTTACTGCAAATATTATATTATGTATTTTTTTAAACCTATTAAAACCTGAGGTAATTTGAAATGATAATTTACACTTGCTGTGGTGCTCTAAGGTGGAAACAGGCCAAGGTGTGAAGGAAATGGTAGAATGTTTTTGTTGTAATTGGAGAAGAAAAATCCTCTTGTTTTCAGTATTAAAAACTCTTGCTTGAAACTCTTATTTGAAGCAAAAGCAACAAACTTCAAGCCAAAAGTAGGTTTGGAATAACTGATCTAACTTACGTTTATTGATTTGACATACTGAGAAAGTAAGTTGCTGAGCACCAGAGGTAACTGACATAATATTCCTTGTCCTGCTCTTTTCATACTCTATACCAGCCAGAGGCTGTGCTGCTTTTAGGATCTGTATGGTGATTCACTTGCACGTACTGTCACAGCACAGGAATAAAATTATTATCTGGAGTAAAATCCTAGTTACTGTTGCAGCTTTGAGCACTCTTCTGTTGATGGATTTAGGGATGAGGAGAAAGGAGGTGTAAAAGCATCCACTCCAGGGGCAATTTGGGAGTCTTCTAAGTATGTAGAAAAGAACTTCTTCCTGAGAGTCCCTGRTGCCTCACAGCTTTTGAGTTTCATGAATGCCCATTTCACTGGTAAGGAGTAGAACTTGCCCGATGTCTCCTGTGAGTTCCTTGTGTGTGTGATGTGGATCATGTGTTGATTTGTTTTTTCCTGAGGAGAGGAGAGCCCTTGTTCTAGTTCCTGCTGACCTGTTGTACAAACTCCAATTGCAATATAGTGGGTTTTTTTATATTCTGGGACTTGAAATACAATTTGTCTTATGTTTTTTTAATTAAAAAGGCATATTTGGGTGTTTCTTTTACTGTTTATGAAGGAAAACATAATTCCAGTTACTAATACCATCTGTTTTTTCCATCTGGATATTGTAAAACTGTCGTTCAATCAGGAATCTGAGATTAAAAGATCTAAGGCACTTTGTGGTGCTTTTTGTTTGGAAAGCTGAGATCACCCTTCTCTTAACTTTGTAGCATTGTTGTATCTTTTGTTATGTTAAAAAAAGATGCTTGATTAGTAACAGTCAAATGGAATGAATCATGAGGTCAAACCTCAGTCTTTTAAGTATTTGTAACATTAAATTTTAGAGCTTCATCAGGCTCATGTTTTAAATTACTCGTGACAGTTGCACTTTTAAGATAGTGATCTGGATGTTTCAAGTAGGTCAGAGCAAACTGCAAGATAAACTGAAAATACTTGGACAAGGAGTAAGAGAATGATTCAGATTTCTGGCTTGCTTATTTCGCTTGGTATAACTAGCTTTCATCAATGGTTCGAAGTTCTGGTCCCTGTTTTCTCTGTTCATGTTTACAGATGAATGCATTGCAAAAACTTCTAGTTATAGATTTGCTGTTAGCATAGCTATGGAGATCGGGGGAAAAATGAGATACTATTTGGAGACTTACAGTTAAATTTTATGTTTTCCTTCTGGCTTTTTGGCACCTGCAGTAGAAGAATACCATGCCATGCTTTTTGAAAGGGATGAGGTGTGTAAAATATCTGAATAGAGATTTGCGTACTTGTTTATGGAGAAACTGTATTCAAATAGATAGGAAAATTCTACAGTGGATCTTGCTGACTTTTATTTTAAGTTTTCTTGGCCCAGCTGTAATGGTGCTTCGGGATAAATGTGATCTCATTGATCCTAAAACAGTTCAGTTGCATTCTCATCATGCTTATCTGGGGTGTAAGAAAATTGCTTAGAATTTTTTCCATTTTGTTTAAGACTAAAGACTCTGAATGTGTATCACTGGGCATCCAAAGCTAGTTTCTACTGGTATGCCTTTCATCAGTCAGCAGTTTAATGACTTGACCTTAAGGTTGTGTCAAAGCCTGTTAGAAATATCCTCCACTGTTGTGATTTCTCTTTCAAGCTGTTTGTCTTCCACCTCATGCAAACGGTATTTCAGCAGTTTAGTGAAGTATTCTGTGAATAAGTAGGTTTTTGTTCTCCTACTTAACCTTTTTTTTTTTCTCTTTTAAAATAGGGGTGGTGACTAGAACTGTATCTAAGATTCAGGCACATTAATGGATTGTTATAAAACTCTTTTTCTTCACTGTGAGGGCTTTCTTAGGAAATCTGACCTTGTTTACCTTTTAATCACCGTTGAGCTGGTGTCTGTAGAGAATTATTAAAACTGACTAGAAATTTCTCTACTTAAATTAACAACTAATGTAAGCTCAGCATTATACATAGACATCGGACTGGTTTTCACTATGCATGTTAGTTTGACTTCATTGACCTTGCATGTGGTCTGTTTTATTGACTAGTCGCTTAGAACTGTGACAGCCATCTGCAGTTCTTCTTTGTGGTAGCTTTAGCATTAGCTATCCTAAATTGGGGAGAAACCTCCTTGGTCACTTCAGTACTCCATCACTTTTGAATATATTGAATCACAAAATTCCAGCGCAGGTTCCTGTTGGAGTGCTGACTAATAGAATTATGAAAATTGTCTGCTTATTCCTATCCTTTGCTCTCCAGATTATGACAGGTAAATAACACCCAGGAAAATCTGCTACTTTATGCTGTGGCCCCTGAGAGTTCTCAGCATCAAAGTTGCAAAACTCTCAAAAGCCTTTTAGAAATCTGGGCTGTARTAAAGTGAATCATGTAGCTTAGTGTCTGTTGACGCCTTTAAAAATTTCATGTTCGTGAGGTATAACTTTCTCTTCTACAAAGCTGTTTTGACTGTTCTTTGTTGTATCATACTTGTCTAGGTCCCTATCAGTTCTGTTCTATATTATAATAATTCATACAAGTTTGCCCAATGGCAAATTCTTACATATTGGTTCCTTCCTCTGATTCCTACCAAACTTCTTAAAAGTTACTGTCTAAGAATCCTTGTTACCAAGTTTATTAATACATTATGTGTCACAATTAGTCCAGCATTTTTATGTTTATTTTCCTTTGAGATCTTAGGTGATGTCTGACATCCCTGGCAGTTTCATTTTAACTGGAAACAAGTGTTCTAACATTTCCTCTCACCTCTTTGTCCCGTATGCTTGTCCAAAATGCAGAATACTGTCCCCAATTCATAATACATTTCTTAGAAATTAATGCATTTTTAGGGACAACTATTTTATGTATTTCATACCCTAGCTGAAAAGTTGATCAGGTATCACACTCTGATTTTGGGAAACAGTTTTGACAAGTGTCATCCCATGGATACCTACTATTTCAAATCAGCCTTTTGTAATACATACCTATTACTAAAGGTATGGGAAGGTTTTAGTGTGTGTGTGTGATGGGTTTGTTTGTTTTTTGTCGTGAACAAGTGAGAAGGTGTGCAAAGTTACCCAGGAAGTGGGTTGCATGAAGTAGGTAGGCAATGCAGTTCTGCGGTCCAGTTGGCTTATTTAAAATTTTCATTTGTAAACTGAAAATCTGCACTGATTTAGGCTCACATTTTACTGAATTTCACTATGTTCGTGCTGAAACTTAAGTATCTGTGAGAACTTTTTCTCAGTACAGCCTGTACAAACTACTGAAATACTCTTCTGAGCTTTTGAGGGCTGTTAAATTTGGAATTCACTTCATCTTTGATCTACCAGAGTTCAGATTTGGCAGGTTTTGGAGCATAGTGTAAGATGCATAAATTTGATGCGATCTGAGATTAATTTTTTTGTGTTTATTCCTAACAGCTTGGTTGCTAATGGCTTTCTGGCTGCAGCTGTGGCAGTAGTTTTTTCATGGTTCTGTGCAGTTTTGTAGGAATTGGTTTGCTTGCCTTTTGAAACGAGGCTTACTGGAAACATACAGGTGTTGTAAAAACTGGTATCTAAGTAAGTACAACCAAGGAACAAAGTAAAATTATTTTTCGATCAATAGCACTATGAGTTTAAAGTGACTATGCCATTATGGTGTTGAATCTCAAGACTTTTTGTGTTTTCAAGATACAATACAAAAGCTCTTATCAGGCAGAGCTGGTTGTGTAGTAGTTGTGAAACTTCTGGTATGTGTTTTTACTAATGTAAGTTAGCCAATAAGCTAGTGTACAGACAAGTCAAACCCACTTCTTCCTTTCCGAAATGAGACTTGAGAAGAGAGAGCTACATATGTGCGTGCATGCATGAAGCAAACAAAAGCGTGTTACTGAAGGTGATGTGCTCCCTTAAGGTCCCTTCTTGTGAACTTAGTAACTAGTGGTAGGACATTAATGAGATTTCCCTAATTATCAGAAGATGGCCTACTCTTTGGAACCTCTTGCAGCTGAATAGGGCATGCAGTTTTCTTCTCTGTTTTAAAGTATTGCAGGCTAATGTAGCAGCTGTGACCCTGACATATCTATATTGGTTATAGATTTTCTTTGGTCAAGAGAAATACTTTCAGGAGAGAATGACTATTAACGCTGTTAGAGTTACGGAGGTTTGTAGCTGAGGTTTATCTAGAATGAATAAAGTATCCTGCCTTCACTCTGGAAATTAGTAGCGGTCTGGCTGTCATTATTGCAGAGATATTTTAAAGCTTCATGCTGTTACATAATGATTATGATGATTTTTATTCTTCTCCTTCACTTGTCTCTTCTTTCATGTCCTACTGCCATTTCCAACTTAGTTTTCCCTTCTTGTCCTACAAAATCAGCATCATATTACAGAGTATTAATGCATAAAAAGTTGTTCTTTGCTACCCTGAATTTTATCATGCATAATGGGAATATGGACCGTTCCTGTAACTTTAGAATAAAAAATGTGTTTCAGCCAAGTATTTTTAGCCTCCTTTATAGCCAGAAGTGAGAAATGGACACTTCTAAGGCCTAATTCAGTTGAACACCATTACATGTGTCAAGGATGAGGTCAGTTACCCATGTTTCTCTCAGCTGACCTGAGGTGTATTTAACATGAGTAGTCTGAATGAAGAGGCTGGGTAAGTCATGTGTGTATTACTGCATGCTTCTGGAGATGCAAGTTTTCCTTGTACCCCAAGAGAGAGAAGTGGCCTTTATAGTTACAGAAAAGTGACCCCTACGCAACTGGATTTGCTTACAGTTCTGCTTTTTCTGCTGACTTCTCTATGTCCTTTGCCTGTCCATTGTGCTTTTCCTCTACTTTTCCACGCAGTTCCCTAGGTACCAAGATAGTCTGTATACTTAAGTAGTATTTTGCTTTTCAGAGATCTCAGTCTGGACTGAGTAAGGCTCTAGGAAAGCAGAGGGACTTAGAGACTCTGAGAAGCAGTGCTTCCTGTATTTTTCCAAGATCCTGGATGCAGAATGGGAAGCTGTCAATTCAGAAGCCTGTCTGTAGGCTGCAATTTGTGCCCAAGAAGCTAAGAGCAAAGATTGAAGCTTAAGCTGTTAGCATCCCAAACCATCCAAAGCTTACAGTAATCATGTTAAAATGAACAAAGGAAAGAAAGAAATCTTTGGAAAGGATTAATATTGCTATAAAGTTCTCATTCGTACATGGAAAGAAGTTCTGTGTAAGCTGAAACCATTAACCAATTATACTGATCAAATTGGGCTGCCAACTCTATAATTAATAGACGTTCAGTTTAAGAAACAGTATCTTGATTTTTTTTAAGCTTTTCTGAATTTCTTAAATGCTAACATCTTGAAATTGTGTTTGTATGTATGAATGAAAATTAATCTCAAGGAGAGCTGCCAACTCAATCAATGTTTTGTTTACTCTAGGATAAAATACCAATGATTTACAAGCTTAGTATTTTCTGTGAACAAAACAGAACTTAATGTTTTAGACTACAGGTTGAAGTACTTGAAAACACGTTCAGTGAAAGTAGTATGCAATATAAAAGTGTTGATACGTTTCTTAGAAAGTCATCTGTAGTGATTTGCACAGATAGTGATAGATCCTGAAGAACTTCATTTTCTGCCGTGGTGCTTTCACATCTTCCCCTGTCATAGAGCGTGCCATCACTCTTTCCTCTGCCTGCAGTCATCTTAATTTCCCACCACTATTCTTACACTGCTCTGTAGCTTTTCTCATGCAGCCTCTGTCTCAGTGGCTGAGACAGCCACTATATTTTTAAGCTTGTGTCCTAAAACTCTGGACAGTCTTGTATTCCCTTTCTTAAGACTACCTGTCTCTTTCTTGGCAATCTCTGGCATATTTGCTAGATAGATAATCTTTTCATAAAAATGGATCCTCACAGCCTACTTCACTTTGGTGTGGAGTATTTCTGCTAACCCATGAACCTTTTGATGCACGCACTTCTCGAATTTCATCTCCCTTGCCGCTGTGGATTTGTAGTTCACYTTTCAGGAAAAGGTGGTAATTGTGGCAGATACACAACCTTTCCCAGTATTGCATAAAACCATAAAATCATACTTAATCTTAGCTAGTATCTGAAAACAAAAACATTTGCACCTATTTCTCTTCATCAGTTTTCTTACAATCTCTCCAAGCAATTTGTTTCCGTATTTCACCACATTCATGATGATTTTTTGTTTTTTTAAGTTTCCTTTGTTGCAACTTGTGTTCTGTTGCTATATAGTTATGACAAAAGCATGGTTCAGTCTTCTCTGAAAGCCCCATTTCTGTTAGAGAGGACAGAAATTAGATTCCTACCCACCCTTCAGCTTTTTTTCCAAGGCTAATCAAATCTAGTTCCCTGAGCCTCTCATATACTGTATGTGCTAGCTCCCTGGCTGTCCTAGTGGCCCTTTGCTGGATTCTTTTCAATTTGTTGAYACCATTGCTCTGCTGGAGGGTGTAAAACTGAACAGTATTCCGTGACCAGCCTCTAGGATGCTAAAAAGTTACATCTTCTTTGGCTGAATATAGGTGGGATTGATAATGGGGGAGTTGTGTATTGAGTCTTGCACCCTTTATCCTTAGTGTTCTTACTCTTTTTACTCTAGCACCAGAAATTGCTAAATCTAAGCATGAATGTTCTTAGCAAATACCTTTTTTGAGTTTACCTGGAATTTATGAGTATATGGGGGCATCTCTTCTGCCATTCMCTGGACAGTGCCATTATTGGAAAACTTGGAATCCTGTGGGTAGCCTTGTAAATAACCCTTTTCTGGGAGTAGTCCTGTTCACAGGGGTGGTCTGAAAAGAAGTGAACTTCATGTACAAAGTTTATTTGCTTTCATTTATTGTATAGACAGATAGTAAAAGGTAGGAATCCTATGCTTTGGTCAGGCTCAATTACCAGTGAATACACTTTTATGCTTTAGGACTTGCAGAAGGTATTTTTATCTTCCATTTTGTCTTCAAGAGACAATACATATTTCTAATTCTTCTGATTTTTTTTCTGGAAAGGCTCCATTTGGTCCACAACTTTCTTGAACTGTGTGCGTAACTTCTATTAAAGTGTTTCAGCTGAGGCCTTATCAGTGCCGAGTAGAGTGGAAGGGCATCACCTGTCTTTTTCTTCAGACGATGTGAAAAGGAAGAGCTATCGATTTTGTCCCAGAGACAGTCTGAGGCATGGCTTTGTCAAAGACAGCTTTATTATCCAATGGTTAGCTCAGCTGAGATACCTTTTTTTGGCCAGTGCTACTAACATGAAGATCCCAAAGGAAAATAAGAATGTACAGAGCACTACTCATGATAATTGCTCTAGTGGCCATGGCAATCTGATGACTACTTTAAACATCTATCAATCCATTGTGAAAATTCACTCTTGCACCAGAGAGTGTGACTCATTACAAAGAGATGGTATATCATCCTGATCTTCCTTTTCTGCAGTGGAAAGTAGAATACTTGGATTAAAGTCAGAAGTTGATATAATGTATTCTACATAGTAGCAGGAAGCACCTACAAGAAAAATGTAGATGAAAACTCAGCTGGACTGTGGTCAGTGCTTTATTTTTCCTTTTCTATCAGAAAAGGAAAAGGGCAATACAAATATTAAGGCAAATACAGAAGTCTACTTGTGCTTTGGGAAAAATCAGTAAAATAACATTTTATTACTTGTGAAGTATCTCATCTGGTAGGACCTTCAACATAGTGATACCGTTTTCATTAGCTATGGATGTTCAGAAAGGCTATCACTGAATAGTAGCAGTGTGTGGGGTGTGTGGGACAAGATCTTTTATGCTTATTGAATGTATGTATTTTCTGTGCATTTGGTCTCACTGGCAAAGTTTAGGAGTTCTTGATACGGCAAATATTGCCATTATATCAAGTTCTCCACTGACATCTTACACATCATGATCTGTAGATGCAGTGAGGGAAAAACAAAGCACATAAGGATATATCCTAATAAGGAGAATGGACAATACACTGCTATTAATCCGTGTGCCTTTGTATTCTTTGAAATACAGTATTTTAAAGTGTGTATCACAATTCAATTGATACTCTGTATCAAAGCATATAATATCATCATATATAATAATATAATTACATTCTAAAATGAGTTGAAAGTACGCACTGATTTGATAGCAAACAGATAGTAGGGATCTCATAGCACAAAATACAGGGCTAATGGGGCTTCCATTAAGCATCTAGCCTTGAGTTTGTTTTTCCTTTCTTCATGAAAGTGGTGTTGGTTTTAATACCTCTTAGAAGGCTTTGGAACCTGGGAGCTTTCTGTGATTTATTTCATGCATACAGTATGTGTAATTTGTTTCTGATTTGTTCAAACAATTTGTTCAACTTTTTACTTGAGATTTCTATCACCCAAGATAACCAGTTACCTATGTCTTTCCACTGCTGAAGGGCCTTACCCTTCTGTTTACACCGGACTAAGCCCTTTAGTAGTTATAATTACCTCTGGTAACACTTCAGCCTATAATAAAGCTAATACAGTGATGAAATCAGGCCCTGGTGAGGCCTCATCTCGAGTACTGCGTCCAGTTCTGGGCTCCCCAGTACGAGAGAGACATAGAGCTACTGGAGAGAGCCCAGCATAGGGCTATGAGGATGATCAGAGGGCTGGAGCACCTGCCCTATGAGGAAAGGCTGCGAGAGCTGGGCCTCTTCAGCCAGGGGAAGAGAAGACTGAAGGGGGATCTTATCAATGTGTAAAAGTCCCTGAGGGGAGGGTGTCAAGGGGACGAGGATAAACTCTTTTCAGTTGTCCCGTGTGACAGGACAAGAGGCAATGGGCAGAAACTGAAGCACAGGAAGTTCTGCCTGAATATGAGGGGGAATTTCTTCCCTGTGCGAGTGACGGAGCACTGGCACGCGTTGCCCAGAGAGGTTGTGGAGTCTCCTTCTCTGGAGATCTTCAAGCCCGCCTGGATGCAGCCCTGTCTACTATGCTCTAGGTGATCCTGCTGAGCGGAGAGGTTGGACTAGATGATCTCCAGAGGTCCCTTCCAACCTTACTGGTTCTATGATTCTATGAAATACCTACATTAGTAGAGCAGCAGAAGTGGGATTTTACTTGTATTTTTCCTGCGTTCTGTGCGTGTCAGCCATCTCTTCAGACAACTTCTTCAGTGCTTCAGCTTTTATCAGGTAGTGCACATTCACAAAGTGTATTGCTTGGAAGCCTCCCACTGTGGAGCGTACACAGAAAGAGATGCTTGAAAAATGAGGGAGAAGGTACTAACCTGTACAGCACAGGATAGTCTCTGAAATGTGTTGTCTCTTTGTACATCCTGTTATCCTGTTCCTTCTTTCTCCCTCTGCTTTTCCTTTTTTTTATTTTATTTTTTTAATAACACAGTTTTATGTGTTATCTCTGGTATGGTATGGGTGGAACTGGAGTGGCAGCTGGTCCTGTCTTGTTCTGCTTCTGTGTACCTGGTAGTTCATGGCGGTAGTTACAGAATAGGTACAGGCTGAACAGAGTCCCTAGTCTTAAACTTTTAAACTGACCTTGGAGATAGATGACACATCCCTGAAAGTATACTTACAATTCCGTATTCACTGAGGCATGTTGTGATACAGCAGTTTCGTAAACCTAGACAGACAAAATTTTTATATGGACAAAATTCCAAGATACTCAAGTTAGACTCAGTAATAACAGGATTATTTAATAGTGTGTATTGTCTGTCTCAGTTATCAAGGTCTTTGAATTCATTGTATAACAATGTAATTTAATACTGACATACTGAATTGGCAGCCATCAACATTAACAAGCAGTGCATACACTCTGAATTAATTTATTGTTTAGTGCAGGAGAGATTTGACAATGGTACTTCTAAAGATAGAGCAAATCAGTTACACATCTTCACATCTTGCCTTTCTAATACTGTAAACCATTCTCTGCCAGGCAGAGCAGATTTTAGGTCTGTGTAGGAAAGAAAATTCAGTAACAAGTGGTATAGAAGCTCTTACGATAGACAATCCATAAACATTCTCTCTCAATTATATTTTACTATATTACTTACTACACTGTAAGTTCAGTTTTACATGTACATGTTTTTGTATTTGTTTGAAAAAATAATGGCTGTATTGAAGAGCGTATTGTATAACCGGGAATCCTGGTGTACCATATACCAGTTCTCAGTGTAACTCCTGACATAACAGATACTGTCATCATCTTCCAGGTTTATGTAGTTCCTGCTGTTGTCTCGTGTCCTTCTGTTTCATGATCAGTCTTAATTGTCTTATCCTTTTAGTATTTACTCCTTACTCTCCATCGTCTTATCTGCTAATATTCTTTTTTCCATTTCTGTATCAAAAAATAGTTTGTAAAACACAAATACGGCTTTATTATTGCCAGTCGAGGAGAAGTGTTGAAGATGAATGTTCAGAAAGACAGAAGCATAATACTCTCTTCTAGAAAGAAGAACCATTCAGGCTCTCAAACATAAATTTCTTTGCTTTCAAGGCCTTAGCATCCTTTTTGCTCTTGCCTACATTTCATTTGTGACTATGTCAACCCAGCAGTTACTGCTGGGTCCTCAGTCTTTAAGCAACTGTTTTCTTCTGCTTTGCTCTGGCCAAATGTTCATTCTTTTTTTAATATATTCACATTATGCATGGATAACTTGTAACTGGTAGTATGCCATGCTTGATTTACATCCCTTCTAATGATTTCTTTTTTCTATCCTACTTGGACAGAAATCCACATCGAACTCCCCTCAGTTGAATCATTATATCACATACAGCTGAGTGAAATAACAAAGAAAGGTTTGAGATCAGTTAAGTTCTCTTGTACTGAGTGTTCTGTGCTTCTCAGAATGGAAGTCTGTCAAGAAGCTGGATTTGTTTCCATGTATGGCAACTACTTCAGTAAMACAAGAAATTCTGAAAGTTTTATCAAAAAACAGCAAAAGCAGCCTTGCATTTCCAAAATACCTTAGTAGGTTTGGCTGCATTAGAGAAGGCTGTTTGGTCTCTGAGGAAGACAGTCAACTCGGTTCTCRTTAGTCAAGAGACCACTGCATACCAGTGCGAGACCATTGCTTAACCACATAATACATGCTGCTTTAGCTACCAGATGTTTCCTTACTTTGTTCTATCAAATACTGAAGAAGCACTATGAATGTTAAATGCTGACTGTATGCAGAATATAGCAATTATTGTGGTGTATAGTGATACTTTCTAATAGTACTACAAATAAATAGACCTATTTCTTGCATCTTCATGCTCCTCCTTCCCTCCTCCAAGCTTTTAGCTCGCAAAAGTTACCTTCAAATTAAGTATTTGCTCATTTGAGAACTGTTGCCTGAGAGACCTTTTGACTTTCAGAAGTTGTCAGGCATTTTTTTCCATGTAGATCAGCAACATCTCTTTAGCTATTCTCAAACTTTGTGCTCATTTGATGCCAGAAATAAATAGAAGCATTTTGCTTGCATGTGTTTTAAAAATGAACAGACTCTAGATAATGGTGTGGCAAAAGAAACGATAGCAACTTCAATGTACCTAGGAGATACAGTGAGAAAAAAAGGATGTCTTAGACTCTATGCAAAGGAGGAAAATGGTAAAGCACTTTACATTAGGAAATGGAAGTCAAGTCATTTGAAAAAGAAAAGAGGTATATAGCTGACAATAAACTGGTTGCTGTACTGTGGTGTAGATGAGGAAATACAAAAGAATTTCTGTACTCAGTGTAGCTTTGAATTTGTGAGCTGGTGTTGAATTCTGATAAGGGAAAAGCTACGTTAGGAACGAGACTGTGACAGTAAAGAATTCTATCATTAGGAGATAGCAGAAGTGGGTGAACAGGAGAATATCTTGAGGCAAGAAGGTAATGTGAAATAATACAGCTATAGGAGCAAAGCCAATGGTGCAGAATCGTGTTATATATTGATATGGTAATACTTACGTTTATGTGGAAATACATTTGTGTGTATTTAGATAAACAGCAAAAAAAAACCCTAAAACAATAATACAAAGTAATACTATAAATGTAATAGTATTAAATTATAAGAAATTTAAAGCATAGAAAAATAATGCCAAATTTCTAATAATATATTATATTACAGTAACGTAATATGTAATAAGGTAATTCCAGTACCAGCAAAAATACTGCTTCCTGTAATCTCATAATGAATTTGATTAAACATAGGGATCTAATCACACAGATACAGAATTAGTTTAGTTTAGTTGTTGGGGCATTTGTTTCTCTAGAGAGATGCAACTCTTTACGGAACCTTCTGTCACAGTGAGTTGATAAGGTTTCACTAATAAGTAACAGCTTTTACCCCTATAAAACTTCCTTCATTGGGCAAATATTCACTCTGTAGGTAAGATTTGTGGGATTTGATGTTTTCTAATGCTTTGTAACTCATTAGTTTATTGTTGCTGTTTCTCATCGGAATGCAGTACCTTTGAATTCTAGGAATCAGTAAATAGTTTCAGGATTTCAAGGACAACGCAGTGTAGCTGTCGTAAGATTTATATTCAAGCCTGCAAAGAAAAGGTGTCTAAAATGTGTCTCATAGTGTAAAAGTGCTATCTAAAAATAAACCTTGATTTATTTGCAGAAAGCCACATTCTTGAGGATGTAAACAAGTGTATCATTGCATTGAGAGAACAAAACACTGACAATTTGGATCGCGCAGCAGGTGCAATCCGAGGGCGTGCTTCAAGAGTAGCTCATATTGTTTCGGGTGAGATGGACAATTACGAGCCGGGGACTTACACTGAGGGAGTGATGAAGAATGTTCGATATCTGACAAAGACTGGTAAGTCTGATTAGTAAACAATATTTTCATTTTCTTTAGTGGTATAAACTATCCCTTTACGCTCCATATTTAAAATAAAGTTATGATTCTCTAATGCGCTAATTTTTCACTAATGATTTACTACTCTCTTTTGTTTTTCAACAAACTGATCAGGATGATAGTGTGCAGTTCAAAAATAATTTTCAAAAGTTTATTAAAATTTCTTGATATATATAAACATTTTTAAATTAGGAAAGGCTTTTACCAGAGTTTTTAAATAAATGGAAGTAATGGTGTTTGGAAGGCTTGTCACTGATGAGGCAGCAGCTTTAAGTTGCACTACTGGTATCACCACATTCGATTTAAGCAGATGAAAGGTAGACTCACTAGTATCTTAGGTCTAGTTTAAAAATATGTACAACACAATTGAAACCAAAATATGTTTTGTTGATAGGAGAAATTATTTTTTGAGACAAGAAAGTTGAAAATTTAAATAAAATAGAAGGAGAAGCAAATTCATGATTTGCCTTTATATACTATTTAAGGACTATTGAGTAATGACTTAAATGATCTCTGGCCTTTCATAATGTGTACTTAATCAAAAATATTATCTGTGAGGCTCCCAGGACTTCCATATTTTCAGTGATTACGAGCTTAAAATATAATTGAGCAGTTGAATGAATCATAACGAGTTTTCTGGAGAGTCTGTGCAACCCTGGAATAAAATTCACCCTCTGAAACTCAGATGTCTAAATTCCAAGTTCTGTCAGTATAAGCAGATTTCTTTAAATTTACATTAAATTTGACTGACATTTACCTTATTTTACCTCAAGACAAGACAGGAATTTTGTTTGATCTTTTTAATCAATTCAAATAAGTCCAAGGCAGAACTTCCTTCATTTGAAGTAGGAATGACCTGACATGCATGAAGTGGAAAAAGGGACAGAATATTGAGAAGAGTTTGAAATAAACTTGCCTGTTTTTTTTTCCTCCTTTTCTGACATTTTGAGGAGAAAATCTGAGAAATTCTAGCATGGCACTCTTCTTTTTCATAACTTCTGAAAGGAAAGTACTGTGACAAATAGCAAGGAAAGTAGCAGTGGGAGAGAACAGTCTTGATTCCCATGTAGAAGCTTGGTCCTTGTTTCTTGAAACTGGTAGTGTTTAAATGCATCAGGAATTATCAGTGATTCCTGTTACGCTGCATTGTTGTGACAGTAATATGTAATAGCCCTAATTTTACGTACCTACAAAAGACAGGGAGACATAAAAGTGCTTTTGGTTGGAATATTTGGCTGTATCAAGGTATATCAAGGTGTTGTCTGTTTGATTTTCTTTGCAGTAGTTCAGACATTAGAATCAAGTATCCTTAAATTATTCAATATGACTGGAAAAAGAAAAACATGTACTCTGCATTGTTATTTGTATGATCTGCAATGAATAGACATCAAATCGTTTTTGTTATTTCAACTAAAATGGACAACGCAGATACACTGTGGCACTCAGGTTTAACCCAATACATACTGTAATACCTAGGCCTTTTTCAGCAGGAGCCAGCTGATAGGCTGTAACAGATGAGGCAGATGAGGCTTCAATAAGAAAGAACTTAATACTTCTGCTGCCATCAGCTGATAAGCTAGTTTACATGAGTAACCCAGGGCAGTGAAGTGTGTCCTTTTAGGCCCAGTGAAAATGTAGCATGTTACTGAAAGCAGATCATTGTTCCAGATTTTACTGTTTCAGAGAGGCCAACCTCTTCCCTGTTAATAATACTTCATGAATAGCTATGAGTAAACAGACGCAAAGCTAAGTTTAATAGAAAGGTGTGTAAAATGAACAAAAATATTTCTACTATATTATATATTCCACTATATTATATATATTCTATTTCAATTACAACCTGAAGAAATAAAGTTTTATGCTCTGGGAAGTATACAGGTGGCTGCTGTAGGAGTGGATATGATCAGTAAGTAGCTCTGTTTAAACCTACTGATTACTTGAGACCTCTTTGAAAAGGTCCATTGTATCCTGATGAAATGCTCACCAGAGATCCCTTCCTGTTGAAGGCCAGATAGGATTTTTCATATTCAGACATGAGACATGCCCCCCCCCCCCGTGAATTGGTGGTTGTGTGTTCTACCAAAGCGCACACTTTCAGTCTTTGCAGCTCGACAACACGAGAAGCTAGCCAAATTTGGATAGAAACAGTGATAAATGTCCTTTCACTCCTGACATACATTCTGGATATTCGAAGAGATACAAAAACAACCCATGGCAAGTGCCAGCAGTGTTTCACAACCACATCATTCCAGCACTAATACAAGTTATATATTCTTAAGAAAAAGTTGCTTTTCTCATTTTAGGTATGTAGTTTCCATTCACTTGAGTATGTGCTTTTCTCATAGGGGAATACATGGAGCTTGCACTGAGGCCTACTATTTGGTGGTTGTGTAAGATCAGAAAAGAAGTATATGTGAAAATACCAGAATTTGTCTTATCACAGGCGTTTGTTCCAGGCATTCTCTGAGTTCTACAGTTTTCACTTCCTTGCAGGAGTTGGAGTAAATATCGTTGAAAATCTATAATTTTGAACATTGTTTTTGCTTGGGCCAATAAGCAAGAACAGAAGATAAATTATGAGACTGGTGAAAAATTAAAAAGTTATTTCTTAAGAAAGAAGAAAAAAGCTGTATCAATAGATAATGTTCATGCAGAAAGACCAAACTTGCTAAATAGCATAATTTTTAGATACTACATGTAGAGCAAGAATACTGCCTATTCAGTTTCTCTGGTATTATATACCTGGTGGTCTTGGGTTTACTAGTTTACAGCTTTTTCGTAAAAAAAACACTTGTATTGAAATAATCCTGTTTCTTCTTTTTTTTTCATTTGAGATAAAAATATACTTGTTTCTCTAGCCAAGATATCTCTGAGAATGAGGCTGAAGAAAGACAGCCTTACTCATGCAAAATTACATTGATGAAATTCTGGGGCAGACTTTGGAAGGACTCTGAAATAGAGAAACAAAGTAGGGGAGAGGAAATGAGTAGGAAAGAAACCATGTGAAGTTTTGGGTGGAACTGAGACAGACTAGTTAACGACAGGAGGAGCCTGTAGTTAGTGAAGATGGGATTATGGAGTAAGAATGTACCTGGAAACTACAGAAGAATAAAAATGCAAATGAAAGAGCCAGAAATGGGACAGATGCAAGTTGAGGATAATAGGGCAGAGAAATTGTGGATAAAGAGGAACAGATAAATTAATGTTTTTTAAGAGATGGAGGCTAAATTGTAGGTCGTATGTTGGGGTAATAGAGAAAAGAGGAAAATCTCTCTGTTACAGAATATTTGGGAAAAGAGCCTGAGATCACTGAATCTGTCTCTTCTGTTAAAAAATCTCACAAACATTTGTGGCAGTAAGGCAACCTATTTATGAGTAATACTATAATACAGTTCATTGATACAGTGAGTATTAAACTGCCGCATAGTTTCTTAAGTTGGACAGTCCTGTTCAGATACGAATTATTGCTGACATTCAAATGGATCTCAGAGTACCAAACAGTAGTGCCTGTTTTCTCAGACTTAAATTATCCTTCTCCTCCATCCCTACATTCTGCCCATTCCCTCTCCTGCAACAACAAATAAAACCCCAAGTAATGAAACTCTGTTAGATGATGGATTCAAGCTTGTAAAAGTTAGGTAATGCAAGAACTAGAGCTGTTTTTGCAGTGTTGGCATTGCCCTGTGTATATGTGTATTACGATACTGTAACTATGTGATTGTATGCAGTTGTGTTGCAGAATAGCTGTTTAATTCAGTGTAAAGAATGAACCTCCGTTAGGCATATGGAGGGGTCACATATTAAGGAGGCTGTTGTCCGTAGGACCAATTTGGAAACTAATGAGGCAGAGGATTGGAGGAAGAGAAAGGAGGGTCTGATAGTTAAGATAGTTCATTTAGACTGCTCCTCTCTGTAGAGAGAGTTCCATTGTGATACTGTGCAAGTTCATTAAACCACAGCTAAATACGAGATAGAGGAATCATTCCCAGCCTCCTGCTCCAAGTGAGCCCAGTGACTGCTGCCTAATTCCACGTCACAGTGAGACTGGGACGTGCTCTGTCCCCTCCTGTTCTCTGTGCTCCATGGGAGGATCGTGCAGGGGTGTGGACAGGAAAGAGAGATGTAAAACACTCCAGCTTACTCCCTGCTGTAGATGATTAGGAAATCGGCAGCAGGAGTTATGCCCCGGAATCCGTCTGAAACCTTTAATGACCATTGTAGTAAAGAATGTTTAACCATGTGATTAATATACTTCATACAGGCAGTTTTAAACCAGCATTTCTTTTCTTCGTGTGTAAAGGTGGTAGACTGTAGACTGTGCTAGGCTATGTTCTTGTGTGGTTAATGCTAGTTATTACTAGTACTTACCTGGCATTCCTAATGCCTGGCACTGTTTATTAGACTGAAATAGGCAGATCTTCGCATTTTTATGGAGTTTCGTGTACTGTTGCGTGAAAGCAAAATCTTCAGAAACTCTGAATATAAGAGTGTAAAGATACTTCCACTTTAGAAGTGAAAGAATAATTAAACTGCTGCAGATTTTGACAGGCAATAAAATAATAAAGTGGATGAGATTTGTACTAAGGTAACCAGTTACCTCTGCAGGAGGAATGAATCGTATCTAACCTTCCATTGTAATACTTAATGTTGAGGACTGGTGTTGCTCCTTTATCTTAAAGGTTTTTGAGCAGCACCTAAATAAATAAATTCTAGGTCAACATAAGCATGCACAGTACTGCTCTCAGAAGATATTCATAACTGCTGTGATACTGTATTCAAATACAGGGCTTTGATTTTGCTTGGAGAGGGAAAATACAGCATTGATTCATAGAGAGGACGGTCTRTTCGAATAGGTGATAAAAATGCTATATTTTTACTCAATATAGTTGAGGATGAACCTGCAGTTTGAGTTCTGTGGATTAACAACAGAGTTTTACTATTTAAAGATCTATATAAAATACTGGAAGGAATATACATTTTTTGTATATACTTTTCATTACCTTTACATAAGGTGAACATTTAGTATGCTTCATAAAAATACTCCACAATTTAGTAGAAGATCACTATTTCTTTGAAACTGGTATTTGTGACTTGTAGATAAAACCCAGAAATAAATACTTTATTGGTAGCAGATCTGTAATGTGTTCACAGATCTCGAAGTATCTGAATAGAATTGTTTCATCATACAAAGATAAGTGTCAAATCTGGAGACTAAAAATTCATTACAAGTTTTGCAGATTGAATTTTTTAGGTAATTTGGAGAATTTAGTGGGACTAAAGTTCCTTGACTGTACAGGCACAATGTTTCGATATGCACTGTACAACATAGAGGCCGCAGGTGAGGCTGGTGAGGACAGTTACAGCATGTTAAAGCCCGCAGGGCCCTGACAAAAACATGAAAACACTCAACCTGTGTGTTATTGGTGGCATTTAAAGTTGCACTGAGTTCAGTCAGATTTGAACTTTAGTTGGTAAATATTTGTAATGCTTTCTCATTGTTCTGATGATCCGCATGATCAACAGAGAATCTGTGCTTGCCATTCCTTATTTTAGGTGCCAGTTTGACTGTTCTGATGACATACTGAAAAAAACATTCCTTGRGGTAGAACTCGGCAGTGTTGGTCACCGCGTCGTCACAAATACGTTTTCAAATCCTTGTTGGAGCATGTTCTAGCCCAGACCTAGATAGAGTCGGTTAATATCCTGCACGTTGTCTGGAAGCAAGACGCAAAGAGGAGACTGAGTGGCTCTTGTGTGTGGTGGCTTTGAAGACTCTTTTGGAAGACTCCAGGCACAGGTGTTAGTTTTCATTTTTGATGCATCATGGGAACTACCATTCCAGAAAAAATTACGAGCTTTTTTTGATTAGGGCTTTAAATACAGGGAGAAGTTTGAAGAATGTTGATGCTGTGATTCTCACTGTATACCTGCAGGTTCAGTCCACCTTTTCTTGCAAGCTTTCCCTTGTATTTATGGGAAACCCCTTCTCAACCTGCTCAAAGCAGTTGCATCTATCCCTATGCCTATCCCTATGTCAATCAGGGAGGCCTCTGCAGCATTCTTGTTCCTGTTGACACACGTGTTCATATGCCCTTCTAAATTTTATCCTTCTAGTAAGAGAAAAGCAAAAATACCTATAGTTACTATTCACAAGTTCTGGCTGTTAGACCTTCCTCCCCCCCCACCCAGTAGTTGAGAATGTCAGAAGTAGCCCACTCTTCTAATTTAGTTGTATTTTTAACTCAAGGGCCCATTATGTTTGATACGCAAGAGAGCATAGCTCATAACTTAATGCTTCTGAGCAGACGAATTCATTCTTGTCATGTTTGGTTAAAAAAAAAGTCTCTGCTATGAAACTCCATTTATGAAACTGTTATTTTTGCTTTTGCAAAAGATATGCTCTGTGCAGTGTTTCAAAAGGAATTATCTGAAATCAAAATAGAAATGAATATCAGATGGTTGGAGAAAGGGTTTTTCTTTTAAATTCCTATGTTTCATCTTTTATGAATTACATGAAGTGCAGTGTGGCGTGCAAATGAAAAGCAATAGCGTGCTTCATTTTTCTCCTTTGGATATAAATAGAAACAAACACTCCAATCTGTATTAGAAACTGCAAGCAAAAGTGGCTGAGTAACGTATTAATGATAATACAAACAGCATTCATGATGGGGCACAAAGAAGAGTTAAAATGCAAATTTGTGGCCTAGAATTGCTGCAGTTAAAGTAAATGGAAATTCAACCTTATCTACAATGTGAACTATCAAACTTAATAACACAGGATTGTATTTTAAAATAGACATTAATATGGATTAATAAAATACAAATTAAAATACAGTGAGACACATTGTATCAGTTAGGTTTTGGGAGTGAAACAGAATTCCTTTTTTTTTTTTTTTTCCCTTCAATGAAGAAAATGATTTGGAGAATTCTGTTTTCTCATATTTTGTGATTGAATTGGATCATTTGTTTCCCCCCAGAAGTCTATTTAGTGAAACATTATATGTATAAAAGTGAAAGAAATGTCTCAGTCACCTGACCTTGTTTACTTGAATCATCTTTTCCATTTTTGAGGTAATTTCATGACTGAAGTTGTGATTCAAGAAATGCTTAAATGTATCTGCTTCAAATCATTCTTATGTAGCAGAACAAATATGTTTAAATTCAAGTGGTCACCTGGTGTTCGTTCTAGTGAATAGGTGTTGTGCAGAATTGGGACCAGAATGCTCAAGTAATAAACTTAGTGTTGAGCTGCTTGAATGCAGCAATTAATAAATGCCAAGCTAAGATAAATGGATTTAGAACAAAATTGTGGCACTACTGAGATCATTAGAAGTACCAAATAGTTACGTGGAGATCAGTAAACAAAGTGTAGACAAGGTTGATGCACATATAGCAGAGAGATATTTTTTCCCCTCAAAAAAATGATGCAATTTAATTTATACTCTGCAGATTTATGGCAAAATGTAGAAGCAAACATTCTTTGCCTTTGCAAAAGTGACAAAAGATAACCTGCTGTGAAGATGATAATGACCCATTTGTATTAATAGGACTCCCATGTAGTAAGTGCTATTCAATGCAAAATGGAAAGTTCCACTCCAGGTACTTGAGAACTTCAGAGTAGATTTTCCTCTGCTTCACAAGTGCTTCTTCCTGTTCAAGTCTTTGTGTTTCTTCCAGTCACTAACAGCTCTTTCTGGACTGTCTTAATCTGTGCTCTTAACCTGTTTCTTTAGAAGATAGAACTAATGGTAGACTATTTCAGATGTATATTACTGATCATTACTTACGTGGTAGCTGGAAAATGTGAAATTTCATTTTGATCTCTACGCAGGCAGCTAAAGCAAACTTCCAGAGATCCTTGAGAGAGTACCTAGTGCAAGAAAAATGCATAGAAACAAAAACCAGCTAACTCTGCACTGACTTCCTGTTGACTGCAGCTAACAGCCTGATTCCTTTGCCATCTTTGTGCTTGAGAGGCAGCTATGTTTATTACTGTCACAAACTGAGCAACTCTAAAGCAGACACAGAGGGCTCCCTCTAAGCAAAGAGAAAGTATTCGTTCACGAGTGGCTAGCTGTAAAGGTTTGGTAAACTACTTGGAAGCAAGACTATGTGATTATTTCTTTAGAACTTTAGGACTTGCTTCATTTATTAGTAGACTCCCTGGTTTTGATGACACGGGCTTAGCCTTGGATGTAACAAAACCAATGAAGAGAAAATCTTCAGGTAACAATTAGGGTTGCAGAAACGGAGGCTCCAACTTACAGTCACTTTGAACAGCTCTAAGTGCAACTGTCATTGACAGCAGTGGTGCCACCAAGCCCTGTCTGCCCATTTTTATTGCCTTCTTTATACCACTATTAGCAAGTTACCTGTCTGACCTGGTAGGAGACTAGACTAGGGCACTGATTCAACTCAGAACTGGCTTGGCAACCAGAAGATGTTTTCAGCTGCTTTGATTCCCTGACCTTCCTCATCATACAGCTTTATGATTACTAGTATGGAGGTGAGAACATGCATGTAGAGATTTTGGAATGATCCCTTTTTGATGGTAGTCTACAGTTAGATCAGATTGAAGCCTTTGCACTTCATACAAAATTCACTTACAAAAATTATCATGTTTTTTTTACATACAGACTTACGGTATTTACTCCTGTGTGTCACAAGACTTTCTGTTTTTGCACATGCCTCTAAGTTGAGCCCAGTGATTTCAGTTAAGGGAGGTCATGCTGCTTTTCATGTGGAGTGAGTTCAGGAGGAATGGACAATATCACCATGTATGAAGGTCATGCAGTGGCAAGGAATTGATTAGGTGAGACAGGCCTGGGGTCCACGCTGTCCGCAAATAAATGCAAAAAGACCCTCGAGTTTTTCACTTAGCGTGACCTATGGGAAGGTGTTCTCCTCATTTCACCTCTCATGATCAATTTGTCCTTGAACATGGCAGCAAAGCACAGTAGTTAGAGTTTAAAAAGGAGATGATCTGTGTGATCTCATGAGCGTTAATGTGTTCTTTTGGATGTTGTGACCTGTCTTGGATACCTCATACAATACAGTCAAACACTTCCTCTAAAACAGACGGGCGAACAAAAACTGTCCCAGGGTTTGTCTGGTTGTTTGTTTAACTGGTGGAACGAGATCCTGTGAAGTGGCTAGCTGAAGCCCTGAACCATGAAATATGATTGCAGACATTGTCTTAATTCAGAGCTGTAATGTCCCTGCATTTGGAAGGCTGTGCGGGGACTAAGGCATTAAGTAGGGGGGAAGTCCGCAGGCTCATAGATTTCAGTGTCACAAGGAATGTTTTGTGCCCGTTCAGCCTGGAATGCCTCTGTAATTGCTCAGGAACATTGATGCTCCTATTGATATTTTTCCTTTGTATGAATGTTTATATTTTGAAATCTATCAGTGTCTTGGTTTCTAATCTAACTGTACAAGCAGTGTGTGCCATAATATTTTGGTACAATGCCAGTTTTTGCATCATCACTTGATACAGATTTTTTTCCTCACTTGTGTTGCTTTTCATTTTGATTGAGTTATTTTCTAGAAAGGAAGAAAAACCCAGAGAAACGGGAAAGAACTATAATTATATGAGAACCAGTAGTATATGATTAGGATAATCACTTGCAGCACAGAAAATACAGTATGTAAAAGAAGTCCAAATTTAAGTTCAGAGTACTTATGTGACACTTTCCGGGAAAAAAAAAGTATCAGCAGATTATTAAAGCAATCATTTTTCAATCTTGGACTTGAAAAAATTTTGCTGAAATACTATCAGGTTTTTTTTGCTGGAGAATACTTCAGAGAAAAAGATCAGCCAGTTGTAGATCTTCCTTACACTGGGTCTTGCAGTGAAACTCTGGAAAATGTTATGCATAATTAAATTCTACTGCATCACAGAGTGATGCTAGCCTTGTGTGTATCTAAGTGATACAATTATTTCATTGCAACTGAATATATATATATGTATATCTACACATTTAATAGATGGGGAATGAGATCACTATGTTGGGGGTGTTTAAAAGACTAATAAGTTAGTGAAGTTTCAACTTTCAAAACAGCAATTCACTGTATTGGCATTCATTAATACATGTTGCTAATGATAGGTTTTACTCATTATCAGCCATTTCATTTTCACATGCAAAACAGTTCATTCTTAACAAGCTTACCCTCATCAGCTGTGAGTGTGCAGTACCATAAAGTTGCTGTCATATAGTTAGTGCTGATGGCTATGGTTCTTGTTTTGGTCTTGATTGTTGAGGTGCTTGAGCTCAAGAGTTCTTTAATAGGGAAGCTGGAACTGAAGTTGGTGACTGCTTTCTTCTCCCTGTTCCCATGCTCGCTGGTGGTGGTTTTATGCTTCTGGTCTACAGAAGAAGAAAAAGAGTTATGTTGTCTACTGTCTGCCTAGTTCATCTTGTTTGGGGGACCAAGACTTACTGGTTTTAGTCAGACGTCTTTGTTGGCTGTTCTTCACGATTAGTCTCTCTTACTGTTTCTGTCATACATGTTTTCTGCTTACTTTGATTTCACCAGGCATCTTTCATGCAAGTTCTACATCCTTTGTTTTGGCAGATTTTGCTACTTGTACATGTTTTTCTGTATCCTGTTTGTGTCCCTATACCGAAAGTCTACTTCTGTTCCTTTGTAGTCACATATTATTTTAATGTGTGCATGTGCGTGTGTGCTTAGTTGTGTTAAAAATACTTGCTGATTATGTAATTGGTGGTGTTGCAGTGTTACCAAATGCCTATACAGTGGCTAGTTTCACTCTTTCTGTAAAGGTATATAGGATCGAAGGCAAGCAAATACTAGTTACATCTTAATTTGAGTCCTTACTGTTCTGTTATGCTTTCATTATGCAAAAACTTCCACATGAAATAATACGTTGATCCCACAAAGATCGTTTATAGTACTTTTTGTTTTAAATACTCAAGAAAAGAGGGAAAACTGCAGTGGACGACTCAGAGTTCTTTTCTGTATTGGCCTGTGATTAAGATTGGCAGAAGAACATGAATTAAATATCTGTTTCATGTCTTTACAAACTCAAAAAATGTTACTAATCCCTTTTCCTGTGTATAACATTTAAGCTTATTAGCACAAAAACTGTAATTAAATTTGAACAGTAATTCTTGCTGAGGGCATATATCAAAAGCACGTAGTCACAAAGCTCTTCTTGTATGTATGTCTGTACAAGTCATTGGATACAGTATTTTAATTAAATGTCACGTGTTTAACATTGCATCACAGAAATGTTAGCAAGCTTGAAATAAAGTATCTGTACTATTATGGAAGTAAATTTGGAAACAATCTTCACATGAATTTTTTACAAAGAATCGCACTGATTAGGGTTTTAAAAGGACTTTCTGTCATTCATTTGGACTATTTGCAGTGAGTTCAGGCTCATTTCTGCAGTAATTCTATTATTATTTTAATGTATTTTTGAACACATCTAACGAAAGTGTCACTACCACTCATTAAATAGTTGATTCCATTCTAAATAGCATGCCTTGGGAGGTGTAACTTGAGCCTCTGCCTGAAGACTCTCTTGTATTTCAAATTGTGTGCCATGGATGGCCCAGCTGCATTAGCTTGGATGGTTATTATTTATTATTTGATGAGTGTTTAGTATACACACTTTGGATTAGAATGACATTACGAATAAACATAATATTTAGTATTAGCATTTGATTACCAGAATATACAAGTCTGTTCATGTGAATTGAAATCCTTAGATACCAGTCTGGAAGAAATCTGTACATACTTGCTTTTAAATCCCAAGAACTGCAAACTGTTCTTTGGTCTCAAGAGTGTGGGATGAGGGAGGAGAATACTGAAAAAAAGACAGGTACAAGAGACCTAATAGGAATACTTAAATGCAAGCACTGAGAACAGGGTAATTTTTTTACCTTGCTACCTTAAGACTGTTCAGAGAAGGGACATTCTAGATCGTTCACACTCCTGAGTGTCAATTTCAGCACCGTTCTTTGTATCTGTTACTTGAGATTATGTCTGAAAGGGGATTATTGCATTATTAACATACAATACAGTTTCACTGGTTCCAGCATCTGTCGGATCCCAAGAGCTCTTGGTGCCTGGAATAATTTTGAGCTCATTTTGAAGCAGGGGACTTGGAGCTTCCTGTGGACCTCTTCCAGTTTTCCTCTTCAGTTTTCTGTCTCTTCCTAGAGGTAAAATGTGAGAGATCACACATTCCCTGACACAGTCATAGCCTACTTGTAGAGATGAGGCAAGTGCACCTGGAAAGGTAGGACGTAAAATGTGGCCTTGGAATGCTTCTGTAAGTCCAGGTTCTGCTGCCTGTGTAGATGAGCAAACAGAAGTCCATCTGAATTGTCCACATATCAACAATGAACTTACTACATCATCATGAAAAGACCAGAGAAGAAAGACACTTAGGAAAACCCTAGCTATGCTGTATTACCTGCTGCCATAGCTTCACCAGCTTCTCATTGCCCTGAAGACTGCTAGACAGCCTTTAGTGCTCTTCTAGTTCTGTTACATCACTCTCTTTTTTATGTTGCAAGCTATTCTGTGTGCTTCTAATCTGATGATGAAACAAAGAAACCCCTCATCCATCTACTCTTCATCTTCACAAGGCTCATAGTCATCTTACTGAGATGGCTTGGTTTTGCCACCAGTGGAAGCCTTATGACCTTTCCTATTGCTTACTCATGGTTACAGCTTCCTCTTAGAGCTCTGTAGGGAGCTAGATTTTCTTAAATGTTATGCCAGAGGAACTTTGGAACTCCCTTTGTTTTCAAGTTGCCCCAGAACCACTGACAGTGTAGGGTTCTGGTTTCTTGGATTCTCTGTAGCCCTGAAGTTTTTTTTACAAAAATATTGGTAAACATGACAAATTTTATAAATATATTCTTACACTTCCTGAATATATTATACTTACAAAAATGCTGCCATTCAGAGGGGCCTTGACAGGCTTGAGAGATGATCAGAGAGGAACCTCATGAAGTTTGACAGCGGGAAGAGTCCTGCACTTAGGGAGGAATGTTAGCCCCATGCACCAGTGCAGGCTGGAGGCTGACCTGTGGAAAGCAGCTCTGCAGAGGAGGGTCTGGGAGTCCTGGTGGACAGCTGGTTGACCATGAGCCAGCAAAGGCAACCGGTGGTATCCTGGCTTGCATCAGGACAAGCACTGCCAGCAGGTTAAGGCACGTGATCCTTCCCCTTGACTCAGCTCAGGTGAGGCCACATGTGGATTGCTCTGTCTAGGGTTACCTGGCACTGTTTCTTTCTCTTGAATTAGGCTGTGTTATATGTGCATGCACAATCTACCACACTTACTCTCCCTTGACATCCTGGAGGAACTGTGGCTTTCTCAGCTGAGAGGAACTGAGAGGGAAAACCATCTCTTGCCCATTACATTCTGGCATAAGCCCAAGGGTTGGCACCTGGGGAGTAACCTGGCAGAGATGGCAGGGTGCAGAACTATCTTGTTTCCAGTACTTGAGATAACAACAGTAAAAAATAGGTAACCTGTGTTTTCTTTTTTTTTTGTGAAATGCTTCTTCAGTAATTTTTGCCTTTTGACAAATAAATAGATCACAATACCTTTCTTAATTTAAAAAAATGGAAAAAATACAAACAAATCCAGTATTTTTAATGGAGTTTAAGAGGTATCAGTAACACTGAAATCTGATGTAGGGATTATTTTGAACTCCAGCATGAGCTTAGTAACTTTTTGGTTGTGTTTTTACTTTGATACCATGCTTCTGTAATTCAATACCTGTAATAGTTTCATTTGTTAAGATGCTCTTTAGTCAAGCTTTGTGTTAGAGTCAGACTTTTAGCTGTTGAGATAGTTGCTCTTTCAGCTATGCTGATCAATAATGAAGTGATGTTGATGGCTTAATCCAGGTTCATTAAAAGTTACCAGTAGTTGGACTGATACTTTTCACCTCTTGAGCACTGGCTTTCTACAAAGTTGAAAACCTGTTGTCTGCATGATTTTGACACTAAAAATAACAGACATAGAGTTGCTAGATCAGAATGAAGTGATTAGTGGAGTTTACATTTCTGTGTTACCTGATGTGATTGTGCTGTGCAGGAATGGTAGCCTCTGAATTAAGTGCTTGTCTGTGACTGCTGTTAAAACTATGAACAGGAATCATTAGTTTTTGGTTGAAAATGAGAAGGTCAAGCAAAAGTGTTTAAGAGTTTTTAAGTTTTAGAAGACATGGCCTGTAAGGAAGGACCAAATTAATTGTTATTTAAAAGAGGTGAATTAGGGAAAATTTGATGAATTTTAAAACAAAAAGCTTAATTTTAAGAAGAGTAGTTTTTTTTTTTTTTATCACCTATTCTATAATTCAGTTTGGATCTTGGGGACTTGGAAGTTACAGTTATGAGCAATATTGTTTTTT
>NW_028185916.1:429734-623254 GCF_003343005.1 Rhea americana
AGGTCCGCTCCGGGGGGAGGGAGGGGGAGGAAAGAAAAAAATATAAATAAAAATTGTAATGCTTTCTTTAAAAGTTGTTTTAATTTAAAAAATTCCTAAAATGTGATAACAAAATGTTTGTGTTTAGTAGCTTGAAAATATAAAGATAAGTTTAATTCCGCAACACTTGAAGTTTCTTAAGTTACTCACAACTTGTTATATTTTTCTTAGCTTTCAGAACAATTAAAACAGTTAGTCTTTTGAGTGTAGTTATTCTGCATGCCTTCTTCTCTATCTTGAGTTTACCTAGAAAAGAAAAGCAAAATGCAACAAAGATGCACATTATTCATGTAATTGAAATTTGCTTAAAGTATGGCTCATTTCAGAGTGATGTCTGGACTATTTGAGGGGATGTGAAGCAGTCTCCTATACAGTTGACTTGTTGGCACAAAAAGGACAAGGGAGAGAGACTCAGTATAGAGGTTCAGCTCTCAGGTTGGATTCGTATGCTTATGCGCGCTTGAAGAGTATTGCTGATACAAATCATTCATGGAGAGGAACTCGTGTATCCACCAAACCCACTTTTTGAGTAGTCATTTTGTTAGGAACTCAAAATAAGATAAATCATACGTGATCAAGACTGGAGTCGTGGATCTGAGGGAGTAATCAAGTTAGAGACACAGGGTAAATAACCAAATAACAGAAATTACTTGGTAGTTTTTGCAACAGGTGAAATACCAGAAAATTTGTATAGTTTGTAAGCAGGATGTTAAACACGTTATTTGAATTATAATTTGAATTGTTGTGTGTTTTGATGGTCTGGGTATACAAATAATACTGATGGAAAACAAGTATCTTAAAAATGGATACTTGTTTCTTAGATAAGTGAGGCTTTTAAGATATTTTTATAGTTAAATGCAGCCTGTAGTTTAGCAGTAATTCTGCCAGTAGTGTATTAGCTGTAAAGGATACATTTGCTTAAAATTCTCTTTCATAAATRATACATTCATTCGGAAAAGCAAAAGCACTGAGATAATTAGTCTGGCCTTGGAAAGAGCTGTAAACAGAACAGCAGTAAGCATGCAGAGGGAGGATGGGTGCAGGATGGAGCCTCGGCAGATGAATGAAACGGTCTGTCTAGTATAAGAAAAGGGCAGCAAGCAGTTCTGCTGCAGAAAGCATTGCTGTTAAGCAGGGAATCTATATTTTACAGTAGTGCAGTAAAAAAACAAGTCCAATGAACTGAGAGTGTGGGAAGTCCTGGAACCCCCTGATGGTTTTGATCATACCAGTGGAGATTTTGAATTCTTGGAAACCTACGTTCTTCCTTTCAGCTTTCTTACAAAGGATGTGAAGAGCTAAACGTTGTTTCATGTAAATGCTATATGAGGTGACTGTTGCAACATTTAACATTATTTTAATAACCAAGGAGCTATGATTGTTGTTCAGCAGAAATAAATTTATCTTCTGAAATTCTGCCTTTGAGTTTCTTCAGAAAACATACAGGTTTCAGAATGCACTATGCACTCGCTCTCTCTCTCTAAACTGTGCCATTTCATTGCTGATGAAAAATGCACCTTGTCTTTTCTTTGCAATACAATTTAAAGATTTGTTTTTCTCACTGACCTTTCTGGAAGGCAATCGTAATTCAAGTGAAAATCCGCAGATGGAAGAAAGAATCTTAAATACCCTATTTTTAAACTAAATGGCATCTAGTTGTCTCACATTTGTGGATGGAGGATCTATTTTACAGAAGCAAGTGAACCTTCCACTATCACTCAATTAACTAAAGTTTGTTATGTCTGAGTACTGGCACGTACAAAACCATTACGTACTCTAGGCATGGCATAGCTGAGCTCTAAGACAACGAAGTTAGTATAATTTAAGAGCAAATATAACTGAAATGTAACTGAAATACACATTTCCATGAGAAGTTAGAGGTTAAAATATCGTTAGGTCATCTCTGCTAATACTAAAGTATATGTTACCAGGGTTTCTAATTCAGAAGTCCTGTTGACCTCAGCGGACGTTCACATAAGGATTGATTACATGCTACAGAATTTGCCTGAGGTGGTTTATGTTTAAGATACTGGTGCCATTGCTTTCATGTGGTGTGCATTTATGAATTACACACCAAGTAAGATGGATAGATTTTGGCTCTGTTGGTCTGTGGAAGAGGGGCTCATGTCTGAGATCAAATTGCTTGAACATAGCTTTTGTTTCACAAAGTGTGCGTTATGCTTATTGAATGTTACATAAATTGATTTCTGTCTCTTTCCTCTCAAATTATCCTGTGTTTTCAGTCTTCAGGTAATGGGAAGGAGTGTTTGAAAAATTCTCAGATGAATTTTGTTTGTTTGAGCTGCTTGTGTACTGTGTATCTTCTGGCTGTGTTCTTTATTTTGTGTACTGGAAAGGAAAGCAAAGAGAGAAAATAAAATCTCCTATAGCAAATTCTTTCTATTGCTTTGAACTGCTGAGAAGGATTAAGGGAGATACAGTGCTATCAGATCACAAGGCAAAGTGGGGCTGTGGAGCACCAGAACAAAAACTCCCAGGAGATTCTAGGTCAAACTCAGATTAATATCAGAGTGACTTAAAATGAACGATTTCTATGTGATTGAATAAAAGAAGGGAAAACTGCCTTGATGAGTCTAAGTGCTTTTTGGTTTGGGGAAAAATATCCATCTTTGAGTAATCTTGTCATAGTTCAGAATGAAAGCAGATTATGAAACAGAAGGATTCTCCCTTGAGTAGTAGTTCCAACCTTGAACCAGGATAAACGATCCTGATTCTGTGGGCAAGATTACTGTTGAACTCAGTGGCAAGTTTTAACAACTCCTCCTCCCAAGTCCTTCTTAGGGAAAAGTTTCTTCTATTTTATTGTACTATATTGCCATCCCCAGCTTAAATGCACACCAAGCACCGTGTGATAAAAATTAAAAATGGGTTCCCACGTATTTATAACCTTGTTATTATTGTAATGCTCTCTTGTCTCATTGATTAAGTTTTAATCAATGTAACTGGGAATTTGCCAGAAATGAGACTGATGTATTTTGCCCCCCTCCACGGCCACCAAGCTGTGGGGCCTGTGACAGGGACCAGCTGCGGGAGGCAGGATATATTTTATCCTTTTTATACTAAATGGATTTTGTTTGTGGTTTTTTTTTTTTTTTTTTAAACAGTGATTCCAGAGTTTATTGGTCAAGTAAATACTGCGTTGGAGAGCTTCAGCAAGAATAAAATGCATCAGTTCGATGATAATCAATTTGTGGACATTTCTAAGAAGGTCTATGATACAATTCATAATATCAGATGCTCAGTCATGGTGATTCGGGTAAGTTTCTGATTTGTTTGTTCAGTACTCACTTACAAGACAATTTAGGACATCAGGCTGTTTCCAGGAGAGAGTAGAACTATGTATGTCAAGTATGCCCCAAAGCTCATACCCAGATTGAACTGATTTGAGGATTTTGGGTTACTTAGGATACAGATGATAACTCAAGGAGACTGGGATACTTTCCTGTACAGAACAAGAGTACTGTATCAGAGTGTCTCAGAAAAAAAGTGCTTGTTCTTTAAAAACGTCTATATATGTCAATTAATGAAGATCTTGATTTCCTTCATAAATGATCAACTGGAAACCCGCCTGTAATTTTTCTAAAATACCTGGAATTTTAAGATACTGGAATATCTGGAATACTTGAAATACTTGCAGCTCTGTCCTTTACCTTATTCGGTGAAAGGTAAGGGTAAAGAATATATTCAGGTGGTCCTGTTAAACTCTCATTGAAGTTTTGTTGACTCCAAACTAGAACACTTAACAACCTGATCTCTATCACTATAATTGAATCCACCTACTTACAACATCATGGATTATCCTAGTGTTCATCTAGTAGTTCATGATAAGGCTTCAGAAAAGTGTATTTTTAAAATTTGAAACAGACTTTTGTCAGATGCAGAATTTCCCCCAAATCTCTTTGATGCACAAATTCCATTTCAAATGATGCAGGATAAGCACTGAGCCATAATATCTTTATGTTCAGTAAGTTTTTTTTAGGAATGAAATTAAACAGTAATAAATGTATATATATATTTTTAAAGAAAGATTATCTTCCGTGGTTGAGTAGAAACTGAGAAACAGATTCTTCCTTCTTCTGACTATACAAATACACTGCACGTGGTTGTGGAAAATTTGGGTGAGTCTCTTAAAATACTGTGATATGTAAGTTGCAGTTTCAGTAGGAATTCAAGCATGCAGAATCTTCAGAATGTACAGTCCTTATTGCAATTGTCAGTTACAAAATTGTTTATGCTGAAGAGAAATCCTGGAACACTGTTCTGTGGTATGCTGTGCTTTTACTTCACCTACAAGTGAAGTTAGTTTGTCTAAAGTGGTTCTGTCTTGGAGTGATTGTCCATATTGTCCATATAGTTGTCATTAAAAATCAGATAACAATTTATGATACCTGGAGAGTTCATTAACGCCTGTCACGTTTGTCTTGTTCAGCACCTGCGTACATGGAGGAAGGTTCAACTTAAACCATCTAATTTCTTTGTAGTTGCCTAAAAGAGTTAAAGACACTGTTCTGCTCATTTGCAGTCCTACAGCATTTTTTCCTTTCATTTATTTCTATCCCATTTAAGAGTTTTCCTAATCATAGCTGAATTATATTAAGCTTCTACCATATATATTCAAGGAGTCTTCATATGTCTCCTTGCCTTGTGTTTGTGCCTGTCGCATTTGACTAGTCTTCCGTTGTTAGAGCTTCTCCTAAATGTTCTCTTTGCTTCCCATCCAATCTTGGTGAGATTCTGTTTACAGATCCCACAAAATGTCAAGTGCTTACAGTCTGGATGAAAGCAGTATCTCCATTTGCTGCCCCTTTAAACTGTACCTGTTGAAGGGTGTCCAAGTTGGAGACATCTGTTCAAGAAGGCCCTTTCGGTTTTAACATTTAACATGCATTTTAACAACTCTATACTTTAAAGAGGTAAATTCTCTGATAATTATGAAACTGTAGAACTTGTTCCTGTACATCTCTGGAAAAACAGTTTTTCAGTAGATACTTTCCAGGATAAAACAGGAAGAGTCAGCATCTGACAGAAAAATCATGTTTATGTAATGAGACCTACTGCCGCCACTATTATTATGTTAATGGAGGAACTTTTAAGGCTACCCTCTTACCTGTAGGGGAACAGTTGGTTTTAGGAACAATAATTCAGAGCAGATTCCCCTCCTCCACATTTTTTCCTCCTTCACATTTTCAGTATTCTAATAGGTGATCTCAGCTACTCCGTATGGTTAAACTGTGAATGCAGATGTTATTTGATGGCTTCAGTGTTATTTGCTAGGAATGAGAGTAATTCTTAGATGAGCTGTTATGCCTCAGACACAAAGTGTCAGACTTTTTATTTGCAAGCTGGACAGCCTGTCAATGACTGGTTAGAAAAGTCATTTTTCTTTCCTCCAGTTAATTCCGAGAGTCCTATTCAGGGAAAGCCAAGCGCCAGCATAGATAGGTGGTTTTGATATGAGGATCTTTGTCAGTTAGAAGTTTATGGATTCTGCCCCTCCTTATTTGCTAAAGCGGAACGGTGCTTATTCCGGTCTCAAGATGCCCCTCTTCACAGGTTTGTACTGGTTGCTTCTGTTCTTCCTCTTCATAGATGATTCTTTTCCATAGTAGGAGAAGTTCAAGTGAGATGGATTCATCTGGCAGAACGCATCATATTCAGGTTGATAGGTCTTTGTGATCTGTTTCCATTTCAGCGAACATTGCCAGATGTCCTTGGTTAGGACATCTGACCTTTTCGTACGTGAGGTAAGCTTCAGTTAATACCCACATTGTTTATCTCATCTTCCCGTAGTGAATGACACTCATTTTTTAAATAACATTACAAAGTTGTTTCTGCCTGTCCCTCAGTGAGATCTGAATCTTCCATGTTTCCAGCTCTCTTGAGCTTGAACCCCCAGATGATCTGATCATGACTGAATGTTAATTTTTATGAAAATTCTCCTTTTTGGTAAAACGCCTTGGGAAATGTCCTGAGGAATATAACAAAGCTTCAGTTGGTCTCTGTGAAGATGCTGACACTTCTCCACAGGAAACTGTGTATTCTTACAGTCCTCTGTGATGTGTATATGGACAGTCACTCAAAACAGAAAGGGAAGTTGTGTCCCCTGTGTTTCTTTGTGAAGTGTGAGGGGAAGATACTGTGGTCTGAAGAGGCCGAGCAAACACACAGTGCAGAGTAAATGCACTGTGTAAGTGCATAATACATCTCTAAGTTGCTGAGTTACTGCAGGACATCAACAGTCCAACAATTGCAAAGTCCTGACAATAGATCATGAGATCAAAAAAAGTTTGATTTGTTAAAAAGGAACTTACACTTTTTATGAATACCAGTATTCAGAGACTGACATGAGAGGGCTTTTTGATGTTTGATGAAATGATAGTAAGCTACTCCATCATCCCCTAGAGGTACTGACTGCCAGTACAGAGAGAAATCGTAGAAAAACCCTGGCATTCATTTTTTGAGCAAGGATGTTTTTTCATTCCTGATTAGATACATTCCAGACAGTGCCAGTTTCATTTCAATATGCCTGTAAGAAGCTTAATAAATCTCATGGTTGTTCAGACATACGGTGTCACCACAGCAGCCCAGGCAAGGAAATAAAAGCATCCTATAGTCAACTGTAGGAGCTTACATATGTAACGCCAAAGAACAATGTTCTTTGATTACAGGGGATTTCAAGACTGAATCAAAGGAAGAAATTGTTGATAAAAAATATGATTGAGAAATAAGAAATGAACAAGGACACTGATTCACAGGGGATGATTCTCCAACATCAAAATAAAAGCAGAAGCTCTCCAGATCAGTTCCTCTGGAAGCATTTCAAGCATATGATTATACAGAAAATGTTTTTTAAAATAGAGATTCTAACTGCAAAAAGCTGCCAAATACTATTATTAATGCAAGTTATCAGAAATGTCTTTCAAAGTTCACGTTTTTCTGTTGATATGTAAAACATTCATTCCAATTTTACAAGTATAATATGAATTACACTTTACAGAGAAACTACTTAYGGGTTGATATGTTGCACTGAGCTGTACTGAAAATGCCCCTGGAGCTGCAGGATGCCTCCCTTAAGATACCTTCAATTGTTACTTGCAAGTATGCATTCATCTAGTGGTAGCTGTTTATTTGAAATCATCAGATACCTGATCCAGAGGACATAGCTACACATGTTTCTTAGCGTTCACATTCTTGATTGCTTCTTTTGGCTCTTTCAGCATCTGATTTTAGTTAAATTGTGGGGTCTTTGAGAGCTTGATTTTCCACAGGAGCATTTGAGGCATTATTTGGATAATAATTAAACTATTCCTGTTATGAAAGTGGTTTGGGGTAGATATTGAAATTAAGAATTTTGCCGTGTGGAATATATGAAAAAAAAAACAGAATGACAACTTTTGAAACACTAGTAATTAAAAGCAGAGTAGTGTCAAGACACATGCTAGGACTTCCAAAAAGTGGTGCCTCTGTTTGAATGTGCAGTTTGCTGAAGAGTGAGACAGCTGGGTTGAAGTAACAGCTAATAATAGGGTATTAAACACAATAGAGAGTGGTAATGACTTCAAATGAATAATAACTACCGATAGTTGAAGCAGTAATAAAGTTGTCCGAACAGAAACACTAAGGGAAGAGGAAAAGAATTCAAGTCTAGATTTCATGGAATTCTTTGTTTTTATTGGACGGGTAAACTAGTGAGCTGCTATGAATTTTTCAGAGAAAAAGAAGAGGGCAAAATGCCCATATGTTGTATTCAAATTTAGTAATCCATGTTGGTGGAAGTTGTGAATGTGTAATTTTATGAGAGGTAGGGAAAAAATGTTTTTTCAAGATTGCTGTTGTTGTATGATATGATATATTTTCTTTGTTTTTGATACACATTTCTTAAAAATCCTTTCTGTTGGATGCGTATTCCCTGTGTTACTTCTTTAAGAATTCTAGCATGGAGGCTACCCATTCCCCCTTGAGTTTACTGTGTTAGGCTCTTTGAATAATTTCCTGCTTTTGGAAGTCGTGCCTTTATTTCCATGTATTCATTTCCATGAAGCAGGCTGTTTTTGTGCCGTGTTCTACACTGTATTTTTTTTTTCCTCTGAGAACTGAGGCAAAGCATTCATTTTGGTTTCTATCATACCTAGTGTATTTTGTTTCATCTTGATCCTTGCTATGTCCTCATTTCATTCCTTACCATCTTTTTATTCCTTTAGGTAATCAGTGTTTTACTGATTAAAAAATTGAAAAAAAATAAAAACCACAGAATTAAAACTGTGGATTTTAATTTCCTTTACAAAGTCTAATTCAGTTTAGCATCACTTTCAGTTCTTTACAACATAGCTGATGATCCTGTGTAGCCCTTTTTTCAGTGTTTTGGCTTACTCAGAATACGCTTAAGGTGGGTTCCCTTTTTCTCCTTCCATTTGTTAACAAATTACGGGTAGTTTTACACTTCTGTTTTAAAGAAATGAAGAGTTCATCCATACAGTGTTTGTTGGCTCTTCAGTCCACCTGATTTCTCCCAGTGAGAGACATCATAGCAGATTTTCTCTTTTCTTGTATCCAGCTAAGTTGCAGGAACTTTCAGGGCATGAACTTCTTAAGGAGGTAGCAAGTGGTGAAAGCTTTGCTATCATCCTATTTATCTTTTAGCTCTTAATAAGTGTCTGTTTTAAATTGTACCTTTGCTTTTATTAATAATAGAGTTATCCTACATACAGCATTTTCTGCCTGGTTTTACTTCCATAGCAGGGATGACTTAGGTCCTGCTAGCTGCAGGCAATGACACTTACGAATTGAACCTCTATTTAAAAAGCTGGAGAAAACAAAACAAAGCAGGGAAACTATTAAGACATTTACTGCAGTCTTGCATTTGTTTGCTTTTCCAAGAGAGCTCTGGGACCTCATACGGAGAAAAGACAATGAAGAGTTCCTGTTGTCTAAAAAAACCTTCATCATTTGTCTAAAATTTATGTATAGTGTTAACCCATTACAAATACATCTGAAGTAGTTTGTTAAACAGATGTTTTTTCCTCATTTATATCCCATGTCAAGTGCACAAGAGGAAGAATTTAGCGAGGTAGTTGGACCTGCAACTCGGATAGCCCTCTTGCCATTTCTGACCTAAGAAGGTCAGAGCTGAGCTCTCCTTCCCTCAACTCTTTGTCAGCTCCCTTGGCAGGAACTTTTGGTATATTTTCGCATATTCTTCCATACAAACTAGGGTTCTGGTCCAAACAGTAGTTCTGGTTGTTTGATCAGTCCTGTCATCCAAAGATTGGTATATCTAGATGAGACACAACTGAAGGAGGGTACAGTATCTGATGTCCTTTAAGAAAGATCTCGGAGAAAGTGCCTGTCTTCTGTTGATGACTCTTCTAATACAGGGACTTCAGTCTAGCAAAGAGGGCTTTCTCAGCATTGTTCAGCTGCTGCTTTAATCGATCCATTGAGCTTGTCGGAGGGATTATTATGATTAGTGAAAGACAGTATTTGTGGGTATGTTTGAAGTCAGGGCCATTCTCCATCACATACAATTGCGTGCAGAGTCATAAAAGTGAACTCTTACAGCCCTTTTCAGCTCTTCGGTTAAATGTGGAGAAGAGGACTCTGAGTAAGTCTGATGTTCCAGATGCAGCTGTGTGGCCCCATTCCCAAACTTCATTCTCTCTTGTCTACCTTATGCATTTCCTAAATATGTAACGAGGCAGTTTCACAGACTTACGGCATCTGTATGAATGACCAGCAGCATTGTGCTACCTTGCTTGTGGCTGATTGCCAGAGTTTGAGCAACCATCAGTAACACATCTACTTCGAGCATATTCAAAACCTAACTAGGTCTTCCATGAACTACAAGCCATTGAGCTCTTATCATCACCATCTCCAGTGCTGATCCACACTTTAACAAATTCATTTTCAATATCTACTTAAAATAGTGTTTATATTCTGCTGCCCTAGAGTCAAGGTTTAGAAGTATGTAGTGCATAATTAACAATGTATTCACCTAAGAAAAGACTACTCGACTTTTCTATGTGTGTGTTTGAAAAATTAATCTTGAATCCTTATCTACTGGAAATGAACTAAGGCAGAATTGTTGCAGTTAGATTTTCTGTGCTCTTGGAGGGAGTCTGAATATTAAACGTATGCATTATTCCAAAAGTCGTACTCTGGAAAGCTGTCTAATTGCAGTGCACTGTAAATAAACCTGCCGTGAGGGAATGAGATATGCAAGCACATTTTAAAAAAGAGGAAATAGGGAATACTGGTTTAAAACAATAAATCTGTATGTTTCACAAATCAAAGTAGCAAGCTCTTACCCCAGTCTCCAGGAAAAAACCTCATATAACCAGTGTAAGAATAGCATGAGATAAGGGTAGTAACAGCTGCAGAGTTGCATCTAAATGTTTTATATCCTCTACTGTGTTTTGGGAGTGTGTGCAGCCAGTACATTACAACATCAGGATGTCCTTCAGAATCATTAGACTTAGTCATGGAAGACTTGTTAAGTCACTTGATAGTATGGATTGCAGAATTACTATAGTGCAGAATGCAGAAAAAAATGGAGTTACTGTGATGGAAGATTCTCTGCTGCTCTGCTCATTCTAGCTTTAGAGGTGTCCTATGAGGGGGAAGAATTGTGGCCTTGTTTGCTTTTCTATCTTGCATTCGTGCAGTCTGAGAAATTCTTTTCTGAAAAGTCTTCCCTTTTCTTATGGTGTAACTTTCTTAGTCCACATTCCTCTCCTCCAGAAGACAGAATGGATGTGTAAATAATAGATAATAGCATAAGAGAACTAGATGATGTAACTTGATTAACTTAGGGGGAAGTGATTTTTATTCGTAATTTAACACTGTTTTGAGCTTTTTTTGGTCCTGTTTATCCTAACCAGAAAAGACTTAATAATTAGAGATTCAGCAGTTCCAACACTTAGAGAGCTGAGAGCTCCTACCTCATGTGTATGGGATTTCCAACCATCTCACAGAAGGAGCTTCTGAGAGCTGTGTGTGTTTTTTAAACCTCGAGACTTGCTTTTCATGTTACAAAGACAAAAAAAGGCAGGCATTTTCTCTCCTTTTCCAATCAATTTGCTATTGTTTAAATTGCAAATTATGTTCTTGGTCTGGTTTGTGTTTAGCCTGCTGAACTATTGCCTGTTCATCTAAAAGCAAAAGGTACAGAATTGTTTACTGTCAGAATTCTGTCCACTGAATTTCGCAGAAAATGGGTAATATGTAGTTCCTGAATTGGTCTAAAATGTATAGTGAATTGACTAAGGCAAATGAAGTGGTAATTGTCAGATAAATATAAGGGCAGACAGGCACACACCTGTTCCTTTTGCAGGCTTATGGTGTGAGTCACATAAAAAGTGTTTTTGCAAAATACTGTGTTTGTGCTACAGAAACCAAGTAAGAGGCGACTTAAAAATGTTTAGTGCCATGATCAAATATGCACACTTGCAAGTAAAAGCCTCTGGCACTTTGTTCTCCTTTGCATATTCTCCTTTGCTCGTTGGCAACTCAAGTCAGGAACACCAACAGGTATTGGAGATGCTGTTTTGAGAAAGCCATCTCCAAAGAGCAGTCTTGCATGTGTCCAATTTAATACCTTAATTCATCTACATAATCATTTTCTCAAAATGTCTATATTCATGCCCCACAGTATACCTCGGTAGTCATCTCATACTGTAGAAATACTTGTTTATGTTTAGATCTGTATTAGTATCATAAATGCAGTCATTATTAATATTATGACTCAACCTTGCAGATACCTTATCAAATACTCCCTACCACAACAGTTTGCATATATTACAGTTTAATATGTTGTCATGTTTTTAAATGCTAATTGCTATTTAGTACCAGGTCAGTTTTTATTCACAGGTAAATGAAGCTGATTACTGTTTTTCTTAGCAAACAAATACATATATCGTTTTGCCTGTATTTTATTTTTATGTACTTCATAGAAAACTCATGCCACTTCTATTAGTTTAAGACTTTTTCTCTAGCCAACAAATCAGGTGACCGTTCTGATTCTCTGTGTAATGGTATACTTACCTTTGTTGCTGAGTAGATAGAGCAGAAGGATGCTTAGCAGTGTTTTCCTGAAGGTTGTATCCTATCTTCTTGCTCAACGTGTGGGCAAGTTGCTACCCTGAAGAATGTCTGCAGTGTACAGAGGTGTTAGAGTTGCCATAATGAGTAACTATTGTATAGAGTTGAGGTACTTTCACAAAACTGTTAACATTCTGCTTTTTAGTAGAAAAAAATAGATTAAACTATTGATTTTTAAGAAAGAAAAGGTGATGTGCTCTCATATGAGGTAGGAGGAGGGAGAAAGGAGAGCAAAAAGCTGATGCTTACCCTTTTTATCTCAGACATCAGAATGGAATCCAAAGCACAGATAAATTGTTACTTCACCCAGGGAGGGTGGCTCTTCTCCTCCCACATCTTCAGGTCCCCTTTCCTTAAACTATTGAGTGAGAGTCAGCAGGGTAGTTACAGAATGACAGATATTTTTAAACAACAAAGAACAGAAACTGTCTGTCTTTTGTGCTTCTACACACTGTCCCTTCAAACTACCGAGTTTTGACCTTGTGGCTCACTGTACATCCTTCCCACCGCTGTCTCAGTGTGTCTGTGCTACAGCCATTTGCAAGGTTTTGCTGTGTTTTGCTTTCACAAACGGAAAGGAACAACACTGTTGTTTGTGCTGCAGGAAGTAAGAGTTATATTTAGGTTCCCATTAATTACACCCCGCTATTTGTTTTTTAGTACTTTAAAAATTAGTATATAATATTGATCAGAAAATGTCAGAAAATGTTGTAAGTTTATTTTTAGTTAAAAGGAAAAAAAAAGGCTTGAGTGCTCACCTTAAGTCTTTTTCATCCTGGATTGTCTCTCTGTCTCGTTCTTGTTTGCTGGAAGCTTTTGGATTTTAGATTCTGTTCTCTTTAACATACAAAACGAGCAACGGGCTGGGAAAGCAAACTCCTCCTCACTTATTCTGACAAATATCCAATCCCCAAATTTTCCTAGTTCTCTGTAACAGTTGCCAATTTCTCTGTCTTATAAGTGAGGCAGTTGGATCTTTCTGTTACTGAGTTTTGCTTTGTTTAGTTCTTTTGGCTTGGGCTCCTGGCCTGAGATGTTGGTGACATGCACTACGTTATTTCTGTAAAGAGATGTTGTTCTATAGTGTGGGAGTTTGAAAAGCAGATACTCCCTTCTGAGCAAGAATATACAGAATTTTCTTACTGTTTTATGTGTATGTTGTTTTCATTCTTCTCTCAAGAATGGGCTCTTTTTCTAAATGAATGCATTAGTGTATGAGAAAGCATTTCATGTTACCAGGCTACATTTTGCTAGCATTATCCATATGGTCTGATGGTGAAGATTTTCCTGCCTGAGAAAAGCAGTAGCTCACAAATAGTGCTGCTTAGTTCTAGTCTGTAATTACTGTCTTGGTCCCTGCTGAGAGCTCAGAAAGGCCTAGCTTCTTCCTCAGGGGCCAAAACTATAGTCCATAAGCTTTTCCCTCAAATTTCAGGAAATGATCATAGAAGGAATGTCTGGCCTTGACAGAGTCTCACTGAGGCTCATCGCCAGTGTATTTTTTTTGTTTGTTTGTTTGTGTCACATCCTAACTCTTAGTTACCCTATCTCTTCTTTCTGTCTTTGTTCTCCACGGGAGTCTTTCATCTGTTCTCAGTCCCATCATTTGCCCTCATTCTTTGTTCTCGTGCCCACCGATGCAATCCTTCCCCTTGCTTGTACTCACTGCCACTCAAGAGTTGTACCCTATGCAATCTAAGCATCCCTTATTATGCTTTTACTGTAAGAAGTGTTCGACCCATGCTTCCTCAGCTGTTGACTTCCTTTCATTATTAATAGTGTACTTGCCAAAAATGCTGGTTAGAATTCCTTTCCTTATCTTCCTCAGATGACAGCCTCTAACTCTTCTGTTAAGCTGAAATGTCTCAAAGCTTAGGTTACTGCCTGTCTGTGCTGAGCCCCAGTCATCCTCATCATCCACGATGAACCAACCATTTTCAGTGCAACAGAGAGGATAACTTTTGATAGATACTCTCCGTCCTTGGCTTCTGTGAGTCTCTTCTGTCATGAATTAATCTTTGGCATATGTGGTTTAGTTGTCCTTGGGAAGATCTTTATCATCCCTTCTTCAGTCTTACTCTAGCAGTTCCATAGGTAATCTCTGTGCCTTACTACTGGTAATTTTACAAGCAAATTCATATTTAATAACCATGTTTTTGGCAATATTTAACAGAACTCACCTTGTACTTCTTTAATATTAACCTCTAAACATTCCTGAAGCTGCTGAATCTTTAAGTTTTCCCTCCTTTAAATGTTCTTCTCCTGAAGGGTATTGTAGACTTCACAGCAATGGCTAAATCACTGCTGTGTTAGATCCAGTGCTTATCATACTGGGTAGCAGTGGTTTGTTATATTGCCTCCACCTGAGTTCATCTTCCATTCATCTGTTGTTTCTTCTCATTTAATTAGATTTCTGTATAGCCTGTCTTTGAGATAAGAGCTAGCAGCTTCCTCTGTGTTTATATAGTACCTAATAGAATAGTGTCTGATTCAAGACTAAAGCTGTCTAAAAGCTGTTCAGTAAAATGTTTCCTCAGAACAGACATTTTTATTCTATATCATGACTGAAGAACTGCATATTTTTGTTATGTTTTGGTCTCTTGTTTTGTTACTGGTGAGACCTTCTGATTCTTTGGAGTAAGGGTGAGAGTGTCTTCTGTACATTTTTGGGCTTCCTAGAGAGCCTGTATTTATACTATATTATGAGCAATAATTTCATGTGACAAATTGTCTACATAAAATTGCCACAAAGAATAACACAGATGTACTGTAAACAAATCAGTGAGCAAATTCAATTTTTATTCAGATTAGCACATGCTGTTTCTGTTGTGATGGAATGTCTGTCAAATAAGCCTTTCATAAGTAACAATTGTGTTATATAAGTAAGGTTAATCAGCTTATTCTAGATAGAGCTGATATTCTTGTGGTTTTTTTAATTTTATTTATTATTGTTAAAGCAGTAATGGAGAATTGATATAGTCCCATTGGGGCAAATTTGAGAGACATAGCAATATAGTGTGCTGAATCTTTATCATATTTGTAAAAGCAAGCTGCTTGATAAATTGCTTACAAACACTAGACTATGAAAGAACACTTTATTCATTATTTATTTATTCATGATTGGTTAGAGTCAGCACTTGACTGTATGACCCTTCTTTTTTTTCTTTCTCCAGTTAAAAGATGTTACTTTCTGAATCTGCCTTAAGTTTCTAATTTGTGAAGTGTCAGCTAATGAGGAATGTCTTTCTTAAAAAGAAAAAAAATATGGATAGAAGTAGTGAATTATATCTGATACGCTGATAACAGAGACTAATGGTGAAAGTGTCAGCTGCATACTGTATCTGTTACAATATAAATTTGGAATTGGCATTTCTGGCACATCTGCATTGTACTCTTCCCAAGCTAAGCAGCCTTAGGCATCATGCAAGGCTGTGAATTTAAGTGCTTTTCAGCAGCAGATAGCTCCATGGCTTACTCTCAAGCCTTTCATTGCTGAGATWCCTGGATCAGACAGTGAAGCCAATATGGTTTGTACAGAAGTGAATGGCATGAAGAGTTTTGACTTGCATACTACTTTAAACTTCAGTACTTGCTTGTTTAGGGATTAAATTATATTGCAAATATGTTGAATAGGTTTATTTATTTAATTGTTAAAAAAAAAATTACCCCTCTCTTTCAACAAAGTAAAACTTTGCAGAATAGTTTAATAGCTCCAGTTTATTAACTCATTGGAAACTTAGTACAATTGCAGAATATTTTCTAGAATATTAAAATCTTTGCTGAAAACTTTGTCTTATGACAAGGAAAAGCAATGTGTATGGCTTCCTTGCCATTTGGTGCTTATGCTGAAAGGAAATTACATTTCCAGAAAAATGGAGTGAGTACTGTTCTGTTAAAAGCAAAGGACTGAATTTCTGGAAGTAAGTCTGAGAGACACCCGAAACATGTTACAAATCACAGATATTTTATTGAAATATGCATCTTGCCACTTGCTTCATCGGAGTACGAGAAGTGTGAACTTAGAATTGAAACCTGTATTCTCTCAATAAGGATAATAGCTCAGACTGTGATTCTGGTTCTGAAACAGCCCTGTCAGCGCTAGTGCTGGTTCTGGCTCAGAGATCTTAATTGCTCAGTGTAAACCTGGCCATAGGTTCCTTTTACTGATTGTAAATATTAGCACAATCCTTGGCCTTGCCAGAGTTTCTCAATTCTTCCATTATTTTCACTGTGGAATCATTCAGCTGCTGGGAAGGATTCTTTCTAGAATGAAGCAGAAACACAATGAGGTACATTACAGATGTATTCAGTATTCTACTAAGTGGCAATCATATTTCAAAAGTGAAATAGTAATTAGCTATATACTAGATTATGCTCTCAATTACACTCTTAAAAGAATTGAATAGCAGTATGATAGTCTCATTTGCTGTTCAGACATTGGTATAACAAGAGTGTAGAATCAAGTCTGAGTTTGATGAATATCCTTGTTGATACAGCAATGTGACAGTGAAAAATATTTATTTATTTATTTATAACCCTGAATAGTTAGTTTGGTTTACTTTTACATTTCCTTGGTTTTTAGTCTGGGCAGATTTAGTTTTAGTTTTTGCTGTTAATGATACCGTCCTGCTTTTTTCATGTTGGTTACCAACTTGAAGCACCGTATTATTTTCTTGAAAGAGTACTCACAGAGTTGGTATGCACAGTTGTTGATGCTAGATAGATAAGCATACATGTAAGGAGGCATAGTCATAGCAAGGAATCTGATTCAGAAGAACCAGAAACTGTGAAAGGAAATTCTCTGAAGAGTTTTAAAAAATGAAAACAGAAAAAACTCCTCCTCTGAACTCAGTAAATGGAAAACTGCTATTAGTTTGAGGCCTTCTTGCTGCTTGCTATAATGGGTACTTCAGTTACTGGCAAATTAGAGTAGTAACATTAACATAAAATCAGTCTGTTAGTTCAAGTACTCTTTTATCCTGGTCTCCAAGTAGTAGCTTTCATGAAGTGGTTACAGAAAAGATAAGATAACACAGATTATTCAACAAGTTGCACGAAACACTGTCTGAAAGGAGAGAGAGACCTTCCTTTAGCATAGAAATGATCCAGCATAAAATGGTGCACGAGGAGTGATTATTTTGTGCCATTCTGTTAGCTCAGGAACTATTAAGTATCCTGAAAGATGTTGTAGTATTAAATTTACCAGCAAAGACAGTAACTATTTTCACATTATGATACAGTAAAATGTACCTGTACTGGGAATAAAAAGCTGCCCTTAACTGTCCAGAGCGAGGTAGTGGCAGCTGGGGGAAGGTTGTGCATCCCTTGAAATGGCTTTGCCGACAGTCACCCTTTGCGAGCCTTCTCCTACCAGAGCAGCTTCATGGCCCTGGTTCCAGCAGCTGCTCTTCTCCGTACTAGAATGTAATCAGTTTTCCTCCATCGAGATCATTGCCAGCATAGGTGGGGGAAATGATTCTTTGCTGTACATATTAGTTACTTGTTTTTTAAGGTTGTGAGGAGGTTGAAGAAAAACAATAACCCTGTTGTCAGATTCAGATCAACTAGAGACTTGTGTCAGTTGGGATTGACCACAATAATCGGTGTCTGAGCCAACTGGATAACTAACAACCGTTCTTCTGCCACCTGTGTTCACTGTATTAGTCACAGTGTTGTTCAGCCTGGGGAGTTTGCCTTCTCCATGTGTAATTTTCTCACTGAGGATATCTATTAGGCAGATGACAGACAATTCTACCTTCTTTATATTTGTGGCTGATTTGTTATCAGAATAGGGATCAGTTGTTTGCCATAGTGTAAAACCAGTTTTACACCCCAGCAGGATGTCACCGGTGTCTATGAGCTTTGCAGATGCCACAGGCTTGTGCTACCATATACACTCTGGAAAATTTTCTGGATTTGTGGAAGTTTGATTTCAGATTTGTGAACGCTAGATTTCTGAAAAACAAATGTGAGGTATAATTAGTTTTCAGCAAATATGGAAGGGACTTGAAGAACTGTTCTCCGTTACAGTTACAAAGAGCTAAACACAAAAAGAAACAGGCCTTTCCACGTGGAAGCCCAGTTTTGTGTTTGATGTGATGTCAGATCTTACTAACGCCCTGGCCCTATTTGAGTACTAAGCTCAGTCTGACTACTTGCTTGCTGGCAAATGACACAGGTTTGTCATCTTGTAAGTGAAGCCAGAAGTAGAGTTTACTCAGATCTTAAGCAGGGCAGAGCACCACCAGAGCAAATTGTGGTTTTTATTTGCTTATGTTGGGAGTTGAACTTTCAGAAAATGGATTAATTGCTTATTTCTGAAGTGGAGCTGATAAGTTGTGGAGCTAGGACTTAAGATTCTGTCTGTTGAAAGCCTAGGGTATCCTTTCCCTTTGCTATTCCACTCCGTTAATAAGGTGTTAGCCTTGCATCTTACGGCTTCTGCCATCTCAAATGGACTTGCTTGATCTACTCTTACTGTTTATAGAAAACTCAGAGATCAGAAAGTAGATGGCTTACTCTGGCTGCCTTCTATTTGCAGAAAGGTTCTGAATGAAAGAATTCATTTTTCCCTGGATGAAGACATCATCCTATCTGATAGTCTTGCTGCTGTATTTTCTGTTGTGTATGAAATTGCACCATGTGTTTATAGAACAGAATAGATTTCCAATTTATAGGCCTGGTCTCCAACCAGAAATGTTTTTGAACTGATAGAATTAAAACCAGTTTAAATTTTAGGYTCTGTGTTCATCAATAAAAACAACTGTTTTCTTCTGGAATTTTGTATTCCAGATAACTTAGTAGCAAGTATTAGCTACAGTCTGGAAATCCAGAGATGGAATGATTCACTTGTACGCAGTCTGTAAGGTTACCAGATAAGTCAGAGTTTTGGCAACTGGTTTTTACCTGGCCTAATTGAGTTTTAGGCTGTAATTTATCTCCTGTTCCTTTTCTGTTAATTCTTGGGTGTTTTGATAAGCTAAGAGATTTACCTACTGCCTAGAATAAAACATCTAGAACATTATTAATTTCCAAAAACATCATGCTCCACCCTTGGAAAGTAAATGAAATTCCTGTCAGGGGCTCTTTGACAACCAATATAAATAGCTTACCGTGAAGATGTGGGGTGGTATCTCTGGAAGAATTACAGTGCTACATCAGAGAATAGCATTGCCTGTGTCACATGAGCATTGTGTGTTTGTATCCTCTTCGTTTCTTTTCTTTTCCCTCTCTTTTTTATATTTGTTTTCCATTTTCTCTACTGTTACCTTAGTTTGTCTTGTGTTATTTATATGTAGATTTTTTTTTATACCTGATACTAAGGTAGTATAAAAATTGTTTTGTCTAAAACATGAAAACTGGAATTCCCACAGGATGCCATCCTGCTTGGAAAGGTTAACTATTGTATGAATTCTGATTTTTATCCCAGCTAAAATAATCAAATAATGTGCTCTAAATACTTTCATTTGGAGATACTAAACTACGCGTTAAATGGGATTAAAGGGAAAAACACAGTATTAAATTCAAAAAAGTCATATTAGGAGTGGGGACAATAAAACCGAGCTTGAAATATGAATGTGGGCAGTTAGAACGTGGATATTGCAATTCAGAGTTTTAATTCACTTTTCATCCACCTAAATCTCATCTCCATTTTTAAATTCAGAACTCTATCTGCCATGCATTCCCATACAAAATCAGGGGCATGCTAGATAAACCCGAATAAAATGCGCATCAGTCATAGTACTGGCTGGATATGCAATTAAAGATAATTGGTATTTTAATGAAAATATTGTCATTCTACATGAACGATTTTTTAAAAGGAAAGTAGCCTGTAGCTTTTTCTTTCAAAAACTGTATCATGATCGCTTTTTCTGACCAAAAAAAAAAAACCCACCACCAACAAAGTGGTTGTTAGAAGCCACCATTTTTTGTTGTCATCTGCTATCTGGAACACTTATGGTGTTGTCAGAGTGCTTGATTTATTACCTCAATTAAACAAAAAAAAAAATACAGAAGCAATCACTTAATGTGATATTTCGGGTCCTATTTTAGAAGACGCGGTAGTACAGCGTTCTGGAGTGAGAGCATTTCCCACTCGTCCTCTTGAAGTTCCGGTACCATGAGTGAGAGACACAAGTACTGATCACGTGAACTTGAGCTTGTCTAGGAAGAGAGAGAAGATAGCAGTTCAGGCACTAAATGTTCCCTCATGTCCTTGAGCAGGTACTAGAATTTGGATTTTCTCTCCTCCCAGATGACTGCTGTCAAAAGGACCCACTTGCTCCTTTTCTAGGCCAGTGAAATTGTTTTCTAACATTTGTCCTGTTCTGTCAAAGGTATTCCTGAGTGTTCGCAGGAGCAGAACCGTTGTGCCTAACTAATGTTTTGGTTTAAAAAGTGAAACATCTGTTGAATTTCAGCCCCTTTCAGCCCCTCCTCCTATGCTTATAATGAAGTTAAGAAGAGTAAGAAAAACCTACTTGAAAAGCATGCCAAACATCACTTTGGCACCAAAAATGAGCAGAATCTACGTTTTTTGTGAGAAGCCATCATGTGTGTTCTTAGTTTTTTCTTTTTCTTTTCTTTTCTTTTTTTTTAACTGTACTGTTACATAGAATAGCTGCCAACTAATTAGTTGAAAAAATATGCTTTATGGAAAATATAAAGAAAGTAAAGTGAAGTTTTGTGGGAATTCAGTGTATTTTTTTTAAGCTCTGAGCACACTGCTGGACTGTAAGCCATCGCAAACTTATATGTAAAGGTGTTATGGGTTGCGTCTTTTGCTTATACAAATTTAATAGCTATGTTAAAATARGTAGACGGTGGCAGTTACACTGTCTGAAGGTCTTACTTTTGAACTTTGTATGACAGAAACAGGAGTTTGTCAATAAAGTATTTTTAACAGAGGGGAAGACAGATAAAAAGCATGCCACCTTTGTGAGCAGCAGGCCTCATCCACTCATCTCACTCAAACTATATCCTGTTTCCATGTGGTCTCACGTTGTGGCACAGTTCATTGAGTATTTGTGACTAGCTATTTTCTGATTTTAAACTTTCATTTTTTAACCCTTTTCAATGCATTTGGAATTACATTTCTTGAGAAAGTAAGCTTTCTCTTCTTCTAAAACTTAAGTTTTAAATTCTCTGAGACTCATCCAGATCTTCACACCTGATTTCATTTTCTTTTTTGCTTCTTAGGTTTTCTGCGTCCAAATTTTCACTGCTTATCAAAATAAGTACACTAAGTCTATTCAGGTTTTGGAAACAAACCTCAGCTCTGGTATTTATTAACTTCTGAGTGCTTTCTGCAGACATAATGTATTGTCTATGTAATGTGTCATTCTGCAATCCCTAGTGTATGCTTAGCCAGCAGGAGTGTTTTTTCACAGTATCTCAGCTTCGTTCACAGACTTAATAATAGGTTAGACATGTATTTAGTCTGTGTAATTTGCAGTAGTAAATCTTCTTGCATTCCATTAGATTAGTATACTTCAGTATCTGTCCCAGTGGCATATATGGGCATGTTAATATGCTGGTATTTCCATTAAAAAAAAAAAAAAGTTTAAATACAATCAATGAGTAGAACATCAGTATTCTTGTGTAGAAGGACCATTAAGAGTTTTGGATGACTGAACTGGTTCTGAAGAGTGGTTCTGGTGCACGTAAAGCATATAAGCTTGTCTGGCATGATCAGAATGTGATTTTCAAGCCATCTGTTCTACTGCTTCCTTCCTTTTAGAAGATTCTTCCTAAAATCCACCCAGTGCATCTCCCTTGTTGCAGGTAAAGGCACATTTTGTCCTGTCTGTCCAGGACAAGGGGAAGAGATTTTCCTTCTTTGCAAAATTTCCCTTTGTACTGAAAGAGTGTTTTTTTTGTTGTTTTTTGTTTTTTTTGTTTTTTTCCCAAATCATGCTCATTCTTGTTGCTGTCCTTTTCTTCAATTTGTTCAACTTCTTCTTGAGGTGAAGTACTGACACCAGATGCAGTATAGCTACAGTCCTTGGAGTGAAAGCCTCAACTCTTGAGTAGAGTGTGATTTGCTGACTGAACTCTTGCTAGCATGCAATGCACTGATTGCCTTTCTTTTTGAGACTCTCATATTGTTTCTTCCTGTTTAGCCTGCAGTCCACTCTGAGGCCCAGGTGCTTTTCTGTAGAGCTCCTGCTTAGCCACTTCATCCCTTTCTCTTATGTGTACAGTTGTTTTTTCCTAAGTAATCTTGAGTTTGCATTTCTGTTGTGCTGTCGTCGTTTCTTTTTCAGTCTATTTGTCGAAGTTATGTTAAATTCTAATACTGTCTTAATAATAACATTCTATCTTCATTTGATACTGTGTACAGATTGAGTAAACCCACTCTATTTTGTCATACAAAGATTCTGTGCAATACTAAATATTACTGGACTCAGTGCAGATGCCTGTTGATTTCTGTTTGATGAATCCTGTCATTTTGACAGAGAACCTTTGGTAGCTTCCCTGGAGTACGATTTTTCCAACCAACTATGTTACAGATGCTATCATAGTTTAATCTGAAACATCTTTCGCTAGCTTGCATATAAGAAGATCATGTGAAACAATACTAAAACCTCTTTTTAGGTGACGATACAAAACTTTGTACTTTTCTGTCAACAAAGGTGCTGTACCATATTGTGAAAAAATATACAAAGGGGAAATAAGAATAAATTTCTCAAACTGGTATGTTAAAGAGAGGAGAAGCATACTTGCTACATTATGTTTCATAAAATTATACGCCATGAAATGTTCCCAAATTGGACAACTAATGATTTCATGTACGAAGTTGAGTACTTTTCGTGTACTACTAAATGTGTTAGTAGAGAGAGTCACTATACATACAACTAAACAGCTGTCGCATTATTCTCTTCAGCACTTAAAAATTATAACAAAACCAGGTAATAAATAATCTCATATGGGAATAAAAAGAGTGCAAAGACTTAAAATTCTCTGAGAGGTGGTTTTTATTCTATAATTCCACTTGAGAAACCTCCTTCACTAATAAAGGCTATTGGCCTCTTAAATCAGTCATGTATTTGATTTGTGACATGAAGGCTGGTTTGCACAATGATGTGCTTAATGGATTATTTAGTTCCACCTCAACTGGCAGCTGACTTGGAGCACTCAGTTAGCAGTTGCTGGTTACTGAATGATGAAATGTGGATGGGTGCGTGTTCTGGGCATGAGAATCCGCTTGCTAATTGAAAAGCAAGAGTGGAGGTTACAGGCACAGGATTAAGAGGTAGGGTTTTATTTTCACTGACTTGGTGTCTAGGAGGAACATCTGCTAAAACTGAACTTTGTTTTTCAGCAAGAGCAGATACAGGTCATAGGTGGGAATATTTGGGAAGAATGACAGTGAGTGTTACCTATGCACTCAGAATTAGACTGTGCAATAGATTCTGTACTGCAGGATCACAGAATGGTCGAGGTTGGAAGGGTTCTCTGGAGATGGTCTAGTCCCACCCTGCTGCTCAAGCAGGGTCAAACACCTGGAACGCATTTCCAAGGATTGTGTCCGGACAGCTTTTGAATATCTCTGAGCAAGGAGGCTCCACAACCTCCCTGAGCAACCTGTTCCAGTGCTCTATTACCCTCACAGTAAAGAAGTTTTTCCTAATGTTCAGATGGAACTTCTTGTGTTTCAGTTTGTGCTCGCTGCCTCTACACCTATCACTGGGCACCACTGAAAAGAATATGGCCCCATCCTCTCTACACCCTGCCTTCAGATACTTACATGTATTGGTAAGATCCCCCCTCAGTTGTCTTTTCTTCAGGCTGAACAGTCACAGCTCTCTCAGCTCTCAGCCTTTCCTCATTTGAGAGATGCTCCAGTCCCTTAATCATATTCATAGTGCTATGCTGGACTTGATCCAGTAGCTCCATGTCTCTCTTTTTTTTGTATTGTTACAGCTATGTGCAAGGTTTTGACTGACAGGCTAATTTTACTTACAGGTCTGATAGTAGGAGAGGGTTTGTTGATACTTGAGACTTCAGGAAGTTTTCAGGTCCTAGGTGATGATTTCATATAATTCAGGATGAGAAATTCACTTGCCATTTGAAATCTTAAATTAAAGGATATATTAGGCTACTCAAAAAAAAAAAAAAAAACTGTTTCGACAGTGGTCATTTAGCACTATTGATCTAATCGAATAAAATTTGTTTGGTCTATCAGAGAAAAACCTTTGACGCAGGGCAGCCATTGCTCAAGCTTTATTCATCCGATAAGCCCAAATCCTTGTGGAATTCTGAATTTGTCTGTTTTGTCTGTTACTTATTATCCTTTCTAAAGACTGAGCTGTCTTTTAAGACAGTCRTACTCTGAGGCATTCTATGCATCTTTCTTTAACCTGCTGATGTTTTTCAAAAGCAGTTTCAATTTTCTTACCTGTATTTCATAGGACAGTCTGCCTTGAAACAAAGTTACGTTGTAGAACAAGACTATGGATATGCAAAGTCTCCATAAAAAAAAAAAAAAAAAAAGTTTCCTAAAGAGACAAAGGAGTTTCTGAAGGAAGGAAAGCTCTATCACAGCACCTCACTGTGCTCTATCACAAGGAATAAATACTGTGGGAAGTTCACCATTAGGTGAGATTAAAAACAAACATTAAAAAAGCACAAGAGAAGGAAAAAAACCAAAGACTGTAGTGTAAGCTGATGACGTTTTGTCGAAAACTCCTGGAAGCTGTGACTAGATCTGGCTAAGATGATCTTTATTGTAGTTGTCCCCTTTGCTTCCAGGGAGTCTCCTTCCTTCCATTGAACTTCTCATTGATGCATTGATCTGTTGGAGACTCACTGCAGTATTGGTCTGCATTCAGAAGAGGATTTTCTCAGTCCTGTATTCCTCAGACTACTACAATTATGCAGAGTACACACTTCACTATGAAGAGCAAACCCTGTAACAAATTTTGAAAACTCAATAAAAGAACACAGAGTCCCTGAGTAAGATTTACAGGCTACAGCGAAGTGACTTCTTGTGAGACTATAAGATGGTGATTCTGATCCTTTCAGAAATCATAAGTGCCTCTATTACAGATTTAACTAGAAACTGCTGTTCCTGCACTTTTTTATAATTTAATTTGTATAGAGTGTAGTTCTTCACATTTTAAGTTGTAGATTCATATAGATCTTTTTATTTTATGCACACTGCAGAGAAGAGGCAGAACTAGCATATATAGAATCATAGAGTCTGTAAGGTTGGAAGGGACCTCTAGAAATCAAGTAGTCCAACTCCCTTGCTCAAGTAGGGTTACCTACAGCATGTTAAACAGGGTTGCAGCAGCAAGGACTCCCCCCGCCCCTTGCTGAAGACCGGTCTTGAACCATGGACCTTTAGATCTTCAGTCTAACGCTCTTCTAGCTGAGCTGTTTGGCCCCATGTCAGCTATTTTGGCCCCCTGAAATGTGCTGGTGGTGCCTGGGAGTGCAGCTTCGGAGCTCAGCAGTTGGTTCGCCCTGTTAGYTTTTAGTACTCCTACAAACTCAGCAAGAATAAAATGAATTAAACTGAGAAGGATTTTAACTTTTTTTGTGTGGGTACAAATTAAGTGTTGCCCTTATGTTTTACTTAGGGACCCTGTGTTCTTTTACTGAGTTTTCAAAATCCACGTTGCAGGATTTGTTGTAAAGTGCGAAGCCTGCATACCTGTAGAGGTCTGAGAAACTTAGGACTGAGAAAATACATCTGAAGAAATATTTAACAGTCTGACAAGACGACAAAAACGTTTAGCCCAAAGGAAATTTTTGTGTAACAGAAGAGTGTAGGTGTTACTAACATATTTCAGAGCAGAATCATAAAATCATAGAATAAATCAGTTTGGAAGGGACCTCAGGAGGCCTCTCATCCAATTCCCTGCTCAAAGCAGGGTGAGCCATGGGGTCACACTGGGTTGCTCAAGGCTTTATCAAGTGGTCTCTTGAAAATCTCCCAACAGTGAAGTCTGCACAGTCTTTCTAGGGTACCCTGTTGCACTACTTGACTGTACCTACTGTGAAAAACAGTTGTCCTTATATCTAACTAGGATCTCTCTTGTTCCAACTTAGGCATGCTGTCGCTAGCTTGTCTTGTTTGCTGCTTGGTGCGGGCCTTTGATGTTGTCTCTGTTGATATTTACAAGGTTCCTGAAGACTCATTTCTCCAGTCTGTTAGATCCCTTTGAATAGTAGCCCTGCCCTCACGCACATTGACTGGTTTTCCTCCATCTGGTGTCATCTGTAAACTTGATGAGTATGCCCTCATCAGGGTGTCCCATCACCACCTGTAGGCCACTGATAAAGATGTTAAACAAAATTGATTTTAGGATAGATTTCTGCGGTATCCCAGTAGTTAACAGCCTCCAGGGAAGGTTTGACCCACTGATCTTTACACTTCTCAGTCCAATCATTCAACTGTTATTTTTACCTATCTAATCCTTCACCTATCCAGATCGTAGTGTTCCAGTTTGGATACAGGAATTGTGGGAGACGTCTTGCTAAATGACAACGATTGGATGCTTTAGATCATTATTAATGTATTTGTATATAGTAGAGAAAAGAAGCTGTAATCTCTGTTTTCAGACTTTGGAGTAATACTTAGAAATAAAGTTTTCTGTCTCAAACACAACTATGTAATTGATAGGGCACACCTAATTTCCTATATAAACATTTCTGATAGAAAAAAAAAATGAAAGCAGCTACTGAATTGGCATTTCACCTGTGTGAACAAACTACTTAAAAACACTTCCATTGTAAATCAGATACCTGAATTAACTTCCCACTAGATGGAGCAAATGCAAGTCAGCTCAACAGAGGAGATGGGGAATATATTTTAAGTAAGATAAGCAAAGCAACAGATCGCTTGTGTTAAAAAATACTATTCTTGTTAATAATTGACTTAACTGAGTTTCAGCTGGAAGCTTCTGATTGTATGTGGTGAAGTCTCCTATTTAATAAGCATAAAAGATCGATACATTTTGAGTGGGGTACTTCCTTGTACTTCCTTGAAATTTTTCATTTTTTTTCATTGTGTATTTGGAAATAGTAGACAAGGTTTCAGGTACCCAAGTGAGGTACCTGATGAAGAATATGTGCTCTTAAACACTTACCTCCTTTTCTGATCACACTGCTTCATTTAATAAAAACTACTACCTCTTCTACAAGCCTTACTCTCCCTGTATCCTTTAACCCTTATGGCTCCAAACCCTTAGTAGTTGTGACTTTCATGACACAGTGTTGCACGTATAGTTACGGGCTTGTGTTAATACTGTTTAATTAAGTAGATACACACACATACCTGTCACTGAAATTGTGTATGTAGACACAGAAACACAAAATGTGCTTAATAAGTAGAGTCTGTGTGAATACAGAAGGAGATCAGAATTTACCCTAGCTTTTCAGATTGTGAGAACATGTTCTGTACTTGTACAACAGCATAACTAAGCATTTTCAGTAGGAAAAAACTCTTTTCAGACTCTTCTAGGCAATATGTGACAGAGGTATAGCCAAGCTGCAAGGAGGAAAGGTGTGAAAACAGAGTGGAAGTATAGGTCTCCAGCAAAAAGGGTGCTATTTTGAATAGAAAATGGATGATATAATGCTCTGTGCAAACCTCTAGAGCTGTTACAACTTCTGGTTTTCACTTGAGAGGAATTTTCAGAAGGCAGTTCTCCAAAATTCCACTTTCTGTTTTTTGGTTACGCCCCTCTATTTGCATCTTTCCCATCTCCCAAGGCCATTCATTGAGAAGATCATTATCCTAATGTACTCTTAGTAAGAACTGAAAACATGGAAATTGTCACATGCAGTCAGGCTCGGTCTGGCTGTCTCAATGTTTCTTGTCTTAATCTCCTGGAGCAGAATGTTATAAACCAGCTCTAACAAACAAACAAACAAAAATACCTTCCTAGCACCCAGTAGTAAGAATGCAATTTTTGCCCTGTTATTTGAGTTCACTGTATTTATTATTCTTAAAATTTCAACTTCTCTATTATATAAAATAATTTTTTTGTATCAGAAATGCTTTGTTTTTAAGTATGGTTACCCTGTGCTGAAGTTGGTCATGCTTTCTCATTGTTAATAAATTTACTGAACAGTTTGATCTCCAATCTGTTCCTGTTTTCACCACTGATCTTACCTGAAGTTACAACTTTAAAATACATGAAATGTGTGCATAATTTTCTGTATTTATTAACAAGAACTGTTTGTCACTTGCATTTGAATATCAACCATCTGTAATGCATACAGGTGGATAACATTTTTATTGTTACTTACCTTAGCAGCACTTGATGATGACAGAACTCTGTAAAAGGCAGTTTTATTCCCTGATTTAACTAACCAGTTTTAGCCGTATAGCAACATCTATAACATGCCAAGTAATACAGCATGCAAAAGTTGCTGCTTTATAGAAGGTGCCAAGAATGTTTCATGAATAGAGACATATAGTCATTTTTATGATAAATAAGAGGAATCGAATTTGAAGCCCAATGAGATCTCGTAACATTGACAATATAAGAACGTAGAATTTACATTTGCTATTTAGTAATGTTTTTCATTGTTTTCAAAGTGACTGAAAATAATTGTTTTTCACAGAGGTTTGAAAAGTGATTTTAGTGAATTAGATGTAATTCTAGCATTTTATGGGATTGGTATTAAATTGATCAGGAAGAATAAATAATATTTGCAATTTCTGATAATCCTTCCGGTGTTTCAAAAACTCTCTAGCAGCCTGTAATCTGGCAGAGCTAAATGTGAGATAAGATCAGTACAGTCAATTAAACACAAAAATTTCGGGCACTAGCTAAGTATTTGGAAGGGCCCATTTGTGGCTTGTTTACCATATTTTGTTACACTGAATCACGTGCTGCTTGACAGGATGAAATTTTCACAACGTAAGCATTAGTCAGGTGTCCAGAGTAGAACAGATAATCTCTTTAAGCCCGTTCTGTTCTCCCTGAAGAACATAATAGACTGAACCTCGACCCCACCGGAGTGCGTACAAAGTGTTTGTTTGCTGCTGTGGTATTTACCTACCGCCAGTGTTCTATATTTGCAGTGGTGTAATAAAGAGATCACACATCAGTTTCTGATAAGCTGTTAGGCTACACTGTATTTTAGCATTCTTTTTTTGGGGGTGGGAATGACTGAGTTGGAGAACACTGAAACGAAAGATAATGCATAAGGGCATACAATGACAGTTTAAAGGTCAGCATTTAATTGAAAGTCAGATATGCGGAGATACTTTACTTCTTTCACATTGTGATGCTTCTTTGTCCATTTGTATTGCTTAACATGAGATTTTAGTCTTTAGTCTTGGCTGTACATTATTTTTTCACAGCCGAGACACTTTTTTTTTTTTTTTTTTTTTTAAGACAAGACTAATGGTTTTATTGGTGTATATGACCTTTAAAAATAACGATACAGAAAAAATGACATATATGAAGTTTTTGGATGATGACTTTTTAGGAGGATGTGCGTATAAAAATCAGCATTGGAGAAAATTCTGTAAAATAAGTCAGTTCTACATAGCATGAATTAGAATGAAAACCACATCAGCCAAAGGTGACACTTCCACGTGTTTTGGAGAGATTAACATAGGTCTCAAGATTCAAGCCAGCCCTTTGTTTTACTATTAATTCTCTTGGAAATCCTAATAGTAAAGCAAATTAAGAGTTGTGCCATCAAAAGAGTGCTATTGATTTCACGAATGAAAATGTGAAGGTGGTTCATAGCTGGGAGTCATCAAAGTCACCCATGTGTTGTTAGAGCTTAAAGGCACTGTTACCCTTAAGTCATAAAATTTATAAATACTAGACTTCGCTCTAAATATGATTTATAGCCTCAACCCGAGCAAGTATGTCAGTAGCAAAAGCAATGAGAATGCGAATCTATTGCAAATACTGAAATGTGGAAAAGGAATACGCAGTTACAGTTTATGTAACCTCAGCAGTAATCATGTAATTATAGTCTTAAATGTAAAGGAATTTTTTGAATGTATTTTTGACGGATTAAATGAAAATTTTTCACAAATGATCAAAGCTAAAGGGCCTCTTAGAAGTGTGGGCTGTGATACTGGAGCAGACATACTGTGTGAGATCTCTGCTGTTTCGGCCAACTGTTAAGTAATCTTGTTTGTAAACTGCTCAGACTTCATCTTACAATTGATTTCTGCCCTCCTCCCCTGTTCCTAGGGGAGGCTATTCTAATATCTTGATCCTCTGACTTTTTCTCAGTAGCTCTTTAAATTAATTTCTGACCTTTTTTGCCCCTCTGCCGCACTCTGTGTATTTTTTAGCTTCTAGCTGGCCAGAATCTTACATAGGAAAAGGACCTTTTTTTACTGCATCGTTTTTCTTTGTATTTACTGGAAATGCTTTATTTTGTATGTCTTAGTAGTGAATTTGGTATTAGTGTCTGTCATTCATGCTACCACTGACTACTTATACCCAAACCTTCTTACTGCTACGTCATTTATAGTTGCTGAGACCCTAGTTTATGCCAGAAATTCATCATAGCCCTGAATACTCCACCTGAAACAGTACTTTGAATTTCATTCTATTTCTCTTATTCCAGTCCTCAGGTTCTGCTGTTCCTCCTCTACAAAATTATCTTTATTACTGGTATCACCCTGTTCTCTGTTGTCAGCCCTGACACTCTGTGCTCTAATAAAGACAAGATCACACAAGCAGGAACTTCCTATTGTAGAAATCAAAATGAAGTTACAAAACCTGTGAGAGGCACATTGTGTCTAGTATTCACAGTATAGAATATCTGTATGTTCATAAATGGAATGTTTTTGTAAGTAGATACATGTGTGTGCCTTATACATATGCTTAATAAGGACTGTGTCATGAAAGGAATATAAAAAAAATCAGAGCTTTATCTCTGAAAGTGGTAGTAGTTCTTTGTGATTTTAAATGTGATAAACTAGAATTTCTTTCTGCTTGAAGCTTGTGTCCTTAGTCTTTAACACTTTTTTTTTTTTTTCTGTAATACCAGTAATTGAAAACCTGGCAGAGCTGGGCTTTGGAGAAACTGATTTACAAAGGACTCCCTTTGGGGTGAACTCCGTATGCACACTGGATCTGCACACAGATCAAAGCAAGGGAGGATGAATCCCTATCTCAGTGCAGTTGTAAGGAGATCTCTGCTAGAACTTGCACTTTTCAAATACCGTACCAGATTAACACGGAGTCTGTGGAGAACCTAGTTCAGACTGTTGTTCAGAAAGGTCTTACATGCTGGTGTAATTTTCCTATTCTCTTTGCTCTGTAAGATCTTTACATTTAGGCTTACAGTATTACTGTAGCTTGACTTTACAGAAAAATAGTACCAATAGCAATTTTTGAAAGTTCTCTGAAAGTCTTCTGGAATAATCTTTTCACAAAGTATATGGCATTTTTTTGTGGAGTGGTCGTGGTATAAAGCACTTACTGAGTGACCTAAATACTCAATTATTTGAATGTCCCCAAATCATACCAGAAAAACCCTTCTGCCCCATCACAATATCAGGTATTCCACGTATGTCATATACTGTATAGAAAAAACTATTTTGGGAATATGTGATTTTAAAACATTTAGAGGTACAAATGTTTGTTCATAAGTATTTACTTAAGATTTATAAGTCTGTGTGTTAGTTCACTCATAAAAGAATTGTGTCCTGCCTCTGTAAATCCAATTTTACAATTACTGGATAAAAAAGATTACTGTTTAGAAAAACCTAAGAATCACAGTATATTTCTGTATGTAATAACATAAGGAATTAAATACGGCTCATGTGCTCACTAGGAGAAGAAAGCAAATATCATACACTTTTAAAATAGGGGTGATTTCTTCTAGACTGATTTGGTTACTCTGAGCTGTAAACCTCTTACTGAATCTAGGATGATAATTAGCTGCTATAGGCAGCCTAGTCTTGAGAAGTTAAAACTACTCAGTTTTTATACCCCTTCAGTTATTTGCCTTCTGTAAGTTTTTTAACATGCGTTACAATTAAAATCAGTTTGTGATGGTATTCTTTATTTCATGGATATCCACCCATAATAAAATATGGTTTACTTCCCACACTGCAGGTTTACAGACAGCTTTTACATTGTAATAGCTTTTGGCTGCGTGGAATGGAATCCTGGCTGGGTCTAGTTCTAAGCCTAAAGCAAAAAGACTTAGGACACTGTTGGTTTTGCCTGAAAACAAAATGTTACTTTTTCCTATGTTACTGGTAAAGCTTGTGCAGGTTGGTGTAGTATTACATTTATCTTTGCTTAAATATTTGATTGCATATTTATTTTCTTTTAGAAGCGTAGACATATTTTTCACTGCCAGCGTATTTATGTCAGGTTGAGCACCGGTTTCAGATTCTTTATTTCTTGCAATGTTACTTCATAGAAATTACTGTTATTTTKCCCAATGGGTGGAATTTACTTCTGTGCTTTTGAAGTAATGGAGCACTGTTTAAGCCTTGTTTCAAGGCTGATGTTGAACTCCAGTGCTTTATATACTGTCTGCTGAGCACTGGGGCACTTCCTCAAGTGATACGAATGTGTGCAGGTGGATTTACTCAGTTTAATGTGGTGCCGTTGATAAGCTGCGGACCCAGAAAGACAGTAGTAGAATCTTACAATATCTTTCTCAAAAAATCTTGCTTATATAGCTTGTTAATAAAAACAAGAATGTGAAAATGTGTAGCAGTTCAGGATTAAAAAAATTACATGTGATATAATTAGCTAAAAGTAATGACCATTCAGTTTTTTTCTGTGTGTTTTTGGTAGGGTTACCTGACAGCTCTTCTCTTTTCATACGTGTCTCAGACACCAGGCTCTTGAGATACAAAGAATGCCTTTTTCCTTCTAATTGGAACTGTAGAGGTCAATCAAATCATAGATCTTTAAGCAGTAGCTCTATCAGTAGTTAATCATCATCATTGAGTATGGACAAGTTTTCTGAGTGCCCTGTTGCATATGCAGAGCCAGTACTCACTTTTAAAGAGATGATTATCCCCAATGTTTGCTGTGCTTAGTTGTGCACCAGGTTTTGTTAGTGCCGTTTATATAGCCATGTTCATCATGCTTTGTATACTAAGTTATTCGTGGTAAAATTCAGAACTTTTGCACAGAGACCATTTCTTTTAAATAATATGTTGGTAAATGGGAAGGAAGATACTAATGTGAAGATGTAAATGATGCAGAAAATGTTATTTTCCTAATGGCAGCAGCCATCTTCTGACCTGAGCTGCTCATGCCTGATTGAAGAAATTAGTACGCCCCAAAAATATTTCCAAAACAGATTCTTTAGCTCTGAGCACAGTACAGTACATGTAGTACAAACTACAAGCAAAAACAGAGAAAGACCCAAATCACATGTTTGGAGTGTCTCACGATTATGAAAAAAAAAAAAAGAAAAAAGAATCAGTGGATAGGAGGAGAAACTGGAGAGCGTACTAAGAGGGAAACGGAAAAAGGAAATCCTTGTTCTTTCGTTACGTGTATAATAATTGTTCAAAGGATAATAGCTTTTAAAGATTGTAAAGAGCTCATATGCTGCAAAATCATAGATTTATCTACCTAATTCTGTTAGGATTAACCTTCCTCTTTTGAGAAGATTGGGTAAGGTTAGAGGATAAGAAGTACTTCTTGCTACCCATCCACATTCAGAAATCTGACAACCCATCAAAACAGTAGCAAACGGTATTTAAATACCATAGTGCTAGTGTATGTAAGAAAAATCTATGTTCATTTAGAAAGCAGGGTGCAGTTCCTAGAAAAAATTACATTATGTATATGAGTTTCAAAGGCAAAAACAGGTGACCGGAGGCATAAAAATTTTCATATGATCAATTGGGGATGCTTAAATAGTAGTTGAGGTGACCAAAAGGGAGAGACAGTGGCATATGAAATAGTGCATTGTATGCAAATAGCAAATTAGAGCTGCTTACTATTTTTTCCTGTAATGCAGGAGCTTCTGCTGTGTGATAGACTCTAGCAGTGACTCGTTCCAAACTGAGAAAAAGGCGTACTTTCCTCCCAGTGCACAAAGCTGACCTGGAGCGCTTTTTGATATTAGCATAGCACCAAAGTTCAGTAGGATTCTGAAGCCTCTTAATCCCACTGGCAAGGTATTAGGCCCTTGTGGGGCAAATCTGCACAGATCCACAGTGTCTGATGTGAATTTAGGAGGACAGACATACGAAGTTTTCTGTAAAGTGAACAGAAAGTGGAGAAGAGATACCTGTTCCTAAAAACTGTGTGTTCATTCTATTAATGAGAAGATTTCTTGTAAGACACCTTTGCTAGCAGCAATAACACAAAATTTAATTACAAAATAACTTCCCTAACCTTTACTCACCATAAAAGAGAATAACCTGTTTTGACATGTTTTTTCTCAGACACCTGAGGAGCTAGAAGACGTATCTGACCTTGAAGAAGACCACGATGTCTGTAGTCGTACAAGTATTCAAACTGAAGGAAAAACTGACAGAGTATGTATCATACCGGTTTAGTTAAAAAGCAATCTAGTGCGAGGAAAAATGCTGTTGTATTGTATTACTATTCCTATGAAGCCACTTAAAGTCCAGCAGTGAATCATTAAAATTCTGTTCCACTCTTAATAGATTCCTAAAAATGTGCACAAGACATAAAACTGACTTGTGTGTGACCCAAAAGAGAAAAAAACGTGATTATGTCGTAAATATTTAGTGAAGATTTAAATTGGACAGAAACAATCTTGCACATACAAGCCTGAACAGAATTTTAACAGGTTACATTTTAATAGATTTGCTTTGGTCTAATAGAAGTTAGGTTATTTGGGAGTTCTGATACATGAGTGTGCAATGCATACTACCGCAAAACAACCTGAATGTGTGAGAAATTCCACATGCACAGAACAGGAAGGGACATATCTGGAATCCTAGCCGCTGTGCAGTACAGACTTTTCCTGCTGTGTGTTCATGTGCGAACTTACTGTATAGTTCATTGCTTAATGAATTCATGAAGAGGTATGAAAAACTTAAGACAGTACTTGATAATATGATAAAATATTTATGGAAATTTTTAATCTGGTCTTGCTGTTTGTATCATTGTTTAACCCTATATTACTGGCTATTGTTTATAGTCAGACCATTCTTAAGAGGCTGTAAATATTTTTGAGATAGCAAAATGTTTTTCGTATGAAATAGACCTATGTAGCAAATATTTATCTTATTTATGTTTTCATCTTAAAAGATTGTTTCAGCAAAACTGTACTCCAGTAGCAGCTTTCTGAATTAGAAAGCTCCACACAAGGCCAGAGATGTCGACTTTGTTACTAGTTCGCACAATGCCTGTGGCAAGAACAGATCTCTCATGATCAATTCTAGTGCTACTCTCATAATAGAAATTATAAACATTAGAACTAGTTAGAAGAAAGGCAAAATTCCAATAAAAATGATTGATGTCAAGAAAAATGGCATTTTTATTCACATTGGTTTCAAGATTACAGATGTTTTATTTTTTATTAAGACCCTAAACAGTAATGAGAAGGTACTAAGCGAAATGAAAGCTGATCACTTGTTCTCATTATTTCATAAAAAGTGAATTCTGAAAAAAATAAGTAAAAACAAAAGGAAACTTATACTGTAATAGTGCCTGATTGATCTTTTTGAAGCTAGTCAGTTTAGATTTAAAAGTGCGTGTATACAGTAGCAGTAGTTGTTGGTGTTCTCTTAAAAAAAAATAGTGTACTACTGGACGTATTCTCTCAAATTTTTAGGAAAAATTCCACAATAATAATTGTACCTGCTAAGGGTGCATTGACAAAACTGGGCAAAAGAGAGATTTTTTTTTTGTCGGGGGCTGATATATTCAGTATGACTGGGATAGTAATTTTTGTTCCTCCATGAAACAAAGGAAAACTCATCTACTTTCATAAAGATATACATAGCATTAGAGATGGAGTTCCACAGATCAAAGAACAGTATTTTGTGATTGGAACTTTCTCAGAGTTAGTCTCAAGGCCTTGCAGAGTATCTTGTGACTAAACATAGCTTGTATGTGTGGAAGGGAGTGTTAATTCTGTCAGTCAATTATGCATTAATTAATTACCATTTCTTAAAACATATTATGAGAAATGGAACTGTATGAAAGATTATCTTGCGTGATCTTACTACTCAGTAAATAATTGGCAACTGAAGTATGCTATCAATGTAAATTACTCTATGTAATTGTTAGCACAATTTTCTTACACTGCAGACTAAAAATTCTATTGTGGGTAAGAAAGACAAGGTTTTCCATCAAAAAGTTATGCACATTAGATGCCATGAATTTGTTCTGAACAGGTTTTTACAGATAAACCATGGTTCATGGTTCTGAAAAAACAATCTCAGCATTTATTTTTTTCTTTTTTTCTTCTGTTTCAAGAAAAAGCAGAACTGCTGTAAACATTGCTTTTTCAAGAGGTAGATAGCAGTCATTATTTAAAGCCTAATTCTGTATCTTTGCTAGGGAACAGTTTTCCTAGATTTCTGATTATGGTATCAGGGCCATAAATGGCACGTTACTTAAAAGTATAATAGAAAATTATAGCTTAGACTAGAATAGGTAAATACCCACTCAGCTTTAATCAACATGTTGACAGTAACCTTCACATTTTTTTAAACAAATTTTTAAACAAATCTCTTTGCTGCTGCTACAAACATGAACAATGATTAAAGGCCTCTCTGTCCAAATCACTTTTTGATACTTAAATCTGAAGATCTCTTCCTAGAACCTATTTGCTGCTGCTACAGATGTGAACAATGATTAAAGGCCTCTCTATTTAAACTACTTCTTTGTACTTAAATCTGCAAATACCTTCCTAGAATCTATTTACCAATATGAAGAGTCCATGGAGGGAAGATGCATTGTAAGGTTTATACAGGGATTGTTTTTGTTTTGTGTTCCACAGCAGATGCCTAAGCTGTTGTGAGGCTTCTGTGTGCAGTGGTAACACCAAGAATAACTGTGTTACAGAAGTGCTGTGGCAAGATGGCAGAGTAATTTTTTTTCCTCATTGAATTCTTTCTCCTGGGTGTTTCCACTATAGTAATTCAGTTTTACTCATTTATATTGGTCTCAATACTAGTTGTACACAACAGCATTCTTGATTCCACTTGCTGTGTTGAGAGTCACGTTTTCTCCTGTGTAGAATTCCTCCGTACTGCAGTAGAGAACAAATGTCTTTGTTCTCTTTCTTTTGCTTGGGACATGTAAGGCATCTGAAATTTAATGCAGTGTGCATATGCTGCTCAGAAGAAATGCTTCATCTTAACTAGCAAATCTCTCTCTTTTCAGGTAGTGAGAATTCATATTTATGTTATTAACTGTGACTTCTTCAGAACTGATGTATGTGGAGAGAGTTAGCATTGAGGAGATAGGACTGAGATTTGACCTCTTATTTGTATTTCTGTTCTGCAGCTATGTAGGTAATCTTGGAAATGTTACTTCATTGATATTTCCATCAGATAATCCGTATTTCTGAGATAAATATGATAGTGGCTTAAGGCATCTATGCTATGGGATGCAGGTTAACTTGGGCAATGTACTGCGAGCTCTCTCAGTAATTAAACTAAATAACAATAATAGTAATTATTTGTAGAGCAGATTTATATCCCTGAAGAAGAGCCTTAGGTCTAAAATCTGCAGCTATGGTAAGAAGGTACGGCTTATGGAACTAAGGAATAACGCATGCTATCTCAGCTGAAAGTCAGGTCTACAGGGTACAAAATGATCTTTCTCTGATGGTTGTGTCTAGATTGTTTAATTACTCTGAAAGTTACCACATGGTAATTTTGCTTGAAGAAATGTGTGATGTCACGATCAGTGTGATTTCACTGTAGGAGTTTCTGGCTTACCATCCTAGGATCTCATGTTGGAAAGTAAAATAAATAGTTTTCCAGTTCATTTTCAGACTTAGAAGTCAATGAGCATTTTGAGAAAAGAAGATACTTGCTTTAAGTATGTGAAGTTACTAAATTAGTGAAGAGAACAGCTTAGCTTAGTTTTAAAGTTACGATTACAGATTACATGTTCATGTTGAAGAACTGGGTGTAATGTTTTAGCTCATACATAATCCTTCTACAGACAAATAGAGCAAAAATGCTTCCAGGCAACCACCCACTCACAGTCTTTCTCAGAGTTCTGCAGACTGTTCCATGAATATATAGACAAAAATACCCGAGAGTTTGCTTTTGTGCAGATTTGTTGTATATTGTGTTAGCACAACAGCTCAGTGCTGATGAAAAGTTGACTTAGTGTGTTCTATATTGGGATTTAGAAAGTCCAGAATGGATTATTTTATTTGTATTATCTATTGTAAATACAATGATCATTAATATATATGTCTTTAAAAAATAATAATTCAGCCTTGAATGACCATGAAAGACTTACCAACACTGCCAGGTGAGGCAGTGGAAATAATGGAAAAACCCAGGAAGACCTAAGAGTACTTGCATAACATTTTGACAACATGAAAAAAATACTTAGAAGAGAAATTAATTTGCCATCAAATGATTCAGTTATTCAGTAACAAAGATTTATTGAAAACGTATATCTCAACATGTAAATTCCTATATTATTTTAAAAGATAGCATGAGTTAACAGGAAGCTTTTGCTATTTTGATAATAAAAAGGTTAAGATATTTTAATGTGTTTAATTTTTACCAAAGCAACACAGAAGCTTGAAATCTCAATGCCAAGAATTCAAGTGTAATGCACATAACTTGTAAAAATTTGAGTAGGTTCTACTAATAGCAATTTTGACACTTGATATGTAGCAAAATACTCCATGTCAAGAATCATGATGTATCAAAACTATTTAATTCCCTTGCTAACTCATAAGTTAGCACAATTTCATTAAAAGGAAGAGATGAAATTACTGGAAGACCCAAGATTTTGAAGTATAATGTTAATACAGAGTAGGCCTGGAAAAAACTACAACGCGTAAGTTAATTCAACCATTTGCTTCAAGGTAGAATAAATATACTTCTTCCTGTCAAATTTATCTATGAGAGCAATTCCATTGCTGTCTCTAGCTAATGGAAACCTTTTTCTTGGTATCTAGTAAGATTTACCTCATTTGCTGCAATTTAGCATGTTAGTAGTGGTTTTCTGCAGAATGGACACAGAGGATCACAGGTTTTCTTTCTATGTCATTTTTTTTTGTACTTAGAGATTCTTGTTCTGTTTTCTCTCTATCTTCTGTACTGCAGATTAAATAGCTCCAGTATCCTCCATTTCTCTTAAAAGATTGTGTCTTCTGTACCTCCTCTTGATCTGTTTTTCTCTCCTCTGGATGCTCTTCATCTCATTGATGCCTTTTTAAATTTTGTGTCAGATAATTCATATTGCTCAATCCATTACACTCACTGTGATCTCACCAAGAGGCAGTAGAGTGTAAGGTTYGTACTCTTTTCTGTGTTTAAATATTTCAGTGTGAGGTTTGCCTTTTTCCAGGAGTATGACGTTATGATCAACTGTAGATCCCCAGGCTGCAGAAATGCTGGTACCCAGCGGCGTCCCAGTTGTGTGTGTGTGTGTGTTGGTGATTGCTCTGAAGTATAAAACACTGCACTTGTCTCAGCTGTATTACATCCAGTTATTTTTTCAGATCCATTCTCAAATTTCTAAAGATCATTCTGAATTGTGAAACAGGCCTCTTAAATGTCATCCCCACCGTTACTGAAGGTACTGGGTTTCTACCAAAGTCAGGGCAGATCCCTTTAGAACATGCTGTGTCCCTGCAGCTTTTTTCTAACCAGTGTCATACCCACCCAATGGAGTTGTATCTAGATCGTATTTCACTAAATTGTTTATGAGAATGACATGAGAAACAGTGACAAAATCCTGATGAAGCCAAGATGCATGACATGTTGCTTATTCATCCACAGGCCTATTACCCTGGCATAGAGAGATATTAGATTAATTAGACAAAATTGCCTCATCTAGGTTGACCTTTTAATGAAGGCTGATGCAAAAATGACATTAAACAATTTGGTCTTTTGACATTTTCTGTCTATTATCTTAGGCTTACCTTCTTGATAAAATAGGCTCAGCAGAAGTGCATATATTTTATGACAGCAATCAAAAAAAATTATTTGGGAATAAATGAATATAGGTCACAATTGGAACGGTTTAGAATAGTTTAACTGAAATATGTTACTATACTTAAAGTGATTTGGAAGGATCATGCTCCTTTCCACCCAGTGTTCACTGATGTCAGTGTCGATGTGACTCTGTGCCGGGGAGGAAGAATATAGGTGAGATGGCTTCACATGGCAGTTGAGCCCAGGCAGAGCAGGGGCATGGATCTGGTCTCTTTGAATCTATGCCATTATCTCCTAAACGTGAAACGTGGGATTTTGTATTCATGTTTGTAAGAGTGCTCAGAAGTTTTTCGTTTGCTCTAACAGGAAAGTGGATTTGATTGTTTTCTTAGTAACCTGTGATATTGTGGAAAACAGGAGTTCTCCTCTCCTCTTCTCTAGTCAGGGTTGCATGATGCCTTGCAACATACGAAGCCTGAAGCGTTAAGTAACAGAGGGGAGGTTTCTCCCCTTGAAAAGGGTAGCTGGCTTACCTCTGTATCTCAGGCAGAAGGCGTTTTCAGTAGCTTAAACATTTGCTTGGATATATTGTGCTTCTTTTTGCTGTTTCTGTTTCCTTCATTCCATCTGAAAGACATTAATGTTGCCATGTAGCAGGATATTGTATTTCACAGTTCCCTCATTATAATGTCATCTTTCTGGTGGTTCCCAGATGCTGGGTCTGTGTTCTGTATCAGTATTGCAGCTGTGGGCTAGGGAATACCACAACATTCACCAATAGGGAAAAACATACTTGATTATAAAATGCGCTAATGCTGTTCTTATGGCTCTGTAGCCCAATTCTTACTTTTGACTATTTCATATTTTTCTTAGAACAAGCTCACCCTACAGCCATGAGGACAATACATATTGCTTACTAAAATCGGTATCATGACAGTATTTTTCTCGTTAAATACATGGTTAAGTTTTTTGAAACAAAAACTGGAAAAATATTGCTTAAAATACTGAGTTACACTTTCTGATTCAGTGATGGCAATGATAACATAGTCATACTTTCCGAGACCTGTGATTTCCGTTAATTCATTTAACTGAGAAAATTAATTTTGTGACAGATTAATTCCAGCGTAAATAAAATCACATAAATGGCATGGCTTGAAAAATGTATGTTAATCTAATTTTAAGAATTAAGTCACTGGCTTAACTTCCAGTTAACAAGTGAGAATAAAACACAGAGTATTTGTTGGKTTTTGTGATATAATTAAAGTGTGGTAATAGTTGCTGTATGAGAAAGTGTAACTGTGAGTTCTTGATGAGCTACTGTGCACAAGGTAGATGTCTTCACAGAGCCTAAGTGATACTGAGACAAAAAATACTCGGACAGTAGAGCCATCGAGATCARTGGGTTGAAAGTATTTGGCCTCAGCTTAGTGGGATGTATAGTATCTGCACAGAGTAGTGCAGCAGTGCAGATTACATACTGCGCTAGATAGTACAACAAAAAGTGTATGTCTTTTTTTCCTGGATAGAACCAGAAATGACCACRATAAATCTTAGTCAGAGTCAAGTTTCTGGTCTGTCTCTGAGACAGAAGGTTTATCTAACCTTTCTCTGGAGCAGATTCGTAGCTTTGCTTGTAAGGAAGAACAGTAAGTTCTCACCATGCTGCATTTTCAGAAATTTCGCTGTTGGTAGAAACGAAATGCTTTTTAAAAGAAATTAATGCTTAAACATAGGACACATATGCATTTGATGTAGATTGAACATTCTGATTCCATAGTCTGAATTTTCACAATCACACAACATTCTCAGCCATAGTAAACCTTTATTTGAAGCAATTTTAGCCTATGGAATGTTAGCAAACAATCCAATCTAGACCTGTGGTGAATATGGTCTGTGTCCTGCCTGAGCACTATTTGACAGTGGCTTCATTTGAATATTAGATTTTTTTTAATAGTCACTCAAGATACCTATTTGRTAATCTTACCACGTGTTGATTGCTGACGTGTTGATCTATTCCTTCATTTTGTTTTCAAAGACAGAAGATGTGTGTCTAAACAGATTCTTACAGTGAGGATTTGAACCCTCGGAGAGAAGAGGGCAAACATACCTGAAAATTTAGGACAGCTAACCGTATTTCTTTAATCTTTTCAGCATTTTGCTAGCTGAATATATATCATATTACCTTGGCTATGTAATCCCTAAAAGTAAGATAAATCTATCAGTCATACTTAAACAGCCATTTGTAATGGCTGTTGGGGAAAATACATCATCATTTTTCTTACCACATTAATGTTAATAGTTTCATGGACAGTGCTGTCCTAGCCAGTGGCATAATCTATTTGGACTACCCCATGACAGCATACAGATTTTGAAATTTGAAGGTACTCAGGCTAGAATGGTTAACTCAGGCCACACTGTGTTTAAAGTATATGTTTAATAACACCCAGTGATTTTGTTTTAAACATAAAACTGACACAGATGTTTTGCAAAGCAAATTATTTTACGTTTCAGGCAAAGATGACTCAACTGCCAGAGGCTGAAAAGGAAAAGATAGCTGAACAAGTGGCTGACTTCAAAAAAGTCAAGAGTAAGCTTGATGCAGAGATTGAAATATGGGATGATACCAGCAATGACATCATTGTTTTGGCGAAGAGGATGTGTGTGATTATGATGGAGATGACTGACTTCACAAGGTAATTATGCAAAAAATGATCTTCAGTATTTATAAATGTTGGAGGCTATTGCCACATCGGTATGGCGAGAAATACTGATTTTTTTTTAATGTCAGGTGACAGTGTCTTTACAAAACGGAGTGATTAAGCTAATGTAATTAGCTTTACAACACTAGCTAGGAATACTGAAATGCTGGAAAGGAAGTTTTGAGCTATGCTTGTCCTTAAATCTTTCTTTTTCTTTGTCTTTTATTCATTTGGTTGGTTGGTTGCAGGTTTTGTCACATTTCTTAGCAGTTCGTTTTTCCTCTTCAATGAAAGGGAAAAGTGACAAAGTAATGTAAATTCTCTAGTTAGCCAAGAGCTCAATTTTAGGCTGTAGTTCTGTCTCATCTGTTATTCTTTCTGCTTGTACTATAGTGTGCTGTCAAGTGAGTAGTGTAATCCAGTTACGCACAAAACATGTACTGTACAGATCATATATCCAGCAGTGTACATTCGGACTGATGCTTATTTCATACCACATTGCCTGCTGTTGCTTTCATGGGAACTGTTATCATGCTGCTATATATAGTTCTAAAGAACAAGATGTCCTATTGTAGATAGCTTTCAAAAACTGTATTGCTCTCTGCTGCCAGTGTATGCTCTGTGATCCAGTATATACTCTGTGATAATTGTATACATGAAACAATCTTCAGAAGCTTTTCCTGCTGTGCGTAGAATGCATATGTAGCAATTTTCAGCAAATGAATGACAGCAAAGGGAGGTACTGTTTTTTCATATAGTTATTAATAAAATACAGCCAGTTCATGCACTTCCTATTTCATAAGATAATACTTGCTTAAAAAAAAAATCCTTTCATGAAAGATAAAAATTAAAATCCACAAATTGGATGAATTTGTCAGTGTTGCAGAGAGCTAAACCACCTAACAAAGCTGAGGTTTGTCTTATGCCCATTTGGAGAAAGACAGTTGTATTTTGTTACGCTAGTGCTTTTCAAATTCATCTTCATCTGGGAAAAGCTTAAAGACCTGCAATCTAGATCTCTGGATACTTTGTATTTTCTTTAAGGGCCTGTTGCTTTAATGTAACGAAGAGCTTGCACCATAAAGTCAGCCTTTACAATCAGAATCACCTATTTCACCAGAGTTCTTAAAATTGATAGTAAACCTATCAATCAAGATTAAGAGAGTCAATTTTTGTACTTGTTCCTGGTCTGTGACTTTCAGTTGAACACAGTGTAATGTACCTTTTCAAGAGCAGCTTTTGTCTTCTGTGTGTGATCTCCAAAGAGTCCACTGAAAACTGTAAAAAAAAAAATGGTGAAACAACTTACTTGATGGGAAAAACTAAAATCTAACAGGGAGAGGTAGGGGAAATCCTAGTCTTTCCTTAGAAGTACTATAGGTACAACATAAAAAGAATCAGAAATTTTATCTCTTTTAAGTGCTGAGGAAATTCTGCTTTGTCAAATATGCTTCTAATACGTTAAAAATCATGTAAGCATAATTAGTCCATAAACAGCAATGGAACGGGATTGTCCACTGCAATATGGCTGCTTTGCTTTCTCCCCTGGTGCAAAGAAAATCAGAACATGTGATGTATGCCTGACTATGGACCAAGGTCTAAAATATTCCTGGTGTGGAGCTATAACATTCTACTCTATCTTTCACCAAAGAAAGCAGCGCTTCTGGGTAGAAATCAAGCATTGCTGAAGATCTGATTATACTGTAAAAATTGTATGGAAAGATAGGAATTGCAGTACTGGAAGATTATTTTGAATATTCTCTTCCCAATTTTAGGAAATCTATTACTGTTTTTATTGCGTGGGTGTTTAGACTGGAGTTTGAGATTTGCAAGTATATACAAGACACTCCAATGTTTGTGTGTCCAATGTTGGGAGTAGGACTATCCTTTCAAGTCTTTGACTCCATTTTTAGCACTGTTTGTAAGAGAAATCAAGGTTCCCCCTTACACTGTCCCAGAAATACTAATACCTTACAAGATACCAAGATACTTCTGTAGACCAGGTGCCTTTGCTGTTCTTGACTCGTCAGGTCTGTTCAGAAACTAATTTCGAACAATTCTTCACAAACTGAACCTTCATGACCATGTCCTACTGGATGTGTTCATGAATGCATTTTCTGCATCTACTGTGCAAACAGACATTAGGTCAGGATAGTGTGTTTGTGTGTAATACGCATTTTTCCATGTTTCTTTAAACATTTTATGTCCTGAATGATAAAAAAAAGTGGTAAAATGCTATGATGAACCTTGCTACCATGAACCATCCATTAAGTCACTGTCGTGTAAAGCTTACACCTTACAGATAGAAAGTGTGAATTCTGATCACCAAAAGGAGGTGGATATATTTCAAATATGACCAGGGTACAAAAAGAGTAGAAGTCAAAAAGTCTCTTATGCTGAATATTGAAAAGAGGAGAACATTGAAAATCTTACATTCCTTTTTAAGATGAAGGAGAATTTTCTATGAGAGTTGTAAACACAGAAAAAAATGTGTGTACTGGGTTGCCCTGAAGGTATCTTCAGCCCAGTACCCTGCCTCAAACAATTACTAAAAGCAGATGCCTAGAAAAGCATATCCTACTCCCTGCAGGACCCAGCTAAAACTGGTAGTAATCAATACATTTAACTTGCTGCTTACACTTCAGTAGATACCACATTGTTTCAGTGTGTTGGTGGTTGTTGTGTCTAGCAAGCTGAATAGAAGGAAAGAGAAAAGAACAGAACTGGCTGTTGAACAGGCAGCTGGACTTCTGGGAGGGTAGGAGGAGGCTGGTTTGGATTGTGGCATCAGATCTGTCATCTGGGAAGCAAATGTCTCTACACTGTGCTTCTTGTTTAAAACCTTGGCCCATGAACCAGTTGGTTCTCCCCAAACAAAAGAGTACGCAAAGATTTGGCGGTGAAGAAAATACAATTTCGTGGAACAAGGAACTCTAAGGAAGCGCACAGACAAAACAACGTTAGGCTACGGCTAGCTTATGTTACTCAGAGTTGTCTTAAGAAAGGCTAACTACAACTTTGTGAGCAGTTAACTCAAAACTGTCCTCTGACTTCTGAAGTTATTATTTTCCAGAATGATATTTTACAGAAACCAAGTATATTGCTAAAAAACAGGCTTGGATACGTTATTGATCCAGTATCCTAAGTGTGCTGATTTGTCTCCCAGTCAGAAAATGCTTTGTTCTTTTTTCCCAAGCTTTTCTGACAATTCTCAAATTACATCATTGGTAAGGAACTTTGCAGTGCTTTTGAAATAACTTGTTCCATAGTTCTTTATATGTTTAAAAACACAATTTAGGCCTATATTGGGGACAGGCATAAAAATCAGCAGTTACTAGTTACCCCGGAGGGAGCACTGGGGTAAGGAGATGTACACGTGGCTTATGTCTGCATTTCCCCTTGGGAAGCAAGGCTGGTGTGCAGTGATGTCTGTCCTCTGCCAGTATTTTCAAATGAACAACAAGCAGATCACTCAGAAAAGGATGGGTAAAAAAAGAGGAATTTTGGCATATTTCAGTGTATACAGGTAGTTATTTAAACTGTTTTCTTCCTTGTTTTTCTCCTATCATGTTACATTTTGCCTCAAGTCCCTGTAAAGAAGCATGAGTATTTATTGATCAAAAGTGTCTAAATTTAAGGAGAAGTAAAAGCTTTGGTTTTGTGGGGGAAGTGCATTTTAACGTCATGTAGGTTGGTCATGTGTTTTGTTCTTCTGTCTTGTATAGCAGTAAATAGAAATAAGTTAGCCAGCTACTATAGTAGTTTTAATAATCTGGTGAAAATATTCTAATTTCTCTGCTGATTAACTAAAAAAAATACAAGAAAAATGATTGCTAGATTGATCTTTTTGAGCTTTATGGGTAAATAGAACGGGATTTTTTTCCTTGCCATAGCAAATCTATAATTAAGAGTGTATTTATCAGTGTATGAACACAAGTTTCCTTTTTCTAAGTAATAGCTCTAATTAAAGCAGTGCTTAGGATCAGAACACTACAGTCTTTAATGAATTCATGCTGAGAGAGTAGCAAAACCAGATCAGTATTTTAAGTGGAAAGTCTGCTATGACCTTGTTAAGGTTAGTGTTGGTGAGCAGCCTTAATGTTTGAGGCTAGCTCACCAAGGAAAGTTCATTCATAGTAACAGAATTGCAGGACACCTTTACTGCGAGTTGTTCACTGTACTGTGCCGGCAGAGAGGATATTAACTGTTAGGTGCTCAGGAGAGTTTCAGGTGTAGGAAGGCAGAGCTTGTAGCTCTGTGTAGGACAACTTTGAAGATGACCTGAGTAAAACCAGCTCTGTTAGCTGACTTCTGACTAGGCTGTTCGGAAGCACTTAATGGCTTTACATGGGCTTCATGGTATCCTGCCCACGGATTCAGGATTCACACTGTCTAGATGAAGTTTCTATGTACGTTGTGGAGAGAAAATAATATTTGCTGCCTTTTTACCTCTCTCATTTTTGTAGATTTGTTGAGATTGCAGAGTCATATGCACTTCTCTTTTCAGCAGAGATTCCAGGAGGCTCTACAGAAAATATCTTGTATCTGTTCTTAATACTTGACATTTGTTTCTGAAAGTGATACCAATATCAGAATTAATATTAGGATAATAGTAAAAATAGCCAAAAGGGGGGGGGGGGGCTGGTGCTCATCTAACCAAATCATCAACCAAATCTAGCCAAATCATCTCCGTAAGTCCCCACCTTACCTACGTAGTTGGCCTACTATTTCACAGTAGTGGCAAAAGGCTGCATTCTAACCTAGACGTTCTCTGTGTAGTACTCTTTGATTAAGGGCAAATGCAGCTGCTAAATGCAACAAATGTCTATACTTGATCGTAGCCAGCATTTTAAACCTTAATTCAGCCATACTCTTTGCTGTGGTCTTTGCTTGTGAGGCAGTAAAGGGGAGACAGGAAGCTGAAGAAGGGTATATTTGAGACCGAGAAACAGGATGGGAATTCAGGCTGGGAGTTCTGTGGCTGCTGGGAATTGAGGAGGCCGCCCTGGGGGACACAAATAATGAAAGAAGAGGAGAGAAAAGGAATTGCATTCTTGTTCAAAGTCATCCCCAAAGTTCCTCACCATATCCCACTACTTGATTTATCCTTCTTGGTGTCTCATCCCAGTTCAGAGTTATGCATAATCCCTTCAGCAGCCAAGCGTTTCTGAAACACTGTGGAGCCCTTCCACTCCCCCTAAGCATCCACTGACTTACTTGTCTTCCTCTCCCCCCCTGTAGCTCTCTAATTTTTACTGATTAAACCCAACTCCAGTCATCCATCTGGAAATTTGCTCACATTTCCCAGTGCTTGTCTTGTCCCTGGTCCCCAACCTATTCTGAAACAGCCACAGAATTTAATTGAATCTGTATTGCTATAAAACCTGAGCTGATCAGATGCCATTACAGCCACAGTTCCACTTTGGATATGCATGAAAACTTCCCCATTCCCTGACTTCATCACTCATACCTCAGTATTCACAGTTTACTGTTACTTCAGTTAGCAGTTTCACTGTTTTTGAGAATCCACAGGCACTCAATGATTACATCGTAAGTTCAAGAGAAAGTTTTTTCTTCTTAAGCATATCAAAAATTTTTCAAAAATGGAAGGTTGTAAAAGTTACGTCAACAGTAGTATCGTCCCACTGAGTCATCAGAAGGGCAAGTGTTACTTTGGAGAAGTAGGTGAACTTAGGGTTCCATCCTGATCAGCTTCAATAGAGGTCATTATAGAAAGATTTAAGATAAATGTATTTTTAAAGGAAGTAAAATTTAGTTGTATGCACACACAATTGCGCGTGTGCATGCTGTTCTATCATACTTCCAGAAAATAAGATCTGCTTGAGACAACATACTGGATTATGCAGTTAAGATTAAAAATGTTAAAATGGGCAGCATAATTATTTTATGCTAGAGATGCTAGAACAGTATAAATGTTACATATTTGACTAAAATTTTTGTGGTATTTGCAGAATATTGACTATCCTGCCAGAATTACACATATATTAACTAGTAGCCTCAGGCAGCTGTTACCCTTAAGTAGAAACATGGTCTCTCAGATTTGTGAAGGATTGCTGAGATACGTCAAGTTAATTCATGTCATGTAAGGTAGAATGTGCTGACGTTGCTCCTCCTGTATGTCACAGAGCTTTTAAAATACATACAAATTTAGCTTTCACAGGTGAGGATTTTGAAGGCGAATATCTTGCCTCTGTAATCCTTCTCATCTGAAAAGGCTGATTTTCATATGTGGTACTAGCATCTGTTTATTCGTATGTTTTTTATTTGGAATTTGATAATTCACACCCAACAAAATACTCACATGGATGCTATCTGTTCTTGCAAATACTTTGTCTTTAAATATAAAATACCTAAAACCATTATTACTGTCAGAGATATGTCAGCAGATAATCAGAAGTAGCATAAACTATTCTGATGGCCTCATCTTTTGAGTGCGCAGTGTGGGATATTTTAAGAGGTGATGATTTTATGAAGTTCTAAGTGTTTATTTCTGAYAGCAAAATTTCTAAAAAAAAATTCATGATGAAGACATCCAGATTTCTTAATTTATTTTCTGTAATTATTGACTATGGCAAGGTGTTAATCACCTTGTGGAATTGAGATCTTGGAGCCAAAAGCAAAGTATTTAACACGTATCTAAATTCCACATTTTACATCTAACTGATCAGATTTTTTTCCCCCTTCAAATGAAGGAAGAAAACAAATTTTGTTTTAGGTTGGGGAAAGTGTTTTGCCGGAGCAGAGAATTCTGCTTAACCTAAAATGAGTAATTACATTTTCAAAATACAAGGTTTGTAGACATGTTTCTCCAAAGTAAAAGTGTTTAATTTAAAAGATGTTAAAAATTCAAACCAGAAAATTTTACACAGCTCTGCTCTATCACTGAATCCATTTTCAGTTTATTTGAAGTATCCAATTTGCCTGCAAGCTGAATAGATAAGTATTTTGGGGATTTTTTCTTCTGTGATATGCATAAATAGCAGAAACAGTAATCTTAATAAATACGATAAACTGTGGAAGCATAATCTATTTTAGATATTGTTATAAAGTATAAGTCAGAGTTTACTTTTGAACTATGAAACAAACAGGATTGTTCTAAATGGGTGAGCAATATGCAACAAGTAGGAAGGAGGTTAGGTGAGAATAATGGCAAACATATCAGAAGATATTTGCTGTTTTGCAGGTAAACAAACTGATGTTTAAGTTAGATCTTAGGCAGTTGACCTGTCAAGCCTGTGAAGCAACCTATTTCAGTGCTTCACCTATCATGGTAAAGAATTTTTCCTTTGCATCTTTCAGGAATTTTTTAGCTGCAGTTTGTGGCCATGCTCCTCATCCTCTTCGCTGTGCACCCCTGAGAAAAGTCCGTCTTCTCTATATCCTCCTCATTAGGTAGCAGAAGAATGCAGATTAGATCTCTCTTCAGCTGCTTTTCCTTGAGGATAAACAAACTGTATTCCCTCAGTTTCTGCTCTGTATCTTATATATTCCAAGCCACCTAACTATCTGTGGTCTGTATTCAGTTTGTCAGAGTCTCTGTAGTACTGAGTTCTGACTTCAAAGCATTGCAGATGAAGCCTCACACAGGCCAGGTATAGGGCCATCACTTCCTCCACCTCTTGGCAATGCTCTTCCTAATGCAGTCCATTACATACTGCTCTCTCTCTGTCTGTCTCTCTGTCTGTCTCTCTGTCTGTCTCTCTCTCTGTCTCTCTCTGTCTCTCTCTGTCTCTCTCTCTCTCTCTCTCTCTGTCTCTCTCTCTGTCTCTCTCTGTCTCTCTCTCTGTCTCTCTCTGTCTCCCTTCCTGTCTGTCTGTCTGTCTTTCTGTCTGCAAAGCTGCTACCTAACAGAGTTAGTCTCTAGTCTGAGTTCATACATGGAGTTACTCCATCCCACATGCAGCAGGGCTTCTCATTTGATTTTGATGAACTTCATGAGGTTTCTGTAAGCCCATTCTTCCAGCTTACTGAGATTCTTCTAAATGGCAGCCCAGTCCTCCAGGTATCAACCACTACTTCAGGTTAGTGTTACCTGCAAAGTTCCTGAGGGTGTGCTATGTCCCATCATTCAGGTCGTTGTTGAAGGTGTTAAACAGTTTGGTTCCACTATCAACCCCTGAGGAACCCTGCTCGTAATAGTTGGTCAGTTAAACTTTGAACCACTGACCATTACATGCGAGACCAACAGTCCAGCCATTCTCCCACAGACTTTGCAGTCCACGCATCTAGGCCTCTTTCTTCAGTTGGGCCACAAGGATACTGTGGGAGGCAATGTCAGAAGCCTTGATAAAGTTAAGGTAAAGAACAGCCACTGCTCTCCCACAGCCACAGAGCTAGCCATTTCGTCGCAGGAGGCAGTCAGTTCCCCCTCAGTGATCTGCCCTGGGTAATCTGTGCTGTTTCTAATCTTGTTCCTGTGCTGGAGGTGCCATCCATAGGGACTTGTTCCATGGTTTTCTGAGGGACTTTGGTGAGGTTGACTAGCCTGCAGTTCTGCAGATCCTCCTTACCTTTTGGAGACCAGTTTGAAGAATGGCTTGTAACTGTGCAGTTTCTTCTTTTATGCTAGCTTTCAGGTTATTCAGCAGAGACCATTCCTTTGTACTGTAGCTGGACGGTATGTACCCCAGTGCTGCCCAGGACAGAGGCAGTGTTCGTGGTAATAATTATTGCAGTATCTTATTAGTAACTTCTGATTTTTTGAAGATTTTAAACTTCACAGCCTCTCTTGAGTTCATTGCAGTTTGAAGTTACAAATGTATTACTCAGAAGTTTCTAGAGTACAGTTGTCACTACAGTTCCCTTTGTAAGCACTAGTAAACATGCACAGAATGCAGTTAACGTAGTAAAGTTTGCCTAGTAACTCTTGGTGATCAATCTGTGCTGCAGAGGCATTGCTTTTGTTCTCCCTGAATCCTGATCTTCATGCTACTCTTTACAGTTCTGGAAAAACAGAATTATGATTTGTGAGCCCGGTTATGATTCCTGAGAAAGGCTACAGTGGAAAGCATTAGGTTTCACAAGGTTTTTAAGAAACATATTGAATCACTATTGGATCTGTTTCCTTTTTGAGTGAGGGAGCAATTGTACTGCGAGAATGCAAGCTCTTAGCAAACTACCAGGACAGAAGGAGGTCCTTTTACTATTTTTGATTTCTCCTGGTGACCTAACTACATTGCAAATCTCTTTCTATATTAAGTTTGTGCAACTGCTTCACTGTTTCTCTAACTGCCTTTCTTTGGAGGGGTAAAGCATTCACAGTTAGGTCTTTTATGCAAGAATTTCAAAAAGCAAAACAAGCTTGCTTTCTTTGTGCAGCTTTCATTTCTTTCTGTGTCAAAACTGAAAGTGAACATGACTTTTTTTAATTACTGAGCTTAGTGGTTACGTTAACACTTTCAGTCAAACACAATGGCAGAAATAATTATTTTATTTGGACTTTTGACCTTCCTAATTCTTGTTTTTATATTGGCAGCCTTACACTTGAAAGCCATTCTGAAAACTCTCATTTTTCTTGGGGAAAAGTGAAGGGTTTATATAAGTAGTAGAGTTCATTGATGGAATTGTTTTTGTGCAGACGTGAAGAAACAAATTCTTCCAAAAGAATGTTTTACTTGGGTGAAAACAGGAATCACTTGGCAGTTGAAAATAACTCTTGAATTTCAAACATACAGCCAGACTTTCTGACAAGTCTGAGCATTTCAAAGTTATGTCCACCACAAAAGCATGAATATAATACTGTACTCACAGAGGAGAGAATTCTACTCAAATCTGTTTAAAAGTCTGTGTTAAATTCCTTGATTTAAAACAATTCTGGTGATACTTAGCTTTTGCAATATCTTCTAGTAGACTTGCTGCTGGACTCTACAAAGCCACTTACGAATCATGTTTCTTTCATGCAGTAGAATGCCTTGTAGTCGTGGAAGCTGTGATGATGGATCGCTCTTACTAGTGTAATTATGTGCACCACATTTGCATTTATAAACTACTTTTAAGACCAAGCAAATGTATTCCATGTTAAATAGTAAGCCTCTTGAAGTTCACCGTTTCTGTATGCTGTGTACATTGTTTCTGCTGRTACGTGGGAGTTGTACATCATAAATGGTAAAAAACATGCATAAGACAGAAATACATAAGCGGGAACACTAAAATATTTTTTTAAACGACCATTACCTCAGTAAAAGTGTAACTAGTACTTCCTTCAGAACAATAGACCCTCTGTAAGTCAGATAATAAATCATAGAACCATAGAATGGTAAGGTWGGAAGGGACCTCTGGAGATCATCTAGTCCAACCCTCAGTGTAGGCCATTCAGGGATTGAACCCATGACCTTGGCATTAGCAGCACCACACTCTAACCAACTGAGCTAATGTTGGATTCACTGCCTAGTCATTGTTGCTGCTTCTCTATTTTTACTGCTCGGGGAGATTGGAATACATCTGTTGTTTTTAAGCATCCTTACAAGTAATCCAATAGTTATTTCAGGGCACTGAAATATTTCATATTTCTTGATACATGTGCTACAATCTTTAGCATAGAAATTGAGGCCAAAAAAAGGTATTAAGACATGTTTGTTTGTTGGGCCAGGCAGTTAACAAGGAACTAAATTCCTCATGTACGTAGCAAATGATAGCTTGATAAAATAGGGACCTATTCTTACAGCTAATACAAGTCATCATTAAAATATGAGATGAGAGGATATCTCCTTGTGCCAGAAAGCTCTGTCTTTTTGCCTTTCATCTTCCTGGGCTAAGTGAGTTCAGGGCTCTCCAGTATTAGCACCTGCCAGCTGAGAGGACAAATTCAAAGCAAGAAAGGTTCAGGAAGTAACTGAACAGCTGCCAGGCCGCTGTTTGAGGCAGCTGGGCTCTGCTTTTTGTGGCAGCACGGTTTCTTCTGCGGGGAAGAGGCCAAGGGAAAAGCTGTGCCTGTATGAAAAGCATTAGGCTTGGCACTGAGCAGATTGTAATGCCAGCTTACACACACAGTGTAAGTTGTGCTTTATGGGGCATTCACCATTTAGCAGGGATGGGCAGAGACTTCCAGCTTTCTAGCAAGGAGGAGCAGGGCATCCCAGAAGTGCCGTGCAGCTGTTATGCACCACTAATAACTACATACTCATTCCAGCCTCCTGCTGGGTCAGCCAGCACTGCTCTGAGGCTGCTCCAGTCCCACTGTAGTACTCTTCTTTTCCTTAAGGCAGCAGGAGTGAGAGCCTGAGGATGTGAGGATGCAGGCCAGTGTTGGAGCAGCAAGGGCCAGCTTCTCCCTAAAGGAGGCAAGCCAGGAAAGAAGGTGGCTCCAGGACACAGTCCCGCAGCATCTGGACTTGGTGGTCAGAGCAGTGTCACTGACAGTCCCAAACAGGGTAAGAAATGAAACAGGGCCAGAGTCCATCCAGGGACTCCAGTCAGGAGCAAAAGGAGACTTGGCCAAAGACAGGCTACAGTGCACACATGAGGGGTCCTTCCAGGAGACAAGCTACTTAGAACATAGGACTAAAGTCCATCCAGGAAGTAGGGCCAGAAGCAGGGCTGGAGACAGGCTCACCAGTGAGCCTACTCAGGCTGGGACTGGGGCTTGGGCCGTGAGCGGGAATAGAGTTCTTGGGCCCGTGGGCGCAGAGGCTTTGTGAGGGGGCTCTGGCTGGGCTGGTCGGGACAATTAAGGCCTGCTGAAGCACTCAGAGACCTGACAGCTGGAGCTGAGTGTTGTTTCTCCTGTCCCTCTTCTGAGTTCATCCTGATGGCTGGGGGCCACAGTGGGGAAAGCCAAGAGGTGTCCAAATGGGATACAGGGCTCTGATCAGTCATATACTACAGTATGCTTTTATCAAGGCAGTGTTCAGGGATGTGACAGCTTTTGTAGCATTCTCCAACTGGGATGGCAGTGAACAGGCCTTCTGAACTTCTTGTGGCTTGTTGCAAAGCTTGCTTTTTTTGTTTATTTTGCTCAAGCTGTTGTTTGGTAAGAATATCCAGCAATGTCTCCTACAGAAGTAAAGAAATGATCATTAAAAAGGCAAAGCACCTCTGTTCTTGACTTCTCCCTTTAAAATCTATGCCTGTTTTATGGAATGTATTTGCTGTATTTTGCAAATGCTGTATATTTTTTCCTGTAACACCATATGTTCAGGTTTCTCTTGAATTAATCAGCAGAAATTAGAAATGTAAATGTTTGGGAGATTTTCCAAGAAATAAAGACTGGAAATTTATGAAGTTATTAACCCCTTAATTGGAAATGTAGGCACATGAATGAATTAATTATGACCAGAAAGTTGACAAAAAATATTACTGTTACTTCTTTTCCGTGAATTTGACATTGATTAGATTGAAAGTTGTGCCACCTTCTGTAAGAGATCCATCACGTCCAGAATATGATGTACACATTTCTTCTGACTGTTTATTGTCTAAGAATGAAATAAGCTGATAAATGACAGCTACTACACTGTTGAACTGGCTAGTGTTTATGAAATACAAGGCACTGGGTAAGTATCAAGGCAGAGTTTGTGAACTTGGAGTACCCGTTGTGAGTGCATAAAAACCAGTATTAACTGTTCAGAGGAAGAGAGAAATAGTAGTTGCAGATAGTTACATAGAGCGAATACAGGTCAGTGGGACATTGTCTTAAACAGCAAAAGGGAGTGCTGTCAGTGCTGTCACTGTGGACTGGTGTGTACTTCAATTTGTACGTTGTAAACTGGTGTATACTTCCTTCAGCACGATTTGCAAATACTCTCCTGATGTTTGGTCGTGATGATCAGGATGTGGAAGTAGAACAGTGATGGCCTTTTCTAGACTGCTGCTCTGATTTAAATGAGGAGGCAAGCGGGCATCTAGTGAGAAGGGGATGAGGAGGGCCTTGCAATCCTGAACGTCTCAGCTAACTAAGCTGCCAGCTTCTCCCCTTTTCTTTTCCCCTAGGATCAATGCTATCAACTTTGGCTTTTCAGAGTTTGCAGCTTCATCAGGGGCTGTTGCATACACAGCAAAAAGGAAAGTCCCTGAGCAAGGAGTAAAAAAAGAGAAGCTATTCTTGTAGAAATATTTTCAAATTCTACGAATATGGAGGTTTTTCGTTTTTCTACAAAGATCATGCCAAGTTAAAAGTACTTCAGAATTCAAAATGTTTTTCAGGCCTTTTCTGTCATAATGTAAAATATGAAAAATCCTTGAGAGCTAAATTTTCCAAAGGAGAAAGTTATTACAATATCTCAGTGTGAATTAGTTGCATATATAGGTAAGTGCTTCTGTTTTATATTTACAAGTGCTGTAAATCAAAAACATTAGAGGAAAAAACAGGCTTTGTTCCTTGGTATGCTGGGCATATAGGTATAGATGAGCTGGAGGTGGAGTGCAGGTTTTATGGGGGTACCCAACCTTATCCAGATCAGCTAGAGCCTCTCCAAATTGTGTACCTGGCTTTGGCTCTTTGGTGTATCATAAGAAAGTTTTAGAGTGGGGAGTAGTAGTATGGTTGGAATTGTCAGCATATGGATTAAGTCTTTCCTAAAGGATTGTTCTGTTACTGTGTTACATAGCACTTGCTGAAGTCATTCTCTTCTCTGTGCAGATGAAGCCTTGCTGATTTCAGAGATACCACCTTCATAAAAACAGTTAATCTGTCTTCTTTCTCCTCTCCCTGCTCAGCCTACCAAATGTCTTGCTTTCCTCTGTCTGAATGATTGGTCCGCAGAAAAGGGTTTCGTTTGAACCTTTCATTCCTTTATGGCCAAGAGTCAAGCAGGGATGGAGTTACCATCTAATGAAACATAACTGTTCCCAGAAGCTACCAGGCTGCAAACAACCTTAGTGCATTTTCTGTGTGATTGATTTAATTTACTATTCTTTTAGTTTAGTCTCCTTTTTGAATTTGCATACTTCTTCTCTGAGAAAAACTATCTGAAGTGCTCACCTTGGGAACATGCTGAAAATATAAACACTGCTGAACTGCTGTGTTTTCTGTTGAAAATATGACTGCAGTCTGTTCCAACTTCTGTTAATTAAAACCAGGCCCTTTTGGGGTTCCCATAATACTTTTTCCTTCAACACTATATAGCATTTTTAACATGCATTTTTTTATTTAATGCCTTTAAAGACTGCTGTTCTGTTGCCTTTGGGGTTAAAACTGTGTCGTTCTCCTTAAAATGGCACTGATAGTGGCATTCAGCTTGTCATAGCATGCCTCAATCCTGCTGTAGCATAACCATTCATAAAGGTCAGCATATAGTTTTGCTTCTGTGTCCAASTATATTCTTGACAGCAGTGAGGTATTACACTGTAGGGCAGAAGGAGGTATGCCTTTTCTGAGCCTCTAGCCCAAACTCCTGACTGCCCTGACACCGACTGAGAAAGCGTATCTGAGCTTTCTAGTGTAAAGGTGACATTTCCTGTGTCAAGGCCTGTGCTCTGTGTAGAGACTGACTTTGTTGTTTGGTTGAGAGAAGGTCAAATGAGAAACAGAAAACAAAGTTTGGATTTCAGTGGACTGGCTTGTAACGCTAGCCTCCTTGTAAGTCAGTTGGCCATCGGTGAGCTTTGTTCCAACGAGGCTGTGTTCACACTGATACAGGAAAACCTGGTCAGAGCACAGTGCTACCTCCCTGCATCAGATCTTTTTTTCATCCAGGCCGGTTGGGGTACAAGCTGAGTAAGTGCCCTCCTCTCTGCCAGATCCATGCAGTCAGGTGAATTACTGCTGCTTCAGGGCTGGTTTGCAGAAAGACTACAGCCAGCTGACCCATTTGGAGGTCAGTATCTGGGGATATGGAAGAGGTGTCACCTTTATGTAATTGAACATGATATGTCTGTTTGGGCATATCTGGGTCACACAGACGTATTCTTACTGCAGAATACATCCAAAACCAGTAATACCATGAATGCTTTAGTGAAAAATTGTATCAGGGCTGTGACTTAAGCTCATAGGAGATGGCAACAGGGTAGAAATACAGCAGTATCTGTATGATAGACTGCARACAAGTTTTTCTTTCGTAACATTTGCTCATGCCTGTCTCAACTCTGAAATAACAGTTCAGATCATCTTAACAAGGTTGTCTGAGAGCTTTGCCCTTTATGTCAGCAAGCAGTGCATCAGATGTATCAAATTGTTCTGGGTGCTCTGTGGTTGCAGTAAGAAGGGATGACACTGTTCAGTATACTCTGGTTAGGTGAAAATACATGGAAGGTGTCTTAGAGCTGATGAGGATATCTTTTTTTAATGGTAAACTTAATGAAGAGATGTTTGAGGAAATTAGCTTTACTTACACTTATTTCACAGACCATTGAGATTGTCTCTACATACGGGTTTAATTTATTCCCCTAAACGAGTGGCTTAGATTGTCACTGAGGTGATCTTCAGATTTACGGAAAGGCTACATGTCATCAACATACTAGGAAGCAAAATAACTAAATTAGGTCAAAGCAGTAAAGAAGATGTCAGGGGAAGATGGAATCCTTGCACAGTTTCTTGAGTATCACAATATAARTAGCAAAAGTAGGGCTATTTAAAATCCTTGATGATTATTGGGGAAGAGGGTAAATTCTGTGAGGGGGGGAATAAGAGGAAAGCTTAGCTCTTAACTCAGACATGGTTGTGAAAACAGCAGACACTTTATAAGTCTGCCCAGATAGAGCAGAGCTGCTCATTTTTARCAATTTGCTCAATATTGATTTTTCCTTTCTATAAACACAACTGGCACAGGAGTAGACTGAGCAATGAATATATATCGAGAGGAAATGCAGTCAAGCTATAGATAAATGAAATAGAGCTTAGAAGTAACTGCCTGCCCTGAGAAGAAACACTTCTACACAGGGTAATTGAACATTTGGATGAGGGCACACATTAGGGGCAAGAAGGAGGTGTATCCCCTGCTAAGATTATTTAATAAACTGTTGAAGTAGACCTAATACGTCTTCCTTGACAACACCAGACCTGGTACGTTGCAGTCGTTGAAAGGGAAGCCTCTTCAGGCTTTGGTACACTAAGCAAAGTCTGGCTCCTMGTAGCAAAAAAAGGTGTGTGTCTGGCTGCTCTTTCTGCAAAGAAGGACTGCAGAAAGTCCCTCACTCTCTTGGAACTCTCTTAKGGACTCAGCTCCATCCTCATCTTGGCATTTCCAGTGGCAGACCAGTCTCCCACCCAGCTGAATTTATTCTGATTACTCTTTGTGGGCAGAAAGATAATCATAAAGAGTTAATTTTTACTTAAGGAGTCTTTAATGTTGCAAGGACACAAACTTTGTCTGCTTCTTATTAGACAGGTGACAATCTGTAAGCATGCGTGTGAAGTGCATCGGAGACTAGTTTTAAATCCATTTTTGGGGTAGATATTTTGGCCTGAGACTTAAATGCTATTTTACTGGCCCTTCCGTGAGCACACTGTGACTAGGTGCTTACCTCCAGGTATATCCTATTTTCTTGGTTAATTGCAGATAGTGGACTTCCGATTAGTGTTGTGTCAGAGAAAAATAAAGTAGAGGGATCTAGTTCTTGTTTCTCACAGCACAACTTCCTATTTTCAACTGGGTGACTTAATCACTGCTTCCCCTGATAGTCTGTGATGGGTCTCCCATAATCTTTTTCTAGAACTGTATAAGGGTGGGTCAAAATTAAGAAAATACTCTGTCATTCACACTGAAACCTCTGCTCTACACTCAGCTATAAGCAATGATTTATTTTCTGAGTTTCATTTACTGATCTAAACATCCTCTTTTTCCTGTTGGCCAAATCATCTGTGGAAAGCAGCATATTTGTCGGTGAGTATGGCAGAGAAGCCTCTTCTGTATGTGTGGACCTGTAATTGCTAGACATGAAATTGCCTGCTCTAAACACTCTTTTGTCTGGCTGTTTATAAACAGGTTGTAGTTCCCAGTTAATTTAGTACTTTGTGTTTTTGTACTGGAACATAAGTGATTCCATTTTTTTCTCTCTTGAATGTCGTCGGTAATGCCATCTGATCTCCATTTCGGATGTGTCTTTTCAGGTGAGCTATCAGAGGTGGCAGAGGAGGGAAATGTGAGTATTCTAAGATTGATTACCTTTAAGAGTTTTAAAATATATGTAGAGGAATGCATGAGCTGCAGTCATGAGGTACTACACATCTGTGAGAGCTAATGTTACACCAAGTGCTTTTGCTGTCATGGGGTAGATTACGAAGAATATATTAGGAAAAAGTTGCTGACAATGAAGTTACTACTACTAAAAGATGTATTGCAACAATGTCCACTCTATTTGTTTCCTTTAATTTTCCTTTTATGCGTGAAATGTATTCTTTGAATAACCTTATATTCAGTGGCTGTAAATGTGTAGCTGATAACCAGATCAGGCTCTGCAGCTCGTCTCCGTCAGGGTGTTTTATTTTAACACAGTATTTATTTCCTAACACCTCTTTACACAAAGCATAATTTTACTCTGATACTTACAGTTCAATCTTTTAAGAAGAAAGGGCATGAGTTGAAATGGTGGTGGGATTTGTTTTTCTCAAAAGACAGTTTCAGAGTAGTCTGCCATTTGGCACACCAAATGCTTTCCAAGAGCAGCTCTTGTCTCTAAGTGGAGTTCATGTGAGCTTTAGGTGGTGCTTGAAGAGCAGCCAGTTGCAGCAGTTAGGCACCCAGTGCACCTCCTTGCTCTCTTGCATTCCCAGATGAGGGCCACTCGGATAAGGTGTCTCCTCTGTTTCAGTTGATGAGCAAAGCAGACAAAAGGTGAGGAGTTGTCCACCCACCCACCATGTCATTCTTTTCCTTCACATCTTTGCTGCGGTGTGGAGCCTACATCTTGTGCTTCCTTTCGCAGTCAGACTGTACAGTGTTTGGCTGAGTCAGTGTTGCCAACTCACAATTTTTTTAGAAACCTTAGTATGTATTTTCATATCTTCATATCTTGATCCTTGCGTTGTGTTATTGTAGGTGAAACTCAAATCGAGTGTTTTTTAAGTTGTTCATGGCTACAGAGCAAATCTTGAAACTATGACCCTAAAGGCTTAACAACTAGAAAGCAAATACAAAAATTCTCAAAACTATCTTCAGGTCTTGTGTTAATTATTCCAGTTTTGCAATATTTTTGGAGCCCGACTTAACAATACTTGAATGATTGAGGCTGACAGTGCAAAGATTTGGGAGAATAGGGACATGACCCTTTTTCCTTTTGAAAAAAAAAAATGATACTGTGGAGCTCTTCGTAAATCTGTGAGTCATCAACAGTACAAATGAGAATTTGTTAACTTAGATATTTTTTTTCCAGAGCATGAATAAAAGGCAAATACCAAATGGAGGCAGGAAGGTACAAAAAAAAAACATTATACAGTTCTGTCTAAAACTGCTCAGATTTTTACTCTAAAAATGAAACTCTTTTGCCAAACATTTTAAAATACAGCCTAGATTTTTTTTCAGTGAGAGTCCCTTAAGTAATGCAGTCATGGAGAGACTTCCTAGGACTGAAATTGCTTCTTCTGAACATGGACATCAGGTGGTTCTAATACAGAAGAAGTAAAATGTTTATTATTTTTACTGAAAATTTTTCCTGAGATACACCAAAAATGGTGACATTAGGTGATATTTTAGCTGGGAAGAGTTCTTATCTTGACCTGAGGTGTCTGGAGGATTTGGATTCCATGTGGTTTCCAAGGCAACACTTCCAGGCACTTCTCTTGGCTGTAAGTCTGACTCCGTGGCAGACTGACATGAAATGGCAACTCGTCAGTGAGCTAGACTGTGTCTAGTAGAAAATAAGGGGAGCTAAAATAAGTGATACTAGAAGTACCAAGGGAATTCAAAATCAGTTTGCACTCTAGTCCTACCTGTTCATCATTTGTTAACCACACATGTAATAAAGACAGCTTTTTCTGTACCTTCATGAGAGGTTGGATATTTGAGAAGAAAAGCTGGCAAAAAAATGTCAGTAACAAAAATAAGTACAAGCTTGTGATGASCATCAGTAGTTAATGGCTGGGATATTAGAAAAAGGGATTATGAGCTGTGTGGTATTTTGTTGTATTTGATAAACCATGATTGTTTCCAGATGAGCCACCTATTGGGTGACCACCAGCTTTACTATAGAATATATTCTTTCAAGAGATACCACTTGTATCAAAATACATTTCCGTTCATTTTAGCTGATCTTCATATTCAATGTTACATAACAAGAAATCTCTTCAAAATAAGTCTTAAATATAGAATACATACTATAAGCACAGATCTATAAATACTGTAATGATAGAACTGCACGCTGATTTTTGAAACACTGCTACAAGTTAATGATGCTTTTCTGAGGCCACGGAGGTGCAGAGAAGTCGTACTTTAGAAATATTTTGATAATTGGTTTAACATCTAATCAGAAACTTAAACCAGGGTATTTAGAAGATGAATGAGTGAGCCATTTGCAACCTAGCAATGTGATTAGATATCCATATTAATAAACATCTGTCACAATGATATGGTAGATGTGCTAAGTGCACGTATAACACAAAATGTGATTTTTTGATGAGTACTTTTATTTTTGTTACAGATGTGTTAATTACATTATGTATCCTGGCATTTGTTTGTTTGATTTTGCTACAGTAAAATCACACTCTCCTTTTTCGTCATCTGTGAGGGCAGTATTCCTGTAAGTCCAAGTTTTGCCAGTTGTCCCAATTTTCTTTTGCATCTGGCAATAGGAGTTTCTTCTTTTTTTTCTTTTTTCTCCCTCTCCCTCCCCCACCTCCCCCCCCTAAAAAAGCTTATTGCTTTGATCTGTGTCTCCATGAGCTTCTCAGGGCTCTGATTCACATGCAGGATAATTCCTGTAGTTCCAGGCCTCATCTCTCCTCTTCGCCCACGTTGCAGAGGTGCCTGCAGTGACTGCACTGGTGGTAGAGACCTGCAGTGCTGCAAGGTCACCGGTCACCCTTGTGCGGAAGGGACACGGGACACGGGCAAGAAGGGCCTGGCAGACTGCGGAGCTTGCCTGGCACCGTAGCTGTCTGTGCGAAGGCGACCCCTCTTCAGAGTCACGCAAGCTCTTCAGCTTTCATTTAACGATAAAGTGGTTTTCGTGGTTATGAATGATGATGAAATGTATGGGACTAGCATGCACTGCGGAGATCCAGAAAAAGAACAAGCTCAAAATGTGTTACAGAAAGCATCTAAATAGCATATTTTTAGGCCAGTCTTCTGTTTTTTGAGATCTAGATGATGATTTTGAATGACTGTGATTTAAGATGCATTCAAGATGAATGCAAAGATACGTGGTAAGAGCAGCTCAGATGAAAATTAAAATGTCATTGATGTAGTTCTTAGCTTGGCTTTATTAAAAGAGCTCTCAGCAGCTCAGTGTTCACTCACACAAGTACAGTGTAGCCAGATTTTGGATTTCTTGTTCTTTTCTATCTTTAGGGAGTCTCCGATACAATGTCAGCAGGAAACACGTATTTTACAAGTCTGATGATTTTCTAGGCACGGAAGCCTGGACATGTAAAAGCGCTCTGTTGTCATCTTCATCCATTGAGGAGCCACATTTTCAAATGTCTGAAGCCCCATGGTGGAATTCTGGGTGGAAGATGCTTATGGAAGATTCAAGGAATCTCTCTCATGTATAGCTGGTCCTTTTATGAGGATGGCTTATGGAGTAGTAGATGTCGAGTCAGTGAAAAATCCTAGACAATGAGCAGCTCTAGGGAAATGTTTGAAGGGAGTTGCTGAGTGGAGGCTAATACTGTTTTGTCTGCTAGAATGCATAGAATTTCATAGAGAACATTCTCCAGCCCCTGTTGCTTGGCCTTATCCTAGTTTCATAGCTGGAGTTTATGGCAGAGATTTTATTGCTGATGGGAGTAACATTTGTCTTGAGCGTCTACATAAATTACATATATTTGATTCAGTGACCATAGATATTTCCAAGGAAATCAGATGTCAGATGGTGGAGAAGCCCAAATAATCACAGTTGTGTGTGTGTGTGCGTGAATGTATGTACACAACACGCAGATTTCCTGTTCTTTCCTGTTCAGCTAGTACATTGAAATCTAAATCTAACTAGGCTGTCTTTTCCTGCAAGGCACTTTCTATGTACAGTTAGTTACTCCAAAATGCGTCTGATTGTCTCTCCACAAAATACCTGGAAATAAAGGAAATAAAGAGAAAGTTAATAGAAAATGTTAGGGTACAACAAATGAGTTTCAGAATAGTGCATTTGCTTTCATTGGAGAACTGAAAAGATACACTGTGAAGAAAATCGAGTGCTTCATTTTGTAAGGGTTACTGCATAGCAAGAGGATTTTGAAAGGCACTATTGACTTGCGCAAGTGGCATTGCTGTGCTTGCACTCCAGTGCTTACATTCGTATTTGGTTTCATTAGTAACCCTCAGATGGCTTCTTTTGCTTCTTGCTTGTACTAGACCATGTGGTATCTCTTGAAAATTCAATATGTGGTCTACAAGAGTGGAAAGCAGATGGACCACTCTGCAGTGGGAGTCCATGGAGATAACTCTTGACTTTGTGACTCAACCGTAATTCACCTCTGTGCTTCCAGGTGTGTACATGGAGCTCAGTGCCATTATGTTTGAAACATATATCACATACCCAGATACCTCTGTATTTGCTCTTCCAGCTCTCAGAGAGAGGCTGGCAGTGCCTACAGAAGTATCACGGACAATGCGTTTGACCTGTTGGTAAAGGACAAAGTTTTGACATGTCCACATTGTCCACACAATCCAGTTCAGAATGCAAGAAGCTGTATGCTTATGGAAAGGCTTGGATTTTAAAAATTACTGAAGCATGTAGTCTGTGAGACTGTTGGATGGTTTCTTATATTAGAGTCTTAAATGTTTTTGATATTTTCTACTCATGCTAAGGAAATTGGAGAAGAATGTCTGATGAGGCGGAAAGCAGAGGCTTTCCTCCGTAATCATCAAGGCTGTAACTGTGTATATCTAATACAGAATAAAAATGCTGGATATTCAAATCAAGTAAAGCCCATGACTAATAAGATCTGCTAGTCGTCTTAGAAGCTGAAAACAACGGGGTCCTTTGAAAAGCTAGTTCTGGAGAAAGAGATGGAGGAACATCCAAGAGATAATGTAAGGAAAAAAAGAGGTGAGAAATACGGACAATTGATGCTTGTTTCAGATATCAGACCTAACTCACTTGTGCTGTTGTGATATACTCTTACATTGTACTGATCATGTTAGTGTATGGATGTGTTAAACAGATCAGAGAAGGGTTTGAGGAGACAGATCTCTGGTGGCATAGGATAAGATGGTTATGAGAGCCTCTGTAACTAAGCGAAACCCAAACCACTGAGCTTTATGGATGGCATCTACTCAGTAATGACATCTTCACGTCTATTCAGATGGGCTATATTATGCAAACCACTGCTTTTGTTAACACTTTTTTCTCTACTTTCAGTAAACTGTTTGCTATAAAAAGACTACCATTGTGATCCGAAGATGAAAAGCACTTTACAGTGCTGGTTGTTACTATTTTATTAGATTCTTCTATTAGTGGATATTACACAGCGTTCAAAAAAAAAACCACGATGCCAAAAACCTCCTGGGATAGAGGAAAACTAGTGGGCAGGCAGTAAGCTGCTGTTCTGCAGCAGTGGGTCTTAACTGAGTGGAAACTGGACACTTCTGTAATGCATTTCGTCAGAGACTGCAAGAGGAGATTGCACCTTGGAGGAGATTCGGACTCTTGGGGTTATGGGGGAATGGATAAGGGTATCTGTATGTGTGTACGGGTGTAAATTCAGAGAGCTCTCAGTACCTCGGTTTACATTTCTGTAAGTGTTTGTAAGCATGTGGACACTTCTCTGTGTTTGGTTGTTGCACGTAAAAATATTTGGTGCATGTACATGTAAATCAGAGTTGCTCATGTACATACATATCTCTCTGATGCTTTGCTTTCTCTATTTTTTTGTTGCTACGATTGGTTTTGTCAAGCTTGAGATGTAAGATCTTGTAGTCGGGGTTTCAGCTACTCCTCCCTCAGCCAGCCACCTCCTGGGCCGTACTGGTTACTCTTCTGACATACCTTCTTTTCTGTGCCCACTGTTACCCACTTGGTTTTCTACCTCCTGTTCTCTTGTCTTCCGTACCATTTTCAGATGTAGTTACGAAGCATCTTCGACAGGTAATGTAACATCCAGTAGTTATTCAAGCAATAACAGCTCTTCCCCCCTCCCCAGTTATTATTTTAGTTCTTGGTTACAGAAGTATTCATGATTCATGAAGGAGCTGTACTGTGCAAGTTAAGTCCATGTTCAGAGGCAGGAGTTCCTCGGGGTTCAGCCATATGCTTTATAACATTGCAGGCCAGAAATAGCATTTTTAGTGATAGCTGTTTTGCAGTACTGTCATGTTCCCCTTTGACTCTGCAGCTGAGTCATCAGTGATTGCTTTTTCTAACAAAGTTTATACAGCTGACAAGGGACATGAGCTAGGGACAAGAATTGTCTTGTTCATGTTTAAATAGCTATTTTCTTAATTCATATTTAAAGTAGAAAGAGACAGAAAACACAAGGGTTCATTAAGAAACTTGTTTTAATATTATTAGACCTTTATCAAAACAGTAATATAAATGAACATAAATGAAATGACTATAGATGGTATTTTACTTGTTATAATACAGTCACAGTGCATATCACGGAGTCAAAAATGACCTGCCTTGGGGAAAGCATGAGGAAGTCAAGAATAAATAGTATCAAGGACCAAGTCAACGGCTTTCTTGCAAGGTGATGACTGGGGACCAAACAACTTGAAAGCATGCTGGGGGCAGGAGTAAGGAGCAGGGCCGTGCTCTCCTGCAGTTACAATGCCTGCCTGGCAGTGATGGCTCACAGAGGAGAACCCTTGTTGCCCTGGCATGGCCCTGGGGATGTCCTACAGATAAACCAGGGAATCTTTATTACGTTTGGCTAAATTCTCAGAAGACTGAGCTTTTCTGACAATCATTCCCTGATTCTTCAGGGAACAAAACAAGTGTACATAGTTTAAGCGAAATTCAGAGAATCTAGATGTAACTGTCATAATTAAAGTTGGTAGGGGCTAAAGACTTTTGAAAATCTGCTTTCTGTATTATCTATTAAATGCTGAGAATATTTCTGATTGCTCTATTTGGTCTCAGATGGCAAAACACAGAGAAAAAAAGTGAGAAGCAGAGGTAAATGACAGGGCTCCTCTTACAGAAGAACATTCTAAATAATAGGTTTATTTATTTTATAAAGCTGGTGAAAGGACAAGGGAGCTGGGGAGAGAGGGATGACCTCCCTCTCTCCCCAGATAAGAGGATAGATAAGAGAATTGAAACATGAGCTCAACAGTGAAGTATCTAGATGGCAGAATCTGCCCCAGAACAGAAAAAGAAGAAGTAAAAAAAAACTAAAAAAGAGGACTGATACAAACTTGTATTGATAGGAAAATTGTTTTAAATAGCAGTGCTTACCAATTCACATTCAGCTGCCACAGTGTCGTGAAGGATTAACAACTGCTGGGGTTGTTGTTACTCTGGCCTTCGCTTTCAATACTATTTTAGCCCCAGTTACATTATCCAGCTCTACTGGTTCAGGAGAAATGAGAAGTGCAGTTTGCATTCCGCCGATTCAAAGGAAAAATTCTGAACTTCTGAATTTTCTGTGTTAGCTTGCTTTAGCTAAGTATTTTGCTAACTTTTGGGGAGGCAAAAACACTTCCTCTAAACTAGTGCTGTAGAATTCAGTGGACTAGGATGTTAAAAGCTCATCCAGAAATTCTGTGCTCTTCTGCTCTTTCCCTTCCTTGGAACAGTAGGTGGTCAGTTTGGCGGAACAGCTGCCTGCTTTGAGAGAAAACGTGTTAGGTAAGATGCCGTTGTTGATGGACCATGTCACCGTGTTAGTTTAAGTGCTGTATAGTACTGTTGTGCCACATAATCCAGTGGCCGCAATTGTTGACAAATTCCCATGTCGAGGTTTTTCACAGGGTCTTACTGCTTATTCCACCACAATTCAGTAAAGCATTGTGCAGAGATCCAAAAGCTTTAGGAAGCAAACCCAAACCTGGCCCTTCATAGTGGTACTCAGTCTTGTCTTGTCTAAATTAGGCAATACCACACTATTACGTCTTTCCGGGAACGTTGTGTTTCCTTTTTCAGGCTTCTCCCACAGAAGCCTCATTACTGCCCAAAAGAACAGAAGCGTTATTTTCCAGTTTGTATATAGCATTCTGCTGTTCCCTTTTTCCTGGTGAATTTGTGATAAACTGGAACTCTATAAATTTCTTGCTATACTGTTGTGCAGGGAATGGTTTCCCACTTCTATCTGTGTGTCTGATTTTCCTACTTGCGTGCCTGCATCCTTTATAAAATTGCAACTATTTTTTGTTCCAGAATTTCTCCAGGTAATTTTTTTCTATTTTAATTCTGGTCTCCCAGCATATTTCATTCAGGTAATTAACAAAGGACAGAGCAGTGCAGGAACCAAGGCAGATCTCAGCAAAGCCAAGTTCCTTTTTCCTTTTGTCCCTCCCTTGTGGCAGTGGCCCTTTGAAAACCAATCTTGCAGTATGCTCTTCCAAATAGTTTAGTGTCTCCCTTGCAAGTATTCTTCAGACAGTTTGTGAAAATACCATAGGAGACAGTTCCAGAAGCCTGACTGAACTGAAGATGTATGGTATTTACTGCTTCTCATCTTCCCAGAGGCCATAAAAGCTTATTTTAGATTGGTCTAACACTGCTTTCCTTGAAAAATCATGTTGGCTATTACTTCTCTCTCTCATTGTGCATGCTTCTCACTTGTTTGTTTATGAATTGATACAATTTATTGACTCGCAGTAGACACCATTTGGAACTGATGAGCAAAATGAGGTCTGTTGCTCAGCTAACATCTCCGTCAAGAGATTTTGAAGAGCAGCACTCAGAACTGCAACAGAGCCTGTGGCTTGCTTACGGTGGTCAAAGACACTAGTGCAGTAAGAACTAGTCTTAGCCAGGTGAGCCCGTGTAATACTCATTTACAAAGCAAGGTATCTGTTTCTCTTCTATCGCACTGCTCTTGGTGTAAAAACGGTCTGTCCTTTCGGACCACTTTGCTCTCTGTCGGAGATGCAGAACTGATCATCTAAACTGTGCACATTGAGCTGAGAGGTCAGGCAAAAAGAAAACCACAGAAACCCTAAGCATGGGTTTAAATGCCTCCATCTATATCTTGAGGTTCCTTGTTCATTTAGGGTCTGTGAGTAGGGATAGTTCCATGGTTTTAAAGTGATAAAATATTTGTATAGAAGTCTTGGTAGGAGAGTAGCATATTCTAGCAAATAGATTAGCTGGTCATGCAGGAGCTGGGATTTTCACTTTTCAGCCTGGAGAGTTAAACCCACATCAGTCATGAATCCTCTCTCTGTAAATTCTGGTTATGTGCCCACTTTGCTTCTCTGAAGTAAGGCTAATACAGTAATTGATTGCAGGATTGAAAAAATTAAATGTCCCAGAGAAAGAGACAAAAGAGAATGACTCGGTAAGTTAATAGAGCATTTGTAATGAGTGAGGTGTGATTCCTGCTTATGTAGGTGGAAGCCTAACAGAGATGAAAGTGTGAGCTGCACAGATGGACAGTGGTCTGGGGTGGCTAGAGAGAGAGCTGAGTTCTGGTTGGAACAGGAAGACAGAAGAACTGGATTTATTGCTGGGTCTGGAAGGGAGTACTAGTCCGAGTTAGGACTGAAGTCTCCATAGGCTTCCTGGCYGGGTTTAGGATGGGCAGAAAAGAGTTGTTCATTTAGATGAGGGTTGGATTTGGAGCCAGGGTTGCAGGTCAGGCAGTGCAAACATCATTGCTGAATGAGTTGTGGGTCCTACTGCAGCTGGTGGCCTGGAGCTTGCGTTAAAATTTAGGTCCACAATCAGTGATGAGCAAATTGTAGTCCTGAATATGACTGGGACACTGGAATAATTGTAGTGTGTGTCCTGCGCAGTTGCAAAATGCTTAGGATTACAGTGGGAACTGTCAGGAGTTGCTGGGCCAGAATTAGGACTGAGGTTGTAATGATCAGGGTGTGAAGGTCAAGACTGTGACAAAGAGCACTCAGGCTGTGGTCTGGAGACGAGAGTAGTTTTGATGCTTTGGTTACCACTCCTATAAAATGCTTACCTTTCATGGTAATTGATGCTGGTTAAATGTACGTCAGATAGATAGTAGTCTATTTTCAGGGACAGGTTAGTCATTAGAGCTCCCTGCTGTTTCTGATGAAGGAGAAGTACGGAAGATTCACTGAGGTGAGTAGAGTGAGCAGAAGCAAGCCACTCAGCGTCATTTTGAGGCAGAAGATTGTGCATGTCCATTCTTGGAAGACATGATGGCTAAGGCCATATTTTCATTCTATTTCCATCAAATCCTCAAAGGATTTGAGGGGACAACAAAAGTTGCAGTTAACTTAGGAATTACAAGAACATTTTCAGTAGTTGTTTTTCAAAATGAAATTTCAGTGTAAAGGAAAAGGAGTCAAAAATAACGCCCGACACTGATGCTCACCGATCTCTGTAGTTAAGGTAATGTGTAGACAGGAACAGTGTTACTGTACAGATAGGTTGTTCATTGTGGTCAGAGGCAGAAACGATCCCATTAAGAGGCTTCTGTTTCTCTAAATTCTTTATCTTTCAGGAAAAATTTCTGTGAAGCTTTTCATCTACAGCTTTGTTGGGGCTTTCTAAACTCATTTTTGTCTTGTGGAATCCAGTGACATCCCTTCTAGTTAGACTCACCTGGACAGCTGCCTCAAATTGTTGATGGTCTATTCCCAGTCTCCTCACTGGGTAGAACAATTGATTTAAGAGATTTAGTAATAAGCCATCACTGCCCTGGGGCATATTAATTGCTCATCAGTGTAATGTTTTGTGTCTTGGGTTTTTTTTTGCATAGCCTTGAATGTGTTATGAATTTACTTAGTTTATAAGGCTTTCCTGCTTGAAAAGAGTGAAGTGTGAGGAGGCAATGTAGTGTATCTTCCATGCAGGGAGTAAAAAAGCAGAGCTGCGAGCTGCTTCTTGAAGAGAGAGAAGAACCAAGGTAAGTACCTGTGGAAAAAAAGAAATAGTGAGATTTATAACTCGATGAAACAGCCTATTAAGCAAAGTGGKTTTTTTTTTTCATACTTCAAATTTGACAGACAAAACGCTAGTAAATATAAAAAACTAGTAAGAAACTGTCTACTGGCTCGGGAAGAAAACCGTGTGATTTAATGAACTTTGTGTCTTAAACATCTGGAGTAAAGGAGTTAATCTGAGCTGGTGGCATTCTGAATCTGCTGATCTGGTATTAAATCAGAAAAACTGGGAATTCAGAATATGCACAGGTGCACCTGTTGTTAGTAGGCAGCGTGCACTGAAACTGATAGCAATTCTCCAAACACATGAAATGTGTTAAATTTAATATCAAAATTAGAAGACAACTCAGACTGTGACTTAAATCATCCCTGTCATTCATGACAGATGTTTGTCTGTTCTAAATGACCTCCAGTGTTCAGAGATGCCACAGCCTTCCTGGATACTCTGTTCCAGTTCCTCATTATCTCAGAGCCTCACCTGAGTCTCCTTGTCTAAAATTAGAAAACTGTCAGGATTTGCTGGGCCAGAATTAGGACTGAGGTTGAATGATCAGGATGTGAAGGTCAAGACTGAGAGTGACAAAGAGCACTCAGGCTGTGGTCTGGAGACGAGAGTAGTTCTGATGCTTTGGTTACCACCCCTATAAAATGCTTAAAAAAGCTCATTAATACGTCTCCTGTCCACTGCAGCCGTGCAACCTAAATGAAGGTGACGACTGTTACGTGTCCTTTCCCCTACTCCTCATTTCCACTTTTCTACATTAAAGAAGGCTTTAAAATTTTGGTCTTTGCTTACAGGTCATATTTGCTACATGTCTCAACATGCTGTGTGCACTGTCGCCAAKCTTGTCAAAACTTTTTTTTCCATACAAACTGGACACATAACTGTGGCTGCAGAACTGAGAGTGCAAAAAACTCTGCTGTGGTAATCTGCCAGTTTATATAACTGTGTGTGGTGTCTGCTGTTGTCCTAACATCATGGACTCACAGACCAACAAACTGTAACGCATTTTTCTCTGTAAACCACAACATAGGGTTTGTTTCAGTCTTTTGTTTCAGGCAGTTGATTGCTCCTGCCCAGATTTAGAATTTGCAGTTGGCCTCAGAGAAATTTCATCCTGTTTTTTTTCAATAGTCCATTTCTTAATTGGTTGGGGGATTCAGCAAATCTGAGGTACTCTTCTAGATACTCTTTTAAAAGCATTTAGTGGCTAGAGTGGCCAAAGACTAGAAATTGGGGCTGATAATTGTTACACCATACTCCAGGGCAATTAAACTTCTGATTTTTTATTTTTAAAGGTGTGGATTTATGTAAAGGTGAAAAGGAGCACAGATCTATCTTACTGCATGTGTAGAAAAGGAGCGCTCTCCCAATGTGTAACTTACTTAACAGTTTTTTTTCCCCGTCTTTTTTTTTTTTTTTTTATATAGGACTGAAGTACTGCAGTTACTCTTGAACTCTATTTCTAAGCATTTGTTCTAAAAGCTAGTTGTGGTTGTGGTTTATAGCTTATATCCGTGCCCCCCCGCCCCCTTCCTCCCCATTTTTTAGAGACTGGGCTGGACTGGAAAGAGTTGTTTGAAAGGTAAAAAGTTGAATTCAGCATGGTTGCTCTTGCTCCCTTTATATATGATGTGAAATATAAAAATAATAAATGCTGGTTTTAGGTTTAGTTAAAGTAGTACTTTAACACTGAAGAGAGTGAAGAACAAGAAAAATGTCAAGGTAATAGTTTTCAGTGTTATCTACCTAATGTATTTACATTTTATTTAGTTCTGTAAAAGATTTTTCATCTAAACAAAAAAAAAATGTTTTGTAAAGGGAGCTTCTTTACTGCCTATTCACAACACTTTACAGTTTACTTAAGTAAGTAAGTAAGGTGAAAATGAATAATTTCTGTGATGATTGATTTGGTAATTATTATTCAAGCTATTACATATCTAAATTTAAGTGGTATTTGTTAGTTTTAACTGCAGCTCTGTTCGCATTCCCGGTCTAAAGTTTAAAACGAACTAAAGTTTAAAAATCAATCAGCTTTTCTGACCAGATAGCCATAATCAGTCTCAGAATACATAAAATTTTCATTGAACATATAATCCCTGCACTAAAACATGACCACTCCTTCTTTAGGATTATCTCCATGTAACATAATTAGATTGGGCTGAAAATCAATATACTTAGGATCTAGCATGGATTGTTCTAGTGCTTCTCATATGAAAAATGCTGTGTGAGTGACATTTTTCTGGTGCTTCTGTATCCAGCTGATGCTACACAATATGAATTTGTGGGACTTCTTAAAAGAATTAGCAGGGCGGGAAATGTTAATTAATGCTTGTTTCTTCTGTCTGGATTGGTTCTTTTATAAAGTTGAGTTCTTCATGTATATTGTGAGAACATCCATGAATTGTGAGAATTCATTCTCACTTGCTAAGTACTGTAGTAAGGTCCTTTCTTTGTTTCATTTGAAGGGGTAGAGGCCCATTGAAGAACACATCAGATGTAATTAATGCAGCAAAAATGATTTCAGAGTCGGGATCAAGGATGGATGTCTTAGCACGACTGATCGCCAATCAGGTAGGTTATTTATTTAGTAATGCACTAAAACTTACGCAGATGATTGATCTAGCCACAGAACTGCCAACAACACTTGAGATGGTTATGCATTTCTACATTTACCTGTCTTGATTTTCTTTCCTCTCTTGCTTTCTGGACATACTGTATATGTGGATTTGAAAGTGTGCAAGTCCAAGAGCTATAGATCCTGTCTGAGTTGTGTGTATGTGTGTGTGGAGTGTTTTCTTCATACACATGTGAATATGTGTGTTTGTGTAAAAACACAAATGTATGTGTGTGTGCATATGAATATATTTTTGAGTGTATTCAATTACTGCTTTAAGCTGTGAATGCAACATTTTAGATGTATGGTATAGTCCATTCTTGAATTCCTTGGGCAGATTACAAAGAAACAAGCTAGTGGTATCCAGGCGAGTCATCTCAGATGTGAGAACATAGCACTGTTAAGCTGGCTTTGAATTCTGCTCAGTGGTACCTGTTCTGGAAAGATGCTAGATCTGAGCAACACAATTCATAAGGTTACTGACTTCTCTTCCTTGAACTTGCGTTTTCCCCTGTTATCACCGTATATATTTTGCAGAATCCATGTTTCTGCTATATCTAGATTATCTTTCTCTCCTACACGCTCCCCACCCTAGTCATTTCTTTGGCTTATTGATGTCAAATGGCTTTCAGCATACCTTCTTTCAGTTAGTCAAGAGTTTTGTCTTYTGCATACCTGCAGTTTTGATGTACTTTTCTGTCATTTAAAAGAAGTATTTATCATTTGAATTAATGCTACATGAATAGATTGCAAAAAAAGTTCTGTTGTTCTTCTGAAATTGCAGCCGCAAACAGCGGGGTTATGTATCTTCATATATTCTGCAGTCTGGCTTTGTACTGTCTGGTGCGGAGAAACCACACGGGTGACTGAAACAGTCACCCAATTTAATGCTTGTTGTTGACAACAGGACTTGCTTAAGGAAAGAAACTTGACAAATATGAACCAGAATTAAAATCTGTACCAACATAAACTGAAATTTTACAGCTAGATTTTTGACATGCTGCTCCTCTGAAGCAAGGTGGAACTGGTGTATGCAAAAGCAGCTGAAGGCTGCTATTTACGTACCCCTCATCTTGGGCTGCTCTGTGCAAACTAGTCCAGATGCAACAAGTTACAGCTACGAGAGCTATCTAATTTCTGATGACTTACTACAGCTTCACATAGCTCAGCTAAAAAAACAAACTAGGACCTACATAAGTAAGTAAGTTAGTCCATAAGCATGCTCGTTTTTCTTGCTAAGGTGGCAGCATAGTAGTCGCACAGAGCAATTCCTCACAGGCAGTCCTCTACACTAAGGTGGTTTTAGGGCTGGACCATGCCAGTGGAACAATGAAATGAAAGTTCAGTGTGCAGGTATCATGTAAAGTAGTCAGTTAGCTCTGTAGTTTTTGTGACTGCCTTTAGGGTCCACGGTAGCATGGTATAGTCACTCTCTTCCAAATTTCCCTTCCTCTGTGCAAGCTCATATCTGTTCCCTGAATTTGGTCCATATCCTTTCAAGATTTTGGTGACCAGACAGGAATGTGAATTCTAATGAGGTTTTTTTGAATGCCTTTCTAAGTGGTATTAAGGCTTCTATATTTTTAGTGGAAATACTTCACCTTCTCTCCTTTTAGTAACTGTTAGATTATGTAGAATTTTTATTTGATCTAAAAAATAGATGTGTATGTATTGTTTGCTTCAGAGAGTCAAATTTGCCCTGGCACACCAATATTCAAGTAACTGTTAAATTATGCATGTCCTTGCATTCTTCATGAATGTACTTAGGCACTTTTTCACAGCCTGTTGTGTAGCTGAGAAAGCTGCTGCCTTGGCTACTCTAAATCACTTTTTGTTGTCACTTCTGGTACTCTCACTCACTCAGATCGCATCACTTTACTATTAACAGTTGTCCTATGGCTATGACTACGCCTTTGCAGTTAGCAGGACCATACAGCAAAGTGTAACAGTTTCAGTATTCAGAGTCACATGCAAGTCAGAAAAACAAAACCCTGCTCTATGATTTCCTCCATCTAGCTCTGGAACTGAGCAAGAAGCTGAAATAAGCACTGCATAATGAAGAATCACTGTTGCATCTCTCTGACCTTTTCCAGTTCATAAAGTAGGTTCAAATGAATGATTTTATTTCACACACCATGTAATTTCAGAGAACCAAAACAGAGAACTGTGGAATTATATAGCTCATACAGTTTTTCCTATTATGAAAAAACTATGAAACTCTTATTTGTAGCACCTTATAAAACATATACTTCAACAGGATCTCGCTGATATATTCTTCCTCATTTCAAATTTTTATGACTCCCTCTCTCTCTCTCTCTTTTTTTTTTTTTTTTTTTAAAGTGGCCAAATGGGGTACAATTGGCAGATCTCAGTTGTATGTTACTCCATACTTACAGCACTTACTTACTTAAAGATGACTCAGAAGTAACAACTGTGAACATAATCGCAGCAAAGCATCAACATAAACCCAGGCAAATTAATCACAGGTATCATCATTAATAAACAGTTTTAAATACGATTGTTTTAAGTAAGTTCATTGTCTAATTTGTGACTTGAAAAGCCCTACTATATTTAAGGCAGTTAGTACATCCTGGTTTTAACTGAATGTATTACAGATTAAAAATTTTATTAAAAACCTTAGTATTTAATAGAATAAAATATTAACTGCTTTCAAGATGTAGAAACTTGGAGATCAATATGAAACATTCCTTTCTGTAGATTTAACATAATGTTCCAACATAAAAGCTGTTTATGTGTATCTAAAACCTTACTTTGTTCTGAATGTAAGATTAAAAAGGCATCCTTTAAAATGATTACCTGATGAAGAAGATCAAAGCAGGTGTGCCAAAATGATCATCTGATTACATGATTTTCTCCTGAACTCTATGCCAATGTTCACAACACATTTTTGTAATGGATTTAGCAGAATACAAACTAAGGACTGACTGACATTTACAATTCTGTTAATTTAATTAAAATGTAATTAATTATAATTTGCTTACAGAAATTTCTGAGTTATTCCTTGCTTACAGAAATTTCTGAGTTATTCCTTGCTTGCTTTTCCTAAGTCCAGAACACAAACCTGTTTGCTTGTTAACCAAACATTTATATTGCATTACATAGTCAGGAAGAGTAGAATCCCCACACCCCCATATTAAACAGCAGAAACGTAGTTTCTTCAGTGAAGTTAGTAGTTTACATGAAGTATTTCAGATGAATTAAGTAGAATTGATGCTTTCTCTGAGTGTTATTACATCCTGGATTTTAAATCACCTGCTGCATTGATGACAACAACACAAGCCCAAAGGTCTAACTAAGTGGATAAAACCAGAGATAGTTGTTCCTACTGCAGCTGGAGGGAATATACCCCCATTTTTTTTTTTTTTTTTTAATACATAAAGCTGAACACAATTTCCCATCAAAAGAATGTAACTAACCATATTTCTAATACAGGACATAAAGGCTAAAAATGTATCATCTGTGCTAATCTGTAGGGATCTATTTTTTATTTGTATCATGCCCAGGTTTTACAGCTGTGGTAGCACAGTAGGGACTCACCATTCACCTTAACATCCCTTCGTTCTGCCAGAGCAATGAAAAGCAGCTTTAGAACAAATGCATACCAGGCCATATGTGACCAGCCTGTTCATCACAGAGCAATATTTCCATCCAAGTAGCCCAGAGTTCAGAGAACTGAGGGCAGAAAGAGATTATTTTTATAAAGTATTGCTAGCAGTGAATCTACTGTAAGAAAGACATTCGTATTTGCCAGTTGGTACCTGGTGATACTGAAGATCTGCCACTGAGTTGAATAAACTCAAGATGGAACACACACAAAAAAATATATGTCATTGTTATTAAGGTAAAGAAAGTGTTACTTGGGATAAATACTAACACTGTCCTGTWTTTATGTTTGTGTTTGGCTATGTAACTACTACAGCTAATACAGGTAACGTGCAAATTCAGATTCTAAGGAAATAAAGAACTCACTCATAAAAGAAAAAGAAATCATAACCTCTTAGGAATTGAAGGAAAACTACTTACTCCGAGTATTAGAATAAGTAAGTGAGTGAGTGATTTGTCTAGAAATATTGCTAAGACAAGAAAAAGTGAATATGGAGAAGTCTGGGATTACTCTGAGCTGCTCCACTTACTCTGTTTAAAAGGAGTGAGCTATTCAACCTGATGCAGTTGCAGTGACAAGCAAGGCTACACTAGTGTGCAGATACATTGAGTACTCCTCACTGAGGCATAAACCTGATGTCTGAGATGAAATTTTAAATCAGCACTTGTTGAAATGTTTCATTAACTGTTCTTTTTTTAAAAATTTAGTGTCCAGACCAATCATGTAAACAGGACTTGTTGGCTTACCTAGAACAGATCAAGCTGTACTCCCACCAGCTCAAAATCTGCAGTCAAGTTAAAGCAGAAATCCAGAATCTGGGTGGAGAGCTCATCATGTCTGCTGTAAGTAGAAAACTAGCCTAGATTACTTCCTCTGTTATCAAATGAAACGTCTCAAAAAATCATCAAGTGAATCTGTTGCGCTTGTGAAATGTTCCTGTGTAGACCTAAATTTCTTTTTCCAATTCCCCACTGCTTTTTATACTCAATTTACTACACATGTAAGTAAATAAATACGTAAATAAACATGTAAGTAAATACATGTAAGGCAATAAAGCATAAGGCTGATGAGTTACGAGGAATAGGAATGACTTGCGTATTTACTTCCTGAACACTAAATTTKAGAAGGCTGGTTTGCTTGTTGCTCTTTTTTTTTCCCCTTTTATCTATAGTGGAAAGTACATAATTTTGTCCAAATGTTTTAATTCTAAAAATCAAAACCCAAACTTAACTTCATTCACAAACTTACAGGGATAATTATGTATCATAATCCTGTTTCAAGGAAGCAGGATGAGGACATACATGATGCTGCATTAGTGTTACATTCAGAAGCCCCAGTTCAAGAAGGCAATTAATTACTTGTTTAAGTAGATGCTTAAGTCTGTCAGTCCCTGTTCAATAAAACACAGTTAAACAGGTGCTAACTGTAAGTCAGTCAGTCAGTGCGAATTAAGAATATGCTCAGTCCTAGACATTCCTGGAAATGTTTTGCTGAGTCAAGGTGAGATGCTGTAAATTCTGGTTATTATTCTGTTATAAAAGTAAATCTTGGAAAATGTTCCAACAGGAAGATAGATACAATTTTTTAATACAGGTGATAAATTTAGGCCTATAGAAGAAAGAGCCCATGCTCCGAGAGATCTATAGCCTGAGCCAAAGCCTCTTCAAGTTAGTGAAGACATGGCTGGTTGATAACAGTGGTTATATGACCTCGCTGTAAAATTTATGTTTTTCCACTCTTCTAAATGGTTGTTGCTGAGAGGAAAAGGGCATTCATGAGTGGCTGTGCTCAGCTGTCTCTTTTCAACTAATATGCAACCAAACCATAACGGCTTTCTTATAAAGCTAATCCTAATCTTTATCTAAATAAACTCTCTGGATATGTTTTCTTAAACCTGAGGAAGTTTATTTTAAGAAGAATATCAAAATACAAATGCATTTTGTGGAGAAAGTGGTAAGCAGGATTAAGAGAGAAAATTCACTTCTGATTTAAAAAAAAAAAAAAGGATGATTACTGAATTGCTAAAGCTGAGGCAAATTCTAGCTTTGAAAGCATGGGGTCTTTGGAATTTGATCATCTAGATTAGCTTATCATCTTGGAAAAAAACAGTTTTGGGAGAAGAAACCATATTAGTTGACTGCATCTGTATGGTCACGCACACTTGAGATTTGGACAAATATAGTAGAGAGAGAAAACTCGAGGAAATACGTTGACAGAATATCTGCGTTTTAGACATCTGCCAAACATCTAACATCAGGTAACCAAATCTCACCTTTCTATCAAAAGGCTTTTTATGGACTTGCAACACTACTGAACCTTGAATTGTTGCTCATGAAAAATCATTAGCAAAGTTCCTAGAAGACACAAACACATCCTCTTTATCTGTGGGGTCAGAACTGTATCTGGGATAGGATGATATTTTCCAGACCCTTGATCTTCTCTGTCTGTTTATGCTAGTAAAGAATGAGAACAAGACAGTAAGGCATGATTAAGAAGGAATATCTTTCCTCACAGTTACGTTCTCATTATTTACTAAGTAAACACATCATCAATCTCAAAATCATCTGAAACTGCATCCTTCCTGTAGATAATGAAGATTTATTACAGGAAAAACTGTATTAGAAGGTATATTAGGAAATACAAACATACTTACAAGTTACTCCTTCACTGTTTTTCTGCGATTTCTCCGGTACCTGCATGCTCAAGGTTGAGCTGCTTTATGCTTGGTTATCACTTCGCTGTCTGTTGTTTGCTCCTTGCAGTTCATGTGCTGTCTCTCCCATGAGCTGTGATAGGTGTACGCAGTCAGAAGAGCAGAGACAGTAACTTCCTTGGGAAACATTTAAGATTTCCATAAACACATGGTTAACATCAACTTAAACTCACATATGGGCAAGTAGGTAAGTTTGCTGTGAGAATGATGGACCCAAAAGCTGATGATGGACCACAGACCCGGCCATAACCTGTTGGATGTAAGATGCCTTTCTTCCTCTGACACTGAAAAGAGCTCTGTGTGAAGATCTCTGATTTCAGTAGGTCTCAATGAATTTTTAAGAAAGAAAGTTCTTTTCCTCCCAAGGAAGGGAAGAAGTATGTATGTGAAAAATCATAAACAATTTACAGAGATAAAGAGCAGAGGATGTAGTCGTTTTTTCTATCACATATTGTGGGTCTGCAAAACAAGAAAATTGTCTTTTCAAAATAGAGCTAAGTCAGTCAGTCATATAATCTGTCATGTAAGTAAGTAAGTAGGTACCTTCTGGTTAAACCTGTGGAGGTGAAAGTAAAACAGGCATAAAATCAGATTATAAATTTAACCTTATACAATACATAGCACTTGTACAGCAATGCCTCAGTTTAAGGGCACTTCTGTTTTCCTGTTGACAAGAAAATGAAGTCTCATTTATACAAGCATTGTACGTAAGGAGGCGCTGGTAACAGTTTAGTACAGTTTTTGACTTAATCCCATGACAGCGGAGATTGCACATATGGAAAAGTATGTTGTGATCCACAAACATGTCACAGTCAGTTATTCTGTATATGACATCATTATCCTCTTATTCTAGCTGCTTTGCATTTGGGTCCTCTGTGCCTTTATCCCTATCTGTGCTCCCTGCAGCACCCCTTCGACAACATCTCTTGTCTCCTTAAATATGGTTCATATTTAAATATGGTTCATATTTAAAAGTAACATCCATGCCCTTTCATAGTGTAGGTTTAATAGGCTAGTGTGTGTGGGGGGGACAGTATTTGTAAATGAATTACAGAATTACCTACATAAATGAAAGCAATTACTGTCAGTCTGCATGTTGCAAATGTTACCCCATTGTTTTGTGCCTGAAGAGAGAGAGCGTGCAGTCAAGCTTGATTTCCTTYGAAGGACAGTACACTGAAAAAAAAACCTCAAAAGAATACTGTGTTATTTGAAAAGTTGTAGCCACCATAGCAGGAACCGTGTGTTTCCTGTTTTATGATACTTAGTAAAGAGTCTCACCATTTTTACTTCTGCAGCTTTCATGGCAACATACTAGTTTAATTTGTTTAAAAAATTCAGTATTTTATGGGAACATGAGAGACTAAGTACTCATCAAGAAAGCGAGCAGAACTGAAGTGCATGAACAGTGCGATTAGAAACTACTGATTCATGCAGCTCTCCTGTTTCCTGTATGTGCCTTCATCTAGCATCACCATTACTGGGGCTCTGTGCATCTGCCGCGTTGCTGACTGGAGCCGAAGGTACTGGAGCGCAGGGCAGGGCGGAAGCCCATCACAGAGGTGTCTCCCGAGTGAGCGCAGTGCGGGGGCTCCTGCAGGACTCAGCAGAGGAACAAAGGAAGGGCTAAGCAGCAAAATCGGCAATCTCTGAAATACTGGCTGTTGCATGAGCCCATTTCATTACCACAGGTGGAAAGAGCTAGTTCCACGGACTTCAGTAAAGTTTTCTTGCCTTTACTGCTTTGTGACCTCCAATGAAGAAATTTCCTGTCCTTCATCTTGCTCAAAGTTCGTGGTTGCTGTTTTGGCAAAGAAAGCTGACCCCTGTGCGTGCCAGAGCAACAGCTGCCACTCCTCATTGAGCCAGTTATTTTTCTCCTCCCTAGTATTTCTCCATGTCATTGGGGACCATTAGTTCACCATCACTGTGGCTGACTATGCTAAGAAGTTCTTAAACCACACAGAAAATTACTTTTATATTATTAGCATTTGATTCCAAAAATAATAAACACTGTAGTTAAATAAATGTTCTCTTTCTGTCCTAATGGATTGCTTACTATTTTAAAATTTTCATCTATTGAGAGTGAGTTGACAGAAGTATTACGATGGTTGTTTTTTTATAATGTAGTAACACCACATATTTCACTGCTTCTGCATAGTGTCTGCATGTAGGGGTGCATACATAAATACCTCCTGGCCTTCAGAGGCAAAAAAAGGGGTGTATTTTTTTATAATCAGTGATTTTTTTTTTTTAATTTCTGCACAGCTGAGGTGGCATTGCTTTCTAAACTGCATGTACATAGAATGTGTATAAAACTAACTAAAAGGAGGAAGCAAGGAAGTATTTATTACTCGTGTACACTACAAATGAATGGTGGTATTATCCTGCTAATTATAAAAACCACAACATAGACTATAGTTCTTAACCTCAATGTACATAAAAGATGATTTCAGTAAGTACGTACTGTAAATAAAAGTATTTGTGCCCATTTCCTCACAAACTAAATTAGCTAATGGAAACTGCCAGGAAAGGGTTTAAATTAAAGCACATCATTATTCTTTTTCCTCAAGGACCTGTTCTTTAAAAAGCTTCCATTTGTTAGAATTTTTCTACATGCGAATGCAGAAAAATCTCACTGTCTTTGTAAGCCTATGTTGCATTGTAGTATTTGAGGGAAGCAGTTTTATGAGACTTCAGTAAGTTATTTATCGTCTAACTTGGATGCAAAACAAACTCAAAATACTCCTGAGGTGTATTAATGTAATTGCCGTATTTGTGTATGTAATACAAACTGTATAATGCATACATACACTCACGCAACAGAATACCTACATCTTTTAGAAAAACAGCTCCTGGAAGGTAAATGCCCCCAGATTCCCCACTGCTCTTTCTCTGTCACCTCCCAAATGTTAAGGGAAATTACCTTAGGCTGGTTCTGCAACCTTGGATGAAATCTCCCTGTTCTCCGAAGGGGAGAGTGTGGTGAAGCCACTGGAAGCGGATAGGCTCATCGAGGCAGATGGAGCACTTTCCAGGAGATCAGAGGGGGGGAGCTAATGGAAGAGAAGGATCACCATGCAAAGGTTCCCTTCGGTTTTTTTTTTTTTTTTTTTTTTTTTTTTTTTTTTTTTTCAGTCACATAACTTACTTACACTGGGATTGAATTAATGGTATTCTTTGTGGGTGATCTGAAGATTATACTAACATATATAGTAATTACTGAAGTGTTGCAGCTACTGATATTACACTCACTTATATTCTGGTGTCACTGTTAAACCAAGAATCTCAGTTTTCATTAAAAAGAAGTTACCATTATCATGGATGGAGGGGTGAGGTGGGGGGAACAGTGGAAATAAATAAATAGCAATATTTGTAGCTCAAAAAACACAGCAAATAAGTAGTGGTGAAATCACAGCCCAGATAAAGGAAAACTCTGGTGTCTTCAATGGTCAGGATTTTACTATTCAGCTGTTTGTTTAGTTGATTGAGTTTATAGAGGAGTTTGTTATCTTCCGAATACGTCTAAGGGACAAAATCACTTTTTATATAGCAGCCTTGGTTAAAGAACCATGAAGTAAATTCATAATAGCATATGCTTGCACATAGGAAAAGGGGGAAAAAATTAACAGAACAATGTAATAAGAAGCACGTACTTCCCTTGCTGTAAACGCAGCACTACTTCCTGTTCATCATAAAAATGTAAATAGACTATTTTTTGAAATAGTCATCAAATAAATCAATATTTGTCTTACTCTCTGATAGGTTAGTGAAACAAAGGAATAATAAAGACGTTTCTAGGAATGTTTTCACACAGTTAAGCCCTGCAGTTATAAGATACATTTTCAATAGCTGACCTTGTTTCCAAAGGTTTTTAACTTCTGACCATTGAAAAAAGAGTTGAATGAAGAGTTGTGTATTCGATACACAATTCTTTACTTTTTTATCTGCATGAAAAGGGAAAGTGTAGCTGAACTTTAAATGAGATTTCAGAGCTTGTAAGCAGCTAGTTCCTAGCTCTTTCCTCAAATAATAAAACTTCAGTTCCCAGAAAGAAAGAAAAAAAAATGAACCGAGTATTTCACCTGGTGTTCTAGCAGACTTGCATTTACCAAGAAACATCTTGTGAGTACTGTCTTGCAGGATTTTCTCATAGCTTCATTCCAGAAAGCAAGTGTCTGCCACTTCTTTATGTCACAGAGGGAGCATCTGCAAATCTCTGTCAAGAATAAGTGCAGGAGACTGGTTTACATACATGCTTTGAGAATGAGGAAATTCTGTATTTGTTGAAATGCTACAGAAACAACTTCTGCTGACATAAGACAATGCAAGCACTTTTTTTTTTTAGTACACTGAACAGACGGTTAAGAAAACTCAGCTGAAGTACTTGCTAAGCCACGCTTCTCTTTCTTACTCATTCTGAATATTAAATTTTTGAACATACCAGTTATTTATTACACTGTTACATTTATGAATCATTGGGGGGGGGGAAGATGCGTATTAATAGACTTCTACTACTGCCAAGACCTGAAATAGTTACATTACAAAAATTTGAAAAATAGACAAAAATCAACTGAAAATCTGAATTTGGAATTTTCTAAACCCCACTGTGTGCAGCTTGCTTTATTCAGTGGCAATTTTGAAAATTTTCACTTAAATTCTGATTCTGACTACATCTCCTCCTTTGAAAATAAATACAGCTTAACGTATGTGCATCTGTGTGTATACGTTATATATGCGTATCTATATGTTTACATGTACGTACGCACATCCATACAGCACTCAGAAGCTTTGCCCCTGAGTGCGTTCGTATGCCACACCACTCTTTTACAGGAAAAGGTGGGTCCTGTTAAACTGTGCACACACAAGTCATTAGAGAAGAGGACTGCAAGTGCTGGAGATGACAAGGGAGCTGCTCCCAGGCTATGTGGTGCCAGTCTTAGAAAATACGTGTCTTCTGGCCTCTGTTTCAGTARATGGTTGTGAAGTAATTGTAATTACAGAATCATTCTGTATTCCTCTTGCAGTGGAAACAGTAATACTTGCTTACTAGTAACTGACAGGTGACACATCTAAACAAGGGATGCTTTTTTAAACCCTTCTTTTCAGAATTACTGTCTTGACTGACATAGGAGTCAGACCTGTAAAACATGGTAGCTGGAACGTTACGTCTACACAGGAAGTGCAGAAAGGGGAAAAGGGAATCAGAAAACAGCTGTTTGCTTGTTCTGCTATTGACTCTTTACATACCACTTGCTACAGGTCTCTAAATCAAATGAACTTAAATGTTTGTTTAATGAATATTTTTTTATCAGTCTTCCATTCATGTGAAGGTTCATCAGTTTTCTTAGATGTGTTATGAGACCTTGAAGAGCCTGCTGAATATCTGAGATAAAAGCATCCAAGTGAAAACAGTCCTTGAGTATATTAGATTTACAGTAGAACAACAGACTTACTTACTTACTTACTTATACCAAATTCTATATAATAAATAATGTTATTGCATTGAAATATAAATAAATACAGATGCTTTTAGAGATGGCGAAAAGAAAAAAGTAAAATGTATGGTCTGATTCTTACCAGCTGTAGCCCTAGGAATGCCTCCTAAAATTTACTCTGAAGTTTGAATGCAGCTAATAACTCCCTGCCCTCCCCCCGCCCCCCGGCCACACCCATAGTGTGCATGTTTGTTTTCTGCAGAGAAGTAAAAGACTACTATGAGGTTCACCTGGAAAACTGAGCAGAAATGTTGCCACTGAGCCGTTGCAAATAACATAGGTACCCAAAAGGATAGAAATCCAAAAGAATTTCTTACTAAATTTCATTGCCTATTCAGAGATGCCTAGAGCAAAGTAAAACGAATGGAGATGTCTGTCCCTACCCCCAGTAAATGCAGCAAAGCAACTAATTTAAACAATAGCCTTAATGCTTAGCTAGGTATTCTGCTTTTGACTTAGGGGACACACAGCCCAGTTCACCTCTGGTGATTGCTTCAGATAGATACCTCTTTCTGCAAGCCGAGTCCTGTCTCAGGGATTGACGTGTAGAGCTTRAATAATAGAGCAGAGCTTCAGTTCCTGTGGCATGGCAAAGAGTCGGTGGCATTCAGCCAGCTGAACTTCAGAGTCATTGGGTTTCAGCATTTAAAAAGCCTGAGCTGGTACATGTCCGCTCTCCTATACTGTTGTGGCAAACCACCTGATGCAAACATGCCATCTGTTTGTTTGTAGAGATTGTAATTGCAGCCTCATCAAAATACGAGCTCCTTATTCCTTTATAGTAAATATATGTATGTATGTTGATCATATTGTAAAAGAAATGTAGTTTCCTTGCCCACAATGCTGTGATGACAGAGCCGTGGACTGCTGGAGCCACAGCCATTTTGTGAGAGCCACAGATGCCGGAAGGAACCGATGCGCAAATGGCTACAACACTAGATTTAGTCAAGTCATGCAGTCTTGACGCTTCCCCCCCCTTTTTTTTTTTTTTTTTTTTTTTTTGACTTTTGCTGTAATAGTATCACAAAAGAACAATGCTGTATTTTTAAGCCTAGCCAGAATGCCTAGACAGCCAGCATAAATGACAGTCCCTAATAGTCCTGTCATTTTTAAAAATACTGTTATGCAAGGGTTACATGACTCTACCTTACAAACTAGAAAATACTTGTTGAAAATTTTATATGCTGCAGGAACAATGAACATTATAGGCCATATGTTGAAATTAACATCTTTTCTTGAAATAAACATAATTATTTATGTACATTCAGTCACTCTAATGATTTTGATTTCCTAGCAGGAAGGAAGAAAATTTACTATGAGGTTCTGCTAGAGAGAYGCTACAAACAACTTGTTTGTTAGTAACTGAAGGGTCTTTCTGCTGATATAAAGAGATGGTCTCAAAAACGCAACTAAATCCAGGCCTTCACACACAGACACATAAATGCAAATAAGGCAGTACAAATGCAATCAAAAGTCAACAAAAAGTGCAACATGAGCATGTGTATACAGCAACTAATGTGCTCCTCTCACCTGAAGAATTAATTTGGTTTGGCAAAGGGAGAAGATTCTTTAAGCTTTGCTAAAATAGTTTTGTTTGCAAATCTATGTAGTGCAGTAATTGCAACAATTTTAAAAAGCCTATGCAATGAGCAAGGAGCAAGGGTGAAAGTGCTGAGGCGCATTCTCTTGCTAAAAGTGATGTTCTGAAGAAGAAATGTTTCAGCAGCCAAGGAGGATGTTTAAGGTTCGAAATAGTCTTCCAAACCATATAGAGCACTCCTAATACTTTTACATCACCAAACTGTAGTGCACTTCCTCAGTGTCAGTGCATATGCTAATGAAAGGATTCCTAAACACAATGGCTTTCCAATTRTAAGAGGCAGAGTGTACTAAAACAGGAAACAGACCAGCTCTTTGAAGCTTACATACTATCCTAAAACTGATGCTAGACTCACCCTGGTGAACCAATGCGACGACATGCTCTTTGAGAACCTCCTCTTTTCCCTTTTGCCTGGGGGGTGGGCTGGGGGGGGCTTCTAGTGGAGAGGAGGTCATAAAATGGCAGGCTGCCTAACCAGCAACCATGCTGGAGGGGAAAAAAAAAAAACAAAAAACAAAACAACACGCTTAGGTAGGCCTACTAGGTAAATCTGAACCAGGACTTACTTAAAGCTATTCAGAATGGAGATGAAATTGCCAGCCTTGTAATTAACTAGGAATGCAGCGTCGTGTTTGAAGATAAAAATCTACTCAGTTTAGGTCACACATGATTTATATAGTATCTGTATCTTTAGCAGTTCTCTGTTAACACTGCGACAACAGCAAAGGTAGGTAGCTTAAAATGAAAGATGGAGACTGTCTTTATTTCAAGAAAATCCAAGAGAATTTTAATGCTACAAAAAGCACTAGGTTCAAAATAAACCCAGACACCGTTCAGCTATTATCTGGCCCTGTCAAAAAAACCCAGATTTCCCACAGGATGAAAACCAAGACTGAATGTTTCACCTGGAAAAGTATAATTTTTTTCTAGCCCGTACATCAGACATGTAGAGAGCGATACCATCTCAGGTGCCAAGGGGTGGCATACAATGCTTAAACTTAGACACAACTGCAGTGAACATTACAGCAATTATAATTAATGCTATTACTACTGAAAGGATAATCCTGAGCTTTATCAGTCTGAGAGCTGATGGCTCCTTTCCAAGCGTTTTGAAGCAATACTGATGGCCAATTACAAGTACCCGTTTTTCAGCCAGTGCTGGCCTTTAAGTCAGATTCTGCTCTTGTTCTTTCGTTTTGTCAAGCCCTGAACCCCGTTCTCCCTATCAGTGTGGTAACTGGTTTGCAACTCTTGTTTGAAGTCTCTGGAGCACGCTGGGGCCATGTTCATGCCTAGCATTTGAGATGACAGTTCACTGAGGTTTGACACAAAATGTCTTTACCAGACACACAGCCTTGGGCCGTATTTGCCTCTTGCAGAGTGCCACCCAGTGGTAAGTCAGCTTTTATTGAGGTTGCCAAAGTCAGCGAGGGTGAGGAGGTTTAACTAAGACAGTGAACATGTCTATGGCACTTTCTGCTTCTGATGCCCACACACTGTGGGGCATCAGTAAACCTCAGATGTGTGAAAGGAGCAGTATAATACCAGTTTGTTTAATATTGTATTGCACTACAGAGCAACATTAGCAGAGCTGACGTGCCAAGGAATGCTGTCATTTCTGTTCGAATTAGCAGATTTTACGTTAGAATTATTGTTATAATTAACAAAATATATTATTGTTTCCAGGAATACTAAAGGAAAATGCCTTTGCTTTAGCATTTGTTAAATGCAGTATGCTGTTTTACTACAGTTATAGGTGGAGCAAGCAATCGATCCGCGTTCTGCCTGTTTAGCCTGAGATTGCTTGAAAAGTGTGATGGGGCACAGAAGTCACTTCCAATCTCTGTGCACCACCCTGCTCTTAATTACCACTACCATAATCTTGGCCACTGTTTTGATGAATCCAGCTACTCACTAGATAGTGTCCCACCATTGCTCAGGAGCATGCAAGGGAGTCTGGAATGTGGTGGAAGCAGCTGGAGAATTTGCCTAGTGCTGATGCAAAGGAAGTAACGGGTAGCATTTTCACAGCTCTCCTTTAAGGCGGTTTCATTACCCGTCACTAGTAATTGCAGTAATACCACGCAGACAGGTGTCATGAATTCACATTAAAAAAAAAAGAAAACCGCCATCATCTACATACACATTTACATTCCACCAGCACAATATTTCTGTGTATCTTTTCAAGTCTGACCAGTGGAACAACATGARTATAATTACCAAACATGTCAAGGGAAAACAAAAAGAATTAAGATTCAGTATGTTAATCTTTAACTGCCCTTATTCCTGACCATATTGTGATTAAAGACTGACTGCTTTCCTAGAATAATGTTTCTGTTTCTTATTACAGTTGGATAGTGTCACTTCACTAATTCAGGCTGCCAAAAATTTAATGAATGCTGTGGTGCAGACAGTAAAGATGTCCTATATTGCGTCCACAAAGATTATCAAGATTCAGAGTCCTACTGGCCCACGACATCCTGTTGTTATGTGGAGAATGAAAATTCCAGAGAAGAAGCCCCTAATCAAAAGAGAGAAGCCAGAAGAAATCCATGCAGCTGTCAGAAAAGGTTCTGCAAAGAAGAGAATCCATCCTGTTCAGGTCATGAGTGAATTCAGAGGCAGAGAAATAGTCTGATACTCTCCTACTTTTTCCATTTCCTCTCATCAAATTCTATTGGTTTTGCATCTTTTTCTCCTCACTTGTTTAATAATTACGTATGCTAATGTTTTTGCTTTTCTCTAAATCTGAATGTTAATGCTTGCTTCAGTTATTTCAAAATGTTAATTGGATTAATTAATAGCACACAGTTGAAAAAAAAATCTCATTCTCTTGTAGTGACAAATTATCACCACGTCTTTGTACTGGCATGTTTTCAGCTGAGTGCTTTGAGTGATGCATATGGGGCTGCGGTGTGACGAGTAGATCTAAATGGCTTTCATGTAGTCAGAAGGCAGGATGCCATGTGCCAAACTGTGCTGAAACTCCTACTGCACTCACTAGGGTCAGGTGTTTCTTCTCTACGGACGAACATGGCCAATACTGAATTCCATGTATTTTACGACATGCAGATTTTTAAACATTGTGTTTATTGTGTCAGATCCTTGACCACAATCATTACTCTGCGATCGGAATAGCCGTGCTGGCTGATGCTAGCTGAGGGTCTAGGCCTTCACTTTTATCCAGATTGAACGAGCTAAAGATCCACTGCCAACCTCCAGCCTTAGGCACAAACACAAGGGGAAAGTTTGAAAATGTTTGACAAAACGACAAGTGTAACAGCGTGGATGCAATAATGTAATCAAAAGCACTGATTGCAATATAGCAGYAATAAAAGCTCTTTAAAAGGCTTTCTAAAACATTAATCTGTGTTCTGCTAGCCAGCCTATTCTGTGAATCCTAATAAATCTGACTGAATACTGTATTTGGCAGTTCAAGAAAATCAAATATTAACAAGAAAAACCTGTTTTCTAACCACAGTACAAAAGAGCTAACAAATATAAAGTATATAATTATCCTGAGATCAGTGTGTGAAATACAAATATACTTACTTATATCTAGCATCTGAAGAATGATGAAATTTTTTTGCAAGGTGAAGTGAATTAAATGACCTTTTGCCTATGGCTAGCATCCCAAATGCAGAACTGTGCCTTTGAGCAATTTGATAAATGACTACAATGTATTTCAAAGTGCATAATGAAGGGAAGGGCTATCCGTATGTAATCACAACCAGCCTTCTGTAGAATACTTACAGAAAGAAACCATTTTTCTAGATCTATTTGAATCTAGATTTTTTTTTTTTAAAAAAGCAGCAAACCTGTCTTCAGTCCATGTCAGTATGTTTCCACAGATGCCATTTGCTACTTAAAGTGTTGCCTGGCAAGCAAATAGATCCTTTGCTACATTCCTGGATTTGCTGAATCAAAGGATTCCCTCAAATGTCAGAACTTTATGATACATAATTGATTGCCATTATCAGGAGGCTGCAGAATATAGGCTGCTGCTACAGGTCATTTAATATCTTATTTTGACCAGCACTGGACCTACTTGGAACAATGTAGGCAGCAAAAGTAATCATAAACTGTATTCTTCTTTGGGTGGCCACCCTATTCCTATGCTTGCAACAGTGAAGCAGTATAATTTCTAAGCTGCTGGTTAAGAAAGCCCATGAAATCTACAGTGCTCATGCCTCAAAGATCTTACAAGTCACAATTTCAGCTTCCCCAGATTTCTCCAAATTTACGATCAGTTAAATGACAAAATTAAGAATCTAAGAAAATTATTTACAATTCAAACCCTCTTTGTATTTGCCTCAGGATCTTAGTAACATGTATAGGTCTTTGTTGTCTTGCCTTTACAGCTAGTGGTGAAGTGGAGTAGGTAGAAGCAGTAAAGAGCAGGTCATACCACCTAGTGAAAAGTGGCAGATTAATATTTCAGTAATATTTCAGGTTCTGGTCTACCCCTCTGACTACCCCTCCAGCAAGACTCAGATCTTAAAAGCCAGCAGGTGAGTTGATATAATCTTGATTTTTGTGAAGGGCTTTACTCTCTTATTTATATCATGGCTCTGGGTTACACCTTTGATATAGGACACCTTCTCATCAGTTGTTTGTAATTAATGTCGTTTATCACATTGAAGAGATCACATTCTAAATAAAAAAACATAGTACACCAGGAGGAAGATGTGCCCGTCCTTTTTTTTTTTTTTTTTTTTTTGGGGGGGTGGAGGGGAGGGGGTGCGAGGGGAATATGTTTCCTTACTAGTCTCCAGCCTTAGTGAACATGCAGTTCAAAAGCCTGCCAGGCTTGTTTGTAGGAGTAGCAGCCTATCTGGCACACTAAGTTCCTCATTGAGCTATTATACTCTATTTTAAACTAGCACTTTTCTAGCATTAGTACCATTAAATTAAAGCACAGCTCATTGCTTAATGTAATGCCCCTTCCTAAAATGCTATTCAGTACTCTCTTATCCTAGAGATATCCAGCAGTCAGTTTGATCTCAGCTTGTAATACCATTCCTATTACTTTATTAGGAAAAAAAAATCCTAAATGAACAAGAAAGTCAGAAAACACTGCTGTTTCTGAGAAGAGCCAAAGGAATGATGAGTTAATTGTATCTGGATGAGTACTACCATGAGCCATTTGGATAAAGTTCAAACCTAAGTGAAAACATAACAAGGTAAAGTTTATTCCTGGCTAAGGAGGCAGAGGGATAAAAAACATGAATCCTGAGATATAAGAAGCCCAGTATATTAGCTCATTACCCCACTCAGCAGGTCTGTGAAGCAGGGAACAAGGACTTCTGTGCTGCTATTAATAAAACTGGAGGAGGACCTGCTGCTCAGTGAGTGTAATTCAGATACGGATGCGTAATCTGCCCTGCAATCCAATCATTCTTTCCTAGCCCTGGTTTTCAGAGAATAATTTTTCAGTGCACTGTCATTTTGCCTCTGTGCGTGTTTGCATAGTGTCTGTGGCCTACCAGCATTCATTTGGAAACTGTGCTCCTATAGCAGCAGCTTTGCAGGGCTATCCTCAGGAGCACAGATTGGTTCATTACTCTTTTTTCATAGAATTGGTAAGATTGGAAGGGACCTCTGTAGATCACCTAGTCCAACCCTAAAATGAGTGGCCCGTACAGGGATCGAACCCGTGACCTTGACATTATTAGCACCACGTTCTAACCAACTGAGCTAAACCCTGTCACAATCTTCCTTGTCTTGTCTTCTCCCCACTGTCCTATTACGGAGTAAAATGTAAATGACAATTGAAGGCAATTTTATTTTTAAAACTCAACAGAGCACTAGAAGAAAGATGAATTTTATTTTTCATTGTTGAAGCACATTAGTGCAAGAGGACACATTCAAGTCATTTCCATCCCACAGATGTTGATTTTTTTTTTAATTCTTTAGTAAACAATTTGGTTGCTTGGCTCTGCTTTAGTTGTTTGAYGATTCCTTTAGTATTTAATGTTTCTAATTTGTAAAAGGAAGTTTCTGTCACTGTAGATTGAGCTGAGCATAGTTTGCAAGTTGTCCCAATTACTTATGTTGCCTGGCCTTAGCGAGCTATTCTTGGTAAGTAGCACCAGTCCTCTAGTGTCTTGGACCCTCAGAAAACCCGGAAACCACTTGTCCCTCTACCACTGCACACCTCCTCCGCTCTAGCCTTGTGTACAGTAAAAACTGTCCCAGCACAGCTAGTGGCCTGATGATTTTTCTGAGGGGGTGAGTGGGAGAGAGAAAGGTGGGGAAAAGATGTAATCACCCTCTCAAGGGTTTCCTGCACTTAGGCCAACAGAAAGTTTTCCTCTGACTTAAGTTCTGTTGGTGTATCTTTGCTGAAAAAGATGATCAAGAAGCATGTCATCACACAGCTCCGATATTCCAGATGGCTTTAAAAGGTCCTCAGCACTTTTAAAAAGACTTCTTGTGTTGTCTATTTTGTATGAATCTGCTATGAAAGCATTTAAGAAAAATGTATTTATATAGCAAGTTCTTTAATGAGATTATGGAAACTATTTTAAAAGTATTTTTAAGCCGTTTCCAGTACCAGACAGTAAAATTCTTTGCTGTCATACGTGCCATTATTGCTGTGAACTACTACTTATTCTTTGTGTACTTTCTTTGTTAAGCACTGGGGACTTGCCTGTATATCTGGCTCAGGGGATAGGTAGATAAATGAAAGCCTATTCCCTCAGGATGGATTTTTTAAAAATGAAATCATTATCAGAGAAAAAATCTAAATTAAAATATAGCAAACAATGAATATCCAACAAGCAAACAAATGTTTCCCTGCTATCAGCCATTCAGTTCTACAGTCTTATGATTGCCTGTTGACATTTTACTTTCTCAAAAAACATGTTCTAAGAGAATAGGTTTTGCATTTGACTAAGCTCTTTTAGCTTTAAAGAAACAGTGACACCTTCTAAGCTCTTACACCTACTAGGCTCACTTAACAAAACCTCAGCATCTGATTGAAAGAGCCTTGCAAACCGGAGACTTCCTGACTAGTACCGTTCACCTGCCCAGTGCTGCCTGGCCTTGCCAGCAGCTCCTGCTGACCACGTGATGCCCAGCTGACTCTCTCAGCCCTTTTCTGGGCCCCTGTTCCCATCAATAGTCTCCCCAAAGCCTCGTCTGCATCCACTGCCAAGCTCAGTTTTGCCCGCAACACTGAGGTAGCTCTGGTTATACACAGCTGTTAATAAACCCCTTCCTCTCTTACAACCTACAAAAGCCATTGGGGTGCTTGGAAGAAAAATTAAACTTAATATAATAAAAGGAGTATTCTGAAATTGTGCAACAGAGTGCAATTTAAGAGCATACTAGGAAATTAATTATAATTAAAAATCAAGTAGATGGTGCTGTATTTCACTTTTGTTTCCCCTAACAGATCATTAAAACTGTTTTACACTTTCTTCTAATGTGGCTGAGGGCTTGTTTTTTTTGCAAAACAACTTCTGAAAGGGATGAAAATACATTGGCACTCTTGATAGAAAGCTTATGGACACGCTGTATGTGGARAGTGGCACTGTTGCAGCGAAAAGTAATTTTTCAATTAATACATAGTAATTCTGAAAAAACTTTCCTTGGATAAAGAAAAAACAAAAATCAAGAGCAGTAATGGCTTAATACTTACATAAAAACAAACCAGAAATCTGCTTCAAAGACACTGTTACCTACTGCTACAATCAACAAGAGAAGCTTGCTGTTACAGTCAAAGGAGTTGAAAGCTGAGGAGCTAACCCTGGTCTCCAGCATACAAAGAATATTTAAGAGATTAGCTTACAATTGTAAGAGCTGGATCTAGCAATTTTATTTTTAAGAAGCTTTTTATAGGATTAGAAATGCATATTTTCTGCTTCCTTTTTGAGAAAATGACTGCATTTAAGCAGGTTGAAGACTACAGAGGTAGCCTGTCTTACAGGATATGATTTCTCCAGACTTTTGGTCTATCATCCTGTCCATTTCAGAGCTACTGACTTTGCTGCTGTCGTTATCAATTATTTTATACAAGATGGCAAGTAATTTAACAACAGCTGAAATTAGGCATGTAGCTCATTAGCTGTGGGGCACATTGTGTGTTTTTGGCACAGCTCTTTCATTGAGGCAGGAGGCAGGATGTTTAGGAGCTGTTGCTGCCTGTTCCAGCAAGGTCCTGGTAAGTATTTTGCATGGTTAGTTGCCAGAGCTCCCTTATTAGATGGGAACGTGACAGGAAATTGCTCCCACACTTTCAAAACACGGAACAGAGCACCWGGCTCTGTTTCCCCAAATAGTCGTCATGGCTGAGGAGAGGAGAGATGGGCAGAAAACTCTTTTTTGTACTTTTCCAGCCTCTATGGTGGAATAAGTCGCAAGGGAATGATTTCTCCAGGAAAGAATTTCCCTCAAGTTCCAACCTTACAAGGACCAAGGAAATAGCATCAGGAGAGTCTTCAATGCCTTCCAGTCCCTTTAGGAACCCAAAATAGTCATTTTTGCTCTGTCCTAATGCTGCTCCTGATAGCAGATTAATTATCTGAGTGTATAAATTTTGCAATATACACCCAGGCTATTTTAAATCAAGTTGTGGGATGCATACATTGGAAGCCTTCCTAACAGCAAGTTGCGTTGACTAATTGTTTCCAGTTTCATCTTATTTTTGAGGTACTGAAGACTTCATCCAGCAAGCCTGCAAACCCCAAACCTTCAGTGTCATCTCTCAGAGCTTGCATAGGCAGCAACCAAGAGAAGCAGGCAGCAATCTCATTTCTACTGCCACTTGTGTAAATATTTTGTGTGCAAAAATGCTGTGTGCTTTATACCTCTCCCTTCCCTAAGACCCCATTTCACTTCACTTTCCCTTCAAAACACTACAACAGAAGAATAGGAAAAAAGTGGTGCACGGTGAGCTCAGCAGCCATGCAAGATCAGCACAGCTATTTTGAGTTCAGTGGTACAATATCCATGACACTAGTTACTGCAGTACTTCCTCTGCAGCAGCCCTCTGAAAATCTGTGCCCTCATTCATGCTGGCTAAGACCAAAGACCTTCAGGTTTGCTTTCAGAAAGGTACAAAGCTCACCACCAGTAAAGAGGTATGTTCCCCAAAAGAAAATCTGTCTTCCTTGCCCTTTCCTCTTGTGACATTTCAAACAACTTGCCTTTATTTAGGCACATTAGGGCCAACTTTAAAATACTAAAATTACACAATATCAAGGTCATTAATACAGCAATCCAAAGGGCAAAGAGCTTATTGGTAGTATGAGCCATTGAGTCATGTGGGTAGTGATGGCACATCCTGAAACACTCTATTATCATAACGCCTGAGCTGAAGACTCAATTAATTTTCTGCATCACCAACAGCTGAGGACCAAAGTTGACCACCAATAAATACAAAATACAGTCACAAAAAAGCCTTCCCATCAACTCCTAAAACATAACAGAAAATATGCAGCAAAAGAAGGAATATGAAGAAAATTGTCCCCAACTAAAAGAATCCTTGCAATGTTGTCTTTCAGAAATACTGCATTTCAGTTCCCAAGCAGCCATACATTTATCTTTTTCACAACAAAGTGAATTAGGAGGGCCTGACTGTATCAAAGGAGAGAAAGTGACTGGCTCTTCCTATGTTTTTGCTTGAGAAATGTATCATGGAATGGGTCCATCACCAGTAACTTACCCATTAACAGAGATGCATGCGGTTCTAGGAAGGGATTTCAGTGAGTTAATTTCTACTGTCTACTCATCAGGTAAAACTGTATGTCTTTTTTTCATAACAAAAGCATTTAAGGTCATATTTTTAACAGGAAAATCTGTGATAGAGCTTTTTTTATTTTTTTTAAAGCCCCCCTTTCTTGCCAAATCTTACTGCCTCATTCAGAAACTTTACACCCTTGTACTGTAAGCTCCTTTTCCTTAAAGGAGACAACAACTAAAGAACAGTATCCAACCACATTTAGCTCTGATAACCACATTTTGTCACAAATTCTGTAGCTAAGTACTTGAAGGTACCAAAACRTATGTCCAAAACAGCAGGACTGGAAAAGCTAGCAGGAAACTAAGACCATAATTTAGTATTTCTTTTGGAAAATAATTAAATTTTATCATCATGTGTATTTGACTTTTACATAAATGGACTTAAATAAACCTTGAAAGGAACACATCATATGCTGCCTAGACAATGGATAAGACTTACTTAAACCAGGCATTGTGCCAAGTTGCTAGATAGCATATGGTAGATTTCTCACTTGTCTTTTTTTTTTTATTTTTTGGCAGGTTCACGTAGTTTGCCTTAATGAAAAATGGAATTACTCTTTTCAGATGTGGTATTCCCTGTAACACGCGCATGTTTGCTAAAATACTGAGTGGGCTGGAAAACCCTTACTGAAATACCTGTCTTTTTAAGCACAGTAACGCAGCCTTTGGTACAGCCACTGAGCCGACAACTACCAGTATTTGTTCAGGCTAATGGTAACATGTTTTACCTTCCAACACGTACTGATATAACATACCTCTTCACATTTCATAATGATGGGCATAGGCAATGATTTTCCTTGAACGGAACTCCCTTGGATCTGCTAGTACTGCAATCAATACAATTAAGCACGTGCTTAAATGATCTGTTCAGCAGGTCTGGTCTTAGGATTGTGCGTAAGAGCGTAAGTGCTTTGCTGAATCAAAGCCATGCTGCTGCTCTGCTTATGTAACTACTGAGGTGTGGAATCAGCAGGACATGTTACTAATAGAAATACTTTTTTTTTTTTATTTTTACCCCGAAGTTACACAGAATGTTACTAAAAGCATACATGTGAAAATGAAGAGGTAGCTTATGACTGGGATTTCACCCTTGGGAAATAATTCTAATGGTGTATTTCACCTTACAAGAAAGCTTGGCTCGTTCACATACGCACTATGTATGTGCTACAAATTTCTTATAAGAATGCAGCAAAAATAAAAAGAATCCCCCTCATGCAAACTCTTTGCCCTTAAACTGATGGCCCTAATTCTTAGCTCATCTTTGCTCTGACCTGACAGGAAAAGGATTATATATTTGTTGTTAAATTAAAGCTGTTTCAATTCACAGCTAGTATTGATGTTTAATCCCAGACAGGTGTAGTATTTCCATATGCAGCCTCAATTTTCTGCTTTTGAGATAATCTAACTGGCAAAATAATCAGCTGCAGCTCACTGTGGAACTATAGCAACTGTACCAAGTCACTCACAAAGTAAACTGGAATCAAAACCCCAGAAATTAAAAACTGCATGGAATAAACGTCTGTAAACATCAAAAGAGTTTGAATAGGATATTCTTATTGGTAAAATGTAACGAAATGGATTTTTTTTTGCTAGCAATAAGCTGTATTTTCACTGTAATAATCTTTTTGTTTAATTGTAACCATTATGGGAGCTAGCATAACGTCAAGTCAAATAGGTGTCATGTAATAAAAAATACTGTGCGTATCTCCATACTATTCCAATTCTATGGATACTCCTAGCATATTTGCTAAAAATTTGGGGAAAACTCTCAAGTTTCCATTTGGACAAACATTTATGACCTATTTCTATATGCCACCTGTTATCTGCTCCAGAATCTATCATATTATATTCTTCTAAAGTGCTGTTCAACTTATTTATATAAGCACAAATTAAGGGAGGATGTTATAGAGATACATATAAAAACAATTCTCCACTCACTGAAGCGATGTTGATAAATCAGAATCAATCTTGCAAATGTGTATTACCAGAACAGATCTTACTATAAACTAGGGGGTTATTCATGGCAGTAAGCACAGAGCCTGGTCAGTGAGTTTTCAGTATTGCTCTAACTGCATTCTTACAGGATACCAAGATTTAAGTGAACTTCCATAATTGCAGGAGAGCATAATGTGATACAGAAAAGAATGGGTTTGAACTGAACCTCTTTACATTTGCATGTTTATGTTACATAGGTTAAGAGCATATGTTGCTCAAAATCTAAGGGAAAGATAAAAGAGGGTCTAGTAGCAAAATACTAGACAACTTGTGCAGCACACATACAGAAGCTTGCAAAAAACTCAGCATCTTAGACTGTATGCAGAATAGCTTGTGCTTGCAAAATCAACAATTTAATTGCAGTGGCCAGAGGGTTTTCCCATTGATTTTGCAAAGCACAGTGTGATTTATCAACAAAAATAATAATTTCTAGTTTAGAAAAGGGTTATCATACTTCTTTAAAGTTTCCATCTTTAGACTTGTGCGCAAAGAGAACAGATGGCAAAGCGCATGACATAAAAGAAAACAAAACGGTCCAAAAAAAGAAGAAAAACAAGTTTTCTCCTCTAAAAACAGAAACTCTTTGCTGGGCTCCTGAAGCTACTGTACTGCAATCCCTTGTCACATAAGCTTGTCAGACAGGGCCAGATATGAATCAGCTATCTTCTGAGAATTACAGAAAAGGAGAACATATATAAAATACTACAAAAACCTCAGCCACCTCAGTGTCATTGCTTGCTGTTGCAGCTGTCTCCTAGTTGTAGAGACAGTAGCTGCGATATTCTGTAATCACTAAAGTCTGGCACTGCCCAGAAGTACAGTGACCATCAGATTTTTTTTTTTTTTTTAATCTTTCTGCATCTCAGAGAGAGCCATTTCTCCCTTTCCCTCGAACCTCCCCACTTGCATGCTTTAGCCTGAGCAGGTCCGATTCCCAGGAGCAGGAAGGCAGGAATGCATGCAGCGAGCCGCAGCCCAGCTGGCGCTCCGCGAGGCCGACTGCGCCGCGTATGGAGCAATGGCCGCTCCAGGAGCGCTTCCTCTCTGCTCCCAGTAATGGGATACTGGACTGTGAATGCAAAAATTGTGGCCATTTCATTACAGGAGACTAAAAAATAGATTACATCAACAATTCCTATAAAATGCATGGCAACAAAACAAAGCCAATGTTTATGTACTCTATTTTAAAATAAACACAATTTTACTCCACAATTTACCCGGCTGCCCAAGCAGCAGGCCATGTCTTGTTTCCTGCGTAGTGATCATTTTCTGTGCTGCAGCATATAATATTCAGAGGAACTGATTATGAATAGCTGGACGATCTTACTACTATATAAACTCCTGCAAAAATTTAAATTGATGGGTTTTGGTAGCAGTGGATTTGTTGAGCACAGCTTTATACAAAGTACAGACTAGAATGAATTATTTGGAAAAAGTCTCTTGCACGTAAGAATTTATCTGGACTAATAATATAGCCTCCCACAATTTTGTTGTATTTTAGTGAAAAAAATGAAACTTTTGAGGACTCAAATAAATCCAGTTGAATTTTCTTCTTCCAATTACTGGCCACATTGAGAGAGTGGATTTTTATAACAGAATTGGATATAATGCAATTCATAAAATGAGAAATTGAAATGAATAAAAAAAGATTTTTCTTCTAAAGATGCATTTTCTCATGACACCTCTTTCACTTTTTTCACTGTCTTTGGCTGTATCACTAAATGCCACATTCAGAAGTTGCCTAGCATCTCCAAAGCAAAAGAAAATGATTTTTGTACTAGCATGGCAATACAGCAGCAAAATTGCAATTTTTATTCACCTTTTTCTGTTTAATATAGTTGGAGGAGGGAGAAAGTTAAATGTGTTTTTGTGTCTACATGCACACATTTTCAAGTTAGCAAGACTCTTAAGAAAAAGTAACTAGATCTATATTATATTTCATGGATAACTCAACATATACACACATTTCAGATATATTTTACTCTTTCGCAAGGCTATGCCCTGAAGTTCCTTATTTTGTGCCCAGGACACAATACACAATTTGAGAATCTTGTCTCAGCTTTTCATCCAAGTTGCAGTATGACCTTAGGAAAGACTTTGGGCCTTTCTAAAAGTTTATTATATAATAACACAAATCATGCAATTATACAGTGCATGTAATTAACTACTGCAAAGCATTTGAAATCAAAGGTGTTACATAAAGGCTAAAACTTAAAAAAAAATTAATTTTGACGTTGCAACCAATCTTTACCAAATATTTTCCCCATATGTTAGCACCTTAAAAAGCAAATTTCATTTTTTATGCCTGTGTAAAGGACATTGTTTGGTTCTTCTCAGTACTCTGCAGAAGTATTCACCCCACCATTGCTGAGTGTCTTAACTGTTGACTACTGTAAGTAAGCACCATGAAACAATGTTGGAAATCACACTGCTGAATTATCAATCACATTTTTCATCTCTCTCCATAATTAAATGAAATTTTATTTAGTGCACAATGCTTCAAACACTTAGAAAGAGTAGAAGAGAGGAAAGCCACATGTAACTTATTTCAGCTGAAGAGCAGCAGCATACAAAAAAAATTTAGGAATAGTCTCTCATAAGATGACATGAAGAGGCAATAGAATTACTGGTAAGCTTACTGTGATATGGAAGGCCTGTATACTCTGATGATTCACTGATGGCTACAGAACAAATGAAATGCTCTTAAAAATGAAGAGTAAATGCTGCGCAATAGAGAAGAAAAGATTTTATTACCCCCTGCCCCAGCCCCTAAAAAATTTCTTTGGTCTGGGAAAAGAAGAGAAGGGAAAAGAAGCACAGGAGATGGCAAGGATTCACAGTATTTCATGTTTAGAAYTAGATTTAAATTCATCTGCTAAATATATTGAAAAAAAGACRTATTTTTTAGATTCCGTGTCTTCACCACTATTGATAGCTAACAAAACATTCAGCAAGTTAGAATTGAAAAGGTACTGTAAGATTAAAAAAGGGCAAGAAAGATTACAAAAAGTGTTTTAATATCATAAAGAATTTTTTTTAAAAAGCCTTGGCAAGTCACGTTGAGGTAAATGCGTATTGAAAAAATCCCTAGGATGTTGCATACCTAAGCATCTCTGAAGACGCAGGCCCCTGGAGATTTGCTTCAATCATACTAAGTTTCTAGTGAAGGCACCTGGAGTTGTGCTGTAGTATTAAATGCAGGAATAATACATGACGTATTTCATGTCATTAAAAAATGCATAGGGTGATTTATATCCATCGCATGGAACAGTCAAATTCATTGTCGTGAGAAGAAAAGTAGAAGACACAAGACAGTATGTGACACCACCTATCTTTAGTAGCTAGCCTTCTATCCATCTAAGACCTTGTTTACATGCCAATGTAACATTTGCTATTTTTGTGAACAGAGTTCACAAGCTTGCTGTTTTTGTGACAGCGAAGATGAGTTAAGGTGGATATCCTGAAGGCAATTGCACAAAAATCAGAAAACAAAACAGAAAATTAAAAAATTGCTTTAGAAAAAAAAATATGGTAATACTTTCAACACTACTGTGCCCTAGGAAAGATGTTGTTGGTGTGCGAGAACTATGTCTAAGGGCCTGTTTAGGAAGTCACGTATCTTTGGTCTTGAAGAGACCAAACAAGTCTCTGGAAATACACTACTGAGAGAAAGCTTCTAGATAAAGCCAGGTTAAGCCTTCATATTCTCATTCATAAAACTTGGTAAAAAGTTACAGAAAAGGTAACAAGGACTTCCGTGTTAATCCTAAAGCAACCCTCCTTTACGTTGACTCCACGTCTTGGCAACTGTACCATAATAAAACATCAACAATATATATTCTTTTGCTTTTATTCGTTATGAGGATCATAAAACATTAGAGAGCCTGTCTGGAACCTTGTGGGAGACAGTGTGCTGAAACAGAAGGTGGAATGCTCCAATCGCAAGAAACTGCGCAAAGGGCAGAGGTATAATGGACAATTAACACTAACGTGCTTCTGAAAAACAAGGAAGAAATCCTACGAAGCGTGAATAAACTGCATTTGTGACCAAAACTTTAAGGGATTAAGCAAGTTTTCAAATCATAAAAAATTTACTAAGCAATGAAAGCTTAAGGATAAAAGCCCCAAGTTTCATGGGGTTTTCCATAGCCCTTTTACTGTGATATACATGACATGCTACTTCAGGAAAACAACAACTACACGTCACTAGGTTAAGTTTCCACCTTAGGCACAATGCTGAGTGTAACACACTGCATGGTCAAGAGTAAGCACTGTAGAAAACGGAAGCAGCAGCTTATACAGTCCAGCAGGTACCAACATTGCATCTGCAAATGATCCCTCAAGACTCATGAGTCCTGGAGACTTTGGTCATGCTGTTTAACTTTAGGCACCAAAATCAGCTGTCTATATAAGCTAGATCTCCTCTTGTGATCTAAACTCCTCCTATGGGCAACTTGCAGCACCCTCAACAGTGGTATGCTTTGAATTGCCCTCTGGCAGCTCACTCATCACTTCCCACTGATTACAGAGAGGGCCTAAGGAGACTAAGCCCTTTGCAAACCTTCCTAGCTGAGGTCCCAGACTTGGGAAGGCTGGTCTCCCTGCGTTTGAAGTAACGCATTGCTGGGAACGGAGCACTGATCACTGCAGACTTGGCTCTGCCTCTCCCTTTTGCCTTAACACTGCTGCTCAGCTGCTGCATTTGCTAACCTGCCTGCCCTGGGGTAAAATTAGGCAAACATGCACGACGGGGCCCATGCAGTGCTCACTAGCACTCTGCATGAAACAATGACGCCAGCACAAGGGAAATTATCTGCTGGGAATCACTAGCTGGTCTGAAGTCACTTCATGCTCAGCGTGAAGCAAAAACTGATCACAGCGCACTGAAAATCCACTAATACAATCACTGCACCTTAGGTACCTGAAAGATGCCTCTGACATCTCAAACCCATTAATTTATTTCAATTCTAAAAGAGGAGTAGTCACTGCTAAGTATGTAGTATGCTAAGTATCAGAGTTTACTGACAAGAAGAAATTATTTTAAGATCAGAGAATTTTAAAAAGCGACTTTTTTTATGGCAGCTCTGAGGTTCCAAAAATGTTCCTTGCACTGAGAATAACACAGTTTGCTGAAATGACTCATCAAGCTGCTCTGCTATTTGAATATGCACAGCAATAAAGAAATGGTCTTTCATTTAAGTACTGAAACAGAAGCCCAGACAGTCAGAGCAGAGTCAGACCTGTATCTAAGAAGACAGGAATTGAACGGAATGGTCAAATTTCAGATTTCTCCTCTCTGACTCTTTACTGCTTGCTTAAACAGCCATTTTCTCTTTATGGCCATCAGACTAGTAAGAAGTCTTATCACCTTTACAGTCAGTAGACTGAGGAGCTGAAAGGTACTGTATGGTCTGTACAAGGTAGCTAATACTTGATCTGCAGGGACAATACTTCTCACTGGGCTTTGTTTTTGCACTGTACTGTTACTTTTCTAATTAAGCACGACAGAGTCATTTTCCTCCCTCAGTCACTCCCTGAACTGCAGTGAGCTATACTGCTTGAGCTGTCTCCATTTGCACTGCTATGATGCCATGCTGTCTGTAATGCTCTCGTCTGTTTTAATGTATTAAGTCATCTGCCAACAACAGAGCATGAATAACGYTGTTCAATCCATCTCTGAGTGTAGTGCTCCTCTGTGCCATTTCCATTCATTTGATTAGCTTTCCTTCCCTTTCTGCTCAGGATAGGAAAAGGCTGTATTTTCACTTTCTTATTTTCTGCATTACAAACGTATGCATTATTTTGAAGTTTAGTCTAATTTAAGCATTATCTTCTTGATTTACTTGAGATAGGTAAGCCACAGGAAAGGCTATGCCACCTACTGAGAAGCAAACCGGGACATAATGCATTTGAATATTTTTTACGGGTAGCCTTATGCCTTTCGCTTGATACATGTGGCTGGCATACTAACTGCACATGGCAGGCCCATATTCCAGAGTCCATAAGCTATCCTCAGCTTATTACTCCAGCCTAAATTATAGGTGGAGCTGAATAATATTCAGCAGGAGAAATAAATTACATTAGTGACCAGATTTATTGTACAGCAGTAAGAGAAAGACCGTAGGAAAGACACAAACAGCACTGTGGGTTGACTCAGTGTTTTATCCTAATTTATTAAACTGATTCTGAATCTGTGCATACAGATTTAGGATCTAGAGAAACACTAATGGTACTCACACAAGACATCAGACTGACCATCTAGAGTAGCGTAACCTGAAAAACTCAGTTATTAGTGTTATGAAGATTAAACCTTTCCTCTGAGCAGAAATCTCAGTGCAAGGCTGAGTGTTTCTGTCAGGACGCAATCATGAGCTGCTCTCCCAGGGAGCATCAGAACTCCACACAAGCAATGACAGTCATTCACCGGGATAAACTGCACACCTTCACTGACTTCAGTGATCATACACGACCTGTCACTTTGGGACAAATTTTGTCACTGCCTCCCCTTTCAACTTCTACTAAAGCATTTGTGCATATAATATTCAAGATCAGCACTTAATTTAATTTTAATGTTACTGTTTGAAGTATCTTAAACACTTCTTTGTTCTTACTTGCAAATTCAGATGCCTTGCTGAAATCTGGATATTATACTGTTCTGAGAGAATAGATATGGGATCTGATTCTTATTTTCAGTATAGTTTCCTGGCAGTGCAAAGAGTATAAATTATACCTGCATCCATGGCAAAGCTCTTTGCACTGCCACTGCAATTGAAAAGGTATCTTTGTATGAGTAAGTATAAAAACTGGTGAGACATTTCTGATATTGATTTTGCCAGAAATCTGTGTGCCCAAGCAGCCAGGACAGAGAACATCACTTTCACATTCTCTGCTACTTGCATGTCAAGACAGTCTTGCGTGAATATGAGATATGTATTGGCTTCTTCATAGTAAAGAAGAGAAAACTTAATTTTCTGCTTCAGAAAACAGAATTGATGGTTCAGAAGGTCATCATATACTAGTCTCCTCTATGGAGTGAAAACAGTGAAAGGGAGTCTTGTAAAGGAAAACTCTCATATGCAGCTAGATCTTAACAAGTTGACTTTTTAGTGGTGTTTGAGAAGATGGAGGTGCAGAAGGCAGATCTACAACTCTGCAAAAAGATCAGTGTCAGCTTTTGCAGAGATGTTCCACATTTCAATATAAAGGCTTTAAATCACATGCTTATAACTAATTTATCTTAAAATTTTAACCCTGATTTCTCACGCACTGGTACAATGCATAATTTTTATTTGTCCAGTTCAGTCAGCAAATGAGAGAAGTAACAGGCTGCCACTTTCACCATCTTTAACGAAGGGCATCCAGCAGTTCCCCCTCCCCCATAAAAACCACTTTTGTATTTAAGGGGAATTGATATCAACCTTAAGAACAGGTGATGTCCCTGGGTACCTTCTTATTTGTTTTCTTACTGAAGAAGCGCTTCTCCTCAGAAGTATGCATTCCACTAGAAAAAAACGGCAATTTTTTCTAAACAATGCACCTAACAACCACAGCCTCGTATGACAGTCTTCTCCTTCCACTGTCTCATGGATATAGTTGTTGAGAGATGGAATTTTTTAAAGTTTAGTCTTGCAGAGGGGAAGGTTACTGTGCAAGGAATACCACTGGAATAGCCTGGTGAAATCCAGTCCTGCTCTGCATGAGTAAGAACAGCTGAACAACTTTCTAGGCTTCTTTCTGAAAAATCCAACCCTGGAGTTCACAGTCAGATTTTCAGATATTTTCTGAAGCTTGCACTTCACCAACTGACTTAATAGATACAGATTCCGCTCACTTCACCTTCAGCTTAAATGAAATGAATAGCATCATGCATTTCTGATCTGTCTTGCACTGAGATTTTTCAATGCAGGTCAGACAAGAGGGGAAGACGATAACAGAGCAGGGGAGAAAATTTCTAGAACAAAGCACAAAATTTTTCCCACTCAAAAAACGGAGCAGACCTTCAGGTAGTGTCTGAGATGCAGCAAGTCTTTTAAAAGATATTTATTTATTCTGTCCTGCACCGATGTGGTAGTTGTCAAGCTAAAATGAGAGCTGAGCACTACTCTTTGAAATGTTGAGATGGACTATAAGAAATACTTAATAAGATATTCGTATGTTGAAGCTACAATCAAAGAAAAAACTATTGCAATTTTACATTGTGTGCTTTGAACTATCATGAAATCAAAAGGAAAATTTTAATTTTCTTGCATTATTACATACAGTGAAGAGTGCAAGAAAATTGAACTCAAAAAACTGTATTTATAAGCCCAGAGTCTTAATGAGAAATCTAGTGTATACAATAACCTAAACAAATATAGAAAGCAACACAACTTCTGTTCACGTTGGCCTAACAAAAAAAAAAAAAAAGAATTATCTGTTCTCTACCTCAATGTGAATTTTAGGAGTTAAGTATGAATGACAGCAGGCCATTTTTTTCCAGAACTTCTCTTGTTCCAGAGTTCCAGCATAAGAATTGCTGGTGGGAAATGCTATAATACCGTTCAACAGCATCTAACTTAAGGCATATGCCATGTGGGCTCTGAACTGCCCTTTAGAAGCCTGTATCTTTTTCTCTTCCTACACAGAGAATGTAAACTGTTCTGTCACCCTGCGTAACTTATATAAATAGTGCGAGTTCCTTGTGTATTATCAAAACAGTCTAACAATTTCCACTACAGCCCATGCTATCTGTTAGTCACGTTATGCTGAAATCAGTAAGTGAATTAGAGCTGCATACGTAAAAGGCATGACACATCTAGCAGTCTCGTCCTTCAGATAGTATGAACAAGCACTCTGCTGCTACCTATACTCTGGAGACGCATACATTTCCTAGAAGTCTTGTTTTCCACCAGTAAACATCCCCTAGATGCCTAAATACCTTCTGTGAGGAGTGTATTCAGTCACCTACGCCATGACTACATTAAAATATAAAAATGTGTCAGTCTTAAGATGCTCAAATCACATGGAGCATGGGAGGGGTTTGGTTTTGTTTTCTTCCCCTTAATCCTCAGGATTTGCTTTGATGGGCAAAGGGAAAGAACAACATCACCCCAAACCCAGTAAGCAAAGCAGTAGTAGCTCAACAGATTAGGGTGCTGTTCGGAAATATGGAATACTTAGATTTCTCTTCTGCTTGATGTGGATTAATGGCCAAAGCTGCTCTGAGGTTACCCTCTCTATTCTCTCAATGCTGTTCCAGATTGTTTTAAAACAAACAAACAAAACCTACCACTGTAACAGGGACACAACTCCGGCTGTTAACATCTCTGGGGTGTGCCCTCATTCACTGGCAAATTCTCTTCCTTTGTGACCCAGTGAATACATATATTTAACTCTGAAAAGTAGAAGAGCTTCAACAGAGAAGCAGGACAAAAGGAAAGTTCAGACAATTTAAGTGTAACTTTTACCATGAATTAGACAATAGTGATTTTTGCAAGGCTTCTAACAGGACCACACTTGGGAGATTTTCAGAGGAGAAAAATATTTTACTATTCTGCTAAATACCATGCCCTATGCCAATTCTTTGAAAGAGTACACGGTTATAAATGTAATAAAAACTGAGCACAGAAAACAGCAAAAACAACTAGTTTGCTAAAATCAAAGGTGATCAATATAAAAAGGTAACTTCAGACTTAAGAAAAAAAGGCCTGCCTCTCAAGTATCCTACTGCCTTGGGAAAACATAACCCTAAACTACGCCTGCGCATTCCTTGTGTTTGAGTATTTAAAATGGTTAGCTGAGCTGATGCCTAACTCATCAGCATCCCCTCAGAAATAGCCAAACAAAACCAGACTTTTTGATATCTTCGTGATCAACTACCTTTCAAGTATAATTGAAAGAAACGCAGCAGGTCAAGTTTGAAGTGTCAAGTTTCAGCTTTATGTCTTTTACTGAGTCATTGTTAAAAACTAAAACTGAAGAAATTTGCTTCCGGTTATACACTTCTGTGAATACAGGCCCTCATATGTACTACCAATTTATTTAATAAAGCAAGTTTCAGAGTAACTTCTTCACTAGTACTCACAGTGGAGTATTTCAGCGTTGTGCATTTCAGTTGATTGTAGAAGCAGCATCCACTAAACATATTACATGTGCTGTACTTAAAATACTTTTAACTGGAAATAATAATGAAAAGCAAAGGAACAAGGGGAAGAACATGACTCACAAAACCCCAAGGGCACGCTTGTTCAAAACTCTCACAAAATTATTATATTTGACCATGCAAGCCACCATGGCAGGGTTTCTTTGTGCACAGGACATTGACTGAAGCATCTGCGAAGCACAGTAGGCATGGGAGTGGCAGTAGAGAATGGGCAAAGCGCATTTTGCCAGAAAAATCAGAAAAACTTACACACACAGAAGAGCTGCATGCTCCCTTCATTTGTAATAACCTTATTAGCTATTAAATAATAATTTAATTGTTAGTTATTACTCCATAGGATTTACTGAATCCCACTGAAGTTTGTCATTACATAACTCTGAAAGTTTGTCTTCCTACCATCAAGAGAAACAAATGCATCTCAATCAAGCAAAGATCAGTGTTTTCCCCTATCATTAAAAAGGGAAATGAGGAAGCAGCTCTAGGGTACTTAAGTGCAGGTTAAGCCTCAAAACTGAAAATAATGTATCTAAGTAAGTCTACTGGACTTTATGGCCATTTCTGGACATACATTGTAGAAGCCGATTAATCTACTGTTAAGAGATGTAGTTATGAAAGTGAAACTCGAGGAACGAGAGGAAAAGAAAAATTAATATCTACACTAAATGTAATCATGTAAGGAAGCTCCAGAGGAAATAGCTGGGTAACTGCCACGGAACTAGAGGAAAAAGATTAGACACTGATTTAAGAAAGAAGACACACCTCCTACTTCTGGCTCTCAGATCAAAGCCCTAAGTAGGAAGTGGATTAACCAAAGAGGTACATCTGGGAGAGGACTTAGGAAATGGAAAGGAATTCCATTCCTTCTCATTTCACTTAGAGAAATCAGCACTTCAAAAGAAGAAGAATATAAGGAATTGAAAAAGTAAAATAAAGCAAAATAAAGCAGTAGTACCCAGAACACAAAGGAACAATTAGTTGAGTGTTTTCCCTGAACAGACTGCAAGTTTTCAGCTTGACATACATTAAAAATATCTATATAGTGTAACCACATCTCTCTCTAATGGAGCTCACCTTTTTTTCTCTCACTCCAATTAATAAAATCAAGTGTCTACGTAAATCCACTTTAGTACGTAATATCCAAGATTATCTATAAATTGCAGTATCTTTGGGTACTTTTCTTGCCTTTATCACCTTTAATGGAAGATTTCTCTTCTTTTTCTGTGACTCAGAAAAAGCAATGAACCTTTCCTTCTGGCTCGGGACATAAAGGAGGTATTAGCAACACTGCAACAGAGCAGAGGATTTCAACTGTAAAGCAGCATACAGAAGAGCACTCTTCCAAAAAGGGATAGTTGCAGATAAAATTTGAGTGATGTTCTTTGCACCATGCTCTTCTCCCAGCTGATAATACATCTTACCCAAAGCTATCTTTATTTAAATGTTTCTGTATTTTGCGATTTCTCCCACTTCCCCTCCCCCTTGCTTTACTCTCCTTTTCTAACTGGCACACTGAATAGCAACGTGTTATCTGTTTGCTTTGTTGCTTTTGTGAAGCAACCCTAGAAGCTAACTGCTGTTTTCAATATTACCTTCAGGACATGCACTGCTGTATCTGTACTACCTGACACTTGATGGGAATGGTCCATGTTGTAACTTTTTTTATCTCTACCACCTGATAACTTGATGGGAATGGTTAGTGTTGTAACTTTTTAGTGCCTAGAACAATACCTCTGTGTTAAGCGGGATACAAATAAGTAACTAACAAGGTCTTGGAAATCTGTGAGAAAGAGCAGTGCTTGGTCACATATAGATTCCGTGGCTTCCAGCCACTGAATCACCATGAGAAGCAGTCAACATGAAGGTCGGAAGTTGAAGAGTAATGAAATAACGACCCCCAAAGTCAAGCGTGGCCCCCGAAATGAGTCTGCACGCGTGTGCAGTATCATAGTCCGGTTATGCAACCGGGGCGGAGTTGGGCTAGACTCCCTGCACTTGCTGGCCCCAGGTGCTGGGACTCCCGCCTACCGCAAGTAATCACAAATACCGGAGTTTTCCGAAGGAGAGAGAGGCTGTTACACAACAGAGGACCACGTTGCCTCCTCGGGGACGCCCGAAAAGATTGTGCCTGCCGACTCTCTCACCATGCAGACTATCGGGACAAGCATTGAGGTGGTCCTTCTTGAGACTACCATCGGGTCGGTCTGTTTGTAAGTATCTACTAATAAACTGCTTGCTACTGAAGAGTGTTTGTGTGTGTGAGTTTGTGCTGGCTTGCCAAACCGGATGTTTAGCCCCCGGSAATCTAACTAGAACAACTGCAACCTCCAACTCTGATGTCTGCAAGCTTCAAATCCAACATGTTATAAAAAGATCCAAGGCCAACAACTCTGTCTCACTTTTCCTCTAAACTTAGGACAGTAACAGTCATTTATCATAGAGAAAACAAGGCCTTGGCAAACAGTTTCTAAGCATACTTGACTTGATTATCTAGCTACACTCACAGCAGATGGAGAACTGCCTTCCAAGGGAACTGGTTATATATGTTGTCAGTGTTACTTAACACAGTAAAGGCTACAGATTCACAGCCAATACCAGTGTCAAGTGAACAACAGTTTTGCAGCTCAACTTCAGGGTGAATTCAGTGCTCCTTAAGAAAGGCTGGAGTCTCAAGTGACCTGGCTGGCCCTGAGCAATAGATACAAAAGCATCCATACTACTCTGTTCCAGTCCTCCTTGCACCCTCGTGGATGAGGGCTCTGTTAAGCTTGCTCTCAGGTTGCTCAGGTTCTCTGCGTTTGTCCCTGGTGACCACCATTACTACTGCCACTTCGCACTGCATATGTAAGAGCTTTCATCCAAAGGTATAAGGTGTTATATGCCATTATCAATTCTCTGAACTATTTAGTGTCCAGTAAAAAGTTTAATTAAACCACATATTTCATTACAGTTTTCTACACACGCACATGTACAGTGTTCGCCGTTATGTTGGTTTCTTCACAAGAGATCTCAATCATTTTGCCAGTATTAAATGTGTTGCCTAATTGCTTAGAAGTTACATTCACACTACCATTAACTATTGAAAATTGACACAAATATCATTAACAGATGAAGCATCATTTAAATCAAACCCTTTTAGCTCAGTTGGTTACACCATGGTGCAGGTTCGATCCCCATACAGGCCACTCGTTTGAGGGTTGGACTAGATGATCTCCAGAGGTCCCTTCCAACCTTACCAATTCTATGATTCTATATGCTTTTTTCCTATCAAAATTAATGCGCAGGAAATGGGCATACCCAACTTGAAATACAGTATTTCTTTTTGGTGAGAAAGAATAGAGAATACGAATTTTCCACTGAATAAAACTCAATTACATTTATTTTGTTATGTGTAATTTTACAAAGTGAAATGAGTATTTGACCTACCACTCTTCAAAATAAGCATAGTCACTTATGAAAGAAATTATAAGGCCATTTAAGTGTCTTTAAAGATTAATTTAGATACCTAACTTTAGACATCTTTATTTGAAATCTTTGCTCACATTTTCTATTATATCGTATATTATAAATGATACATTACTTATAAAAATATTTTAACTTTGTCAGGCAGCAGGTTCAAAAAAAAGGAAGAACTCCTTCATTCAGCATATGAAATATTGGAACTTACTGCCACAAGATGATGTGAAAACTAAAAACGTAAGTAATTTAAAAAAAGAAAGGAGAAACATTAATGGAGAACAGAGTGTCTCATATTTGTTAACACGATCTGTTGCGTGAACCCCTGGTTCGGGAATTATTTCCTTCAGAATTAATTCATCCAGCAAAGGATCACACTATACACGTCCTGCTCCTACAAAATTCCCTCAGCATCTGCTAAYGTATGATATCAAGAGCCACTCCAGGATGAGCTAGAAGACCCTCTATGTTTGACCAAATATAGCAGGTTTTTATATTTACACAGTAATGCATAGCAAATGCAGTAATGCAGAGCTATTCTTGTAGAAGACATAAGTAAAAGCTACAAAAGTTTTTACGATCAAGAGCATTATTTCACATCCCTTAAGCAATGCAGCGATTCACATGTGACCGTGCTTTGTTCTCAGTGACACTGAAGGGTAAGCTTCCTACTGAAACTACACAAAGCAAAAACTGGTAATCTGTTTCTGCAGAGGCACTGCACAGTGTTTTGTCACACTCCAGGGTTTCAGTAAAGGCTAACAGTAGTTGTCAAACACTGCAGCTGCAAGATTATGTTCCATAGTTAGTCAACTAATAGACATTTTACTTTACAGTTCTACAGACTCCTTTGTCTTTTTTCCTACTGGGGAAAGGGGAGGAGGTAGTATCAAGTATCTACCATACTTACTCTTACGAGAATGCATGTGAATGCAATTACATGCAATGCACGCAAATGCTAATTACACTGGGCTCTTTAGAATATTACTAAATTACTTCCTCACAGAGAACTCCAAAGGTGGTTCTTTATATTAGCGCCTCTTGAGATTTTTTTCTGCCACAAAGAAGTTAGTAACACCTCCTCAGCGCTCTCCTCTCTTACTTTATTTAACACTGAGCTTTCCTGTGTAAGAGCCAAAGGCTAACTGCAAGAAGGCAGATACATTTCTAACCAGGTTTTCAAACCTTCTTTTCAAACGACTGGCTTGTTGGTGTTTTTTTTWAATTAAAACAAATAGAAAACAAATAAAATTATATCACCCAAATGGACCTACTTTGGGTAATGCTAGCATACTGTAATGAAACATAACATTTAAATCAAAATCAAATAAAGTTCAAATTAATATATTAACATGTTAGCCTCAATGCTGGTTGAACTAAATCAAATAAATTAGATCAAAAGAATAACAATCAAAACTTTAAACATTTAGAAGATTAACAATCAATCTGTATGAAAAGTAAACATGACAGTAAGGTCTAGTTGTTTAGTTACAAATTCAGCTGAAAAATTGCATTTTTGTTGGCCATACTCTATCATAGGAGCGTTTTAAGATATTTTAAAACTGAAAACAAAGTCTAAGTCACAATGCAAAAGGGAGCTACTCTAGAGTAACTAGTTCTTTTCTTTTTGGCCTAACATTGTTCTTCTCCAGCAGGAGTCAAAAAAGGTACCAAGAGAGCTCCTAAAAGGCAGGATGTTACAACCTGTGTGACTTTGAACCACAGAATACAACATAATGTGAATCTTTATGAGACATACTCAATAAGACCTTTCTGCTGCTTCCCCTACATTCAAATACTAGTGCACATGGATGCAGATTCATATGCTAAAGCTGAACACTATTAAAAGTCTGGACATTCTCTCTGATTGTTTTTATTTTTAAAGAAGTTTAAATAAAATAGCTAGGAAATGGAAACAGTTTCATACTTACTCCTGGACTCCCGACCTCTGCCAAGCTTCTAGATTGGGAGTAGCTGCAAAACACATTCSCCTGCAGAGAGCTTTCCGAATAGAGCTTTTTCCAGATGCAGGGACATGAGTCAAATACTCACGTGCAAAATTTCTTGATGTCACAACCACCTCCACCTAAGGCTGCCATATTTTAAGAGACTATGAAGTTTTCCAGTTTTCCTCCAAACTGTTCACTACTCCAAAAGGCAGTAAGGGAATTTTTCTGCTGACAAAGTTTAGCTTACTCTCAGTGATGGCAAGAGCTTCAGTGAAATATGGCATAACGCCACTCTGGAGCCACAGAACTTTGTATAGATTTTAAGAAAAGTAATATTTAAATAAGAAGTTATGAATATTCATTGTTTTCCATGAAACAAATTTTGAAGAGCTATGTCTTTCAAAATACAGAAAATCTGTAGTATGAGAAAAACTTGCATGCTTTAAATGACCAAAAAAAAAGAAAAAAAGCAAGATCACACCATTTCCCTCCCTTCTGGGAAATTTGGCAGAACCGTAATTGTTTTGTTTAGTCATTAAGCATTTACTTCTAAAGCTAAATTAAAAGCAAATATAAACAGCTTGTAAACAAGAGCGCTTAGTATTTTGGAAAGTGGCAAGACTTCAAAGCTATCTTTGGAAGTCTTCTCTTGCAGTGGATAAGAATCTCTGTGACAAAAAATGTTAGATAGGAGAAACAGTAAAAATAAAGGGATTGTAAGGAGAATGATCATGTTCATATAAAATTCTAGTTATCTACAAGATAATGGATTGGGTAACTTGGTATATTTGCTGCTGCTTTCCAAGACTCACTGCTTCCTAAGTAAGAACGTTAATATTAACCACATTACTTTATTCTGGAGACAGTAACGAGAAGAGTAATTTTGTGCTAGTGATGTATATTAGTCTGCTGTAAGTTAGAGCTATGTTTCCAGTGGTTTATAACCTGGTAGTAAAAATTTGTCAGCACTAAGAAAATCCACAGACTAAATTAAGCCTGCCTCAGCTATAAATACTTTCATCATAGGGCACTGCTGTTACAAAAGAGTTCTTTTATTTTGTATTGTATCACTAATCTCCAGCCTACAAATTCAAGACTTCCTGGACTTTTTAAAGAATCCTTTATTAAGGATCATGAAACACTGTCTGACTACTTTGAAGGCACAACTGAAGTCAGCTGTGACAAAATATGCACATGCGTAGTCCATAATGAGCCCTGTAAAAATCCACTAACCATGTAGTTATATGATTGGAGTTATTTTGTTTTATGTTAATTACATATGAAGTGAAGAGAACAGTATCAAATAATTAAGGCAGTACTCACTGCTGCTATGAAATTAGCCGCTACGTGAATAGAAAAAAACACCGTTAATTCATTTTCTGTAACACTGAAATACTGTTTACTGTGTGTCTTATCTGTACACTTCAGGTAAACAGAAATACTAACAATAGATTAATACTAGAATAATTTATCCACTCTCTCCACTACCCTCAAAGTGGGACATTATCTTTACGCAAGTGCAAGCTGATCATTAAGGCTTAGCCAAAATAAATACATTATCCTTTGGCTTTGTCTATCTTTATAAAAATACACCAGAGAAATCAGCAAGAAAAAATACATATATATCAATACTGGCATTGCCATCCATTAGCAAATATATATGATGAAACAATTACGTTTCATCTGACACCTTTTGTGTTGATAATATGAAGTACAATAACATTGTAATTCACATTTTTTGGTGGATTATAAAACACTGTTTCAAAACTCACAAAATAGAAGAACTGTTTTCTGAAACTCATCGCTGAGATTTTCTGTTCTAGCTCAATGTTCTCACGAAAGATGAGTGACTATCATTACCATACCATAGATCAGTGATAGACAGGTTTCAAAAGACAAGAAAGAATTGGAAGAGATATGTAAAAGTTTTACAGGAAAAAAGTAAGAAAGAATTATGTGTTTCCATGATCTCTAAATACAACAGAAACTAAAAATGGAAGACGTCTTATACATATGTGGGAATAGTAACTGAAGACAATTAAGAGTAGTGAGCAAAGATGAGGATAGACGTAAGAGAACGAGGAACAAAATCTTTAAATGGGCAAACAGTTCAAAGAAGTTAGATTTATGTTTTTTTGAAATCACTTAGAGAATATGAGAACAGAAAAATAACATACTTATAAATACAGACCCCGTTCCTTCCGGCAGTTCTAGAGGAAAGTCCCTAGCGCTAGTCCCAGGGCTATCTCTTATTTCAGACACTGCTATTATTATCTGCTTATAAAACAGGAAAACATTTATTCAAAATTTACATTTTATTAGTTTGATGGTATGATCTGGATTTGAACTTCTTTCTACAAAATATGCCAAAGGACATTCAGACCATATGGTAATCTTCTGACAAGCTGATTTTGTACATCTGCTAGCTTCTGCATGTCAAGAGCTCCAAATAATTTTACTTGGGTGTCTTTACCATACACAGAACTAACATAAGCAAACTATACAGTAAGTATGTGCAACAGCACCTGGTATATATCCAAAGCTACCAGATAGGGAGCTAGTACAGTTATTCTTCATTGCATCTATCTTCATTCCAAAGCTAGGTTTGCTATTTTTTTTTAATAAATAAACAGTGAGTACCTAATGCCATATAATCATTTTGCAGCCAGTGTTAAATCCTCTAGGTATGTTCCTATCGAAGGATATTGCCAACAATATTCTTAAATAAATTAACATGAAGATTTTAGGACAGCAGCTAAAAACATGTTGATGTTTCTGTAGAAGGATATACTTAACTCATGAGTTAGTTCCCAGGGCAGCAACAGCTTATGATGGAACATAAGGGAGACTAGAGCAAGGGAAGAGAAACCATATAAAAATGTTCTTTTTTTGGAGTTTGATGGAAGAAGAGTAGATTCAGGAGGGAAGGTCAGAAAGCCAGAGAAACCACTGGGTTATCTCCCACCCAGCAGAGCACATAACTATTTCAATGATCAGGGAATAAGATGCTCAATACCCCCAGGCTGAGACCGCTGTTTAGCAGAAGCTATCACTATTAGGAATGCTATTACATTGACAAAAGTAAGAGAGCACAGATTCAAAGGCTTTCTCAAAAGACTAAGGAAGAATGAAGATTAAGTTAAGATCCCACTGAGAAACAGGATCCATGACAAGAGTTACAACTGAGTTAAGCCTTTGCAAAAATCTGTAAGTAACAGGGTGAGAGAAAACAGAGTATACACAGATCCAGGGATGTAAAATGAAGCTAAATGAACTTTGACTAAACTAATTGAGAGATGGAGTTTTTCAAATCAGCTTCACAATAACCCCAGGTCTGGAAATTTGACACTGGCATCTCCTCATACTCTGAAGATGCTATACCCTGCCATGCCCTGTACTTAGGGGAAAACTTACGCCTAAGCCGGTAKCTTAGGCATACAAGAACTGGCGCTAGCTGATGTCATGGACAGATCAAAAGGCAGGAGTCCAAACTGGTAGTGATCCTGACTTATGCAGAAATAAACATTTTTCTGATGTGAAAAAATGACCAAGCTGCATAAACAAACATCCTACAGGTTGAGAAAGGCAACCCAATCTCTCCCTTCTAAAAAGGGGAATATATACAAAAGCTGCTATCCGGAACCTGAATTTTCATATAAAACTCTCTTGGAAGTTTTTCGGTCAGAATTCCTGTCCATCCTCTGTTCTTGCTTTTAACCAGAAAACTTGCTCTAAAAGCCCCCTTTCTTTTAGCATCCAGTTTCCTGTAAGAGACTCTCACAAGTGCAATCCCTAAAAAGGGGAAAAAGGGAAGGTAGCCAAAAGGAGGCCTGGGAGCAGCATATTTTTTAATAATAGAAGAAGCTTTAAAAGTTATGGGCTACAATATGCAAAATCAAAATTCTGTAAAACCGTAGAATGCCATATCTAGTTAAAAAACATCAGCCCATTCCTGAAAGATATAAAGYTGTATTTTTAAATAGTGAGAAATGGAAATAAAAATCTGAATTTTGTAACTCTGCAAAGTATCCTTACAAATTTTGTCAAGGTGCTGAGATGCTCTAGGTTTGAAGGCTAAACACGCAGATCATATAAATATGATGTCTCCTTCTAAACAGCAGAGGCAGAAGGTGTGCCCACTAGACAGCACAATATTTTCTTTATTACAAGATACAGATACTGGAATTTGTGGGAGAGGTTACTGTCATACACGAGAGCTCAGAACTAGACAAGGCAGCTTAAGGATGAGAAAGGTTTCAAAAAGAAACCAAGGCCTAGGAACCATGAAGGAATAAAACCCACTAAGACAGGTTCCTAAAGTTAGTGAAAGAGGACTTAAAACCAATAAAACTTGAAAACAAAATTCAGTAACCAGCCTCAATGGCAACAAGCAAAACCAGCTCCCCCCAGCTCCACCAGCAGCTGAGAGAGTGGGGTGTTTTCTGGCCCTCTAATGACCAATCAGTACCTACCAGAGGAGGCTTGGGAAGCACTTCTTGTGCAGACAGGTCAACAGTGCTTGCATAGATGTTACTGCAGTGTGATGTACACACAAGCAAGCACTTGAAAAAGAATTTATGAAAGCAGTCAAAGTGATTGTGGGATACCTCCAGGTTTAGCCCAAGGCTCACTGAAGAACACATGCGTTTCCCTCTAGACTACATATTGCTACAGAACTGCCATCACTATACTTCTATTGCTGAATTAAATTTAGTCTGGACTTCAACAACTGATATGAACCCTTTACCAATGGGATTCCCGAGTAGAATCAGAATCATGGGATAGACAAAAAGCATCAATTAGTGCTATTTAAATATTCAGTGCACACCCACTTACTTGCATGTCTTCAAATTTCTAATTGAATAGACTCAAGCTGACTTAGGTTGTTAAAGGGTGAATTTGGTTCAAATTTCAAAATCAAGTTAAAATCTGTCTGGAGCCAGTACTTTGGTCTGCACATCTTCCAAATGTCTAGTAGCCCATCTTCTGAGGAAAGGTCTTTCTTTCAGAGAGATGCTGACACTAATCTTACTAACCTAAACCTCTCAGCGAAACAGTGTGAGATGCAGTGTGATATGAAAGAAGAAAATCAAGATAGATATCATAGATTTTCAAACTCTGAGTTATCCATTTACACCTAAAAATCACCAATACTAGTGCCTACTCTTACAAGTAAGCAAAAAGAAGACTATAAACCACATTTAAGTAATGATAGCAGAATCCTCCGTTGTAGACAGAGCCTATCATGATAGAAAGATAATAAATTCAGCATTATCAAATGATTTCCTGGAGGTTTTCTCCCTCACCATCTCCACCAAGAAAATATTTCTCAGAGACTCTGAATTGCACCAGTATTGCTCTCTAGATCCTAGTCACATTAATTATGCTGCTGATATCAAAAGTTCAGTGAAGTTTTATGATATTTTAAATACTGTTTAAAACTAATACACACTGGTGGAATAAATGGTTTAGTAGTTCTCATTTTTTCTCAGTTCCATAGAAAGACTGCTGCATTAAAAAATGATAGCATTCAAGAGCTTTTATCCAAACTCTTTGTTCATATAGTAGTAAAAAGACAAACATTTCTGTCTTATTTGACATTTCAAGGATATTCCCATTTGTAATAACAGTAAACCAGGTGAAACAAATCTCTGGAAAGTATAAAACAGAATATCCAATCTTTTCTAATTACTTTCAAAAACCTTTATGTCTACCTCACATCTGCCTCCTCCACACATGCTGCATTTCCCCCTCACAAGTAAACCTTGAAACAGTTGCATTCTCAGGCTAAAAAGGAGTGTGACATCTGGATTCAAAGTCAGCCAGATGGCAGCTATTTACTGAAGACATATAATTTCACTTTTCATTTGACCTGGCATAATTGGTGATGCTAGCCTCAGTGATACAGGCGGCTGTATTTCTCCATGTTCTTTCAGTTCTTTTCATTAGCTCCCCTTAGGCTTTTGTAGCAAGCCGAACTGCGTGTTGGTTTACTGACCACACTAGTCTACTGCTCAAAAGGCTAGGTGAACTCTTAATTTATAAGAATGTTAATTCAGAAGTATAAAAACAATGAAAGTAAGACTGGATTTGTCAGTACTTGGAGTCATTCATCCCTCACATTCAGACGATAAATAACTTTCAAGAGAAAGTAATTCCATTCATTCCATAAGGTTCTCACTGAGAAAAACGCATGATTACAAGATTGCAGGATCATGCCCAGAAAAGATTCTGAGGTCAAAGTCTATATTTACATACATATATACCTATAGATCATATTACTTCTGGAAAAGCTATCAACAGTGCTTTAAAATACTTTCCATCATATCTCCTGCATCAAGATGCTCTCAAAGTATTTCCTTTTGAACTTCAATCTTTCATGTACACAGCCCCAAACCAAAATATTTCTTTCATCGTCTCTCAAATATTTTGAGATTTCATTCAGCTGGTTTTTTTTAGATACCTGAGATGTTTAAAAATGTATTTTATGCGCTCAGGGTGTAATTTTATTGTCACTGCTACTCTAAAAATGCTACTCTTTATAACTTCAAAGTTTGTGCATCTTTAATATAGTTTCCTGTATTTAAACACAGAAGATAAGAGCCAGAAAATATTGAAGTAAGTATCACATCGAGCATGTGCAGTACCTTTGGATGAGACCATTAGCCTAACAGCTTCCCTTATAATATCACAGACAACTATGTCTAGGTGCAAGTCTCTTCTATAAAATAAACCAACCCAAGAAATGCGCAATGCTCAGGTCATGTTTCAAACCCTTAGAATAGAGTAGCTTTCTAGTTAGCTATGGAGGTATCCCATGTATGTCCCCTATACATGTACTAATGACTGTTTTTATATATTTTACATACATCCACACATATTTAAAACTTAATATGCAATATACATACCTTTACAAATGCATAGAAGAAATCCTTTTCCATGACTCAGACTTACTACTGAAGTCCTGAATAATATTTAACTAAATTAAATCAGTAGTATTTTATAGTGCTCAYAAGTGGGTCCAACATGGTCCATATTTCTTCCATTACAGCTGGTACTGCCAAGGGTATTTTTCTTCCAGTACATGTCACCATACAGCAATTGTGCCAGATACTTGGAGAAAATGCAGTTCCAACCATACTACAGACTTACTGAAAGGATTCATGCTAATTTTTATTGACAACTTTCTATTACATACTAATCTGGCTGAGTTCTAGTCATTCTTTGCATTTAGCATGGCTATTCAATTTATTTTTAGCTGGAAAAGTTTTAATCTCATTTCCATAAAATATTTGGAACAGCTCCAGTGAAGCAAGATGAGATACCCTCCTTTTTATGTATCGGTGTAAAAAAGAATAATTTGCGCCAGAAATTTGCCATGAACTGTACCAAAGTTGCTCTACTATCCTATTATTATAGTTTCTTATGAATTAAAATGTACACATCATGAAAACACATTATAGCATATCTTCAATATCATGTTTGAATTAAATCATGTGAAGAGTGTATACAGGAAGAATCCCAGGCTAAACTATATGGAATGAATAATGCACACTATCATGACCACAGGTTTCACAGTCAGAAGAAAAAAAACAAATTAACTAGTTCTTAATGATCTATTAATATAGTCCTTTTATTTTATTAGTTCTGCATTCAGGAATGTACTTAAGCAATTATCTAGATACAAGTTTTTTAATAGCCTCATTAAATTCYGTGGGCCTTTTCTTATGCTAATCATTTAAAATATATTCCTGATTTGGGACCACAGACAATCAGTTAAGTGAAGAAGTCTGCACAGAAAAGGTTATAAAAGCATAACATTTTTCAAGAACATCTTTATCCTCTGTTGAATGGTGACTGAATTACGGGTGAGGAGTAAAGAACTAGCGGATGCATTACTTTCTACCACATACATCTGTATCAAAATAGGAAATATCTAAAGCAACAAGAAATGTACAGGTAAAGAGATTTTATTCTACCAGTGATTTATATCTGATATGGTGAACTTTCTTTCTCCCTCAACTAGGAATGGACGTGGTCTGTTACTTATTTCAGAAGAAAGCAACATCCCTCAAGCATCCTACAGCAACAAGCTAATGAATCTAGTAAGAAAGCAGACAAGGAAAACAGCCAGTTCACCTCTTAAAATAAAAATGAGCAAATATGACAAGGCAAGTGGGAGACAAAAGAGCAAGTGTTGGGAGGATTAAAAAAAAGCTTTATAAATAAGAAAGCAACAGAAATGAGTAGAGATAAGAGGGTAATTAATTCTTCACAATGATTGAGGGGCTAGGTTTAGCTCAGCTGGTTACAGCGTGGTGCTAATAATGCCAAGGTCGTGGGTTCGATCCCCATATGGGCCACTCTCTTGAGCGTTGGACTAGATGATCTCCACAGGTCCCTTCCAATCTTACCAATTCTGTGATCCTATGGATGAGGAAAGGAAATGCAGGATAGTAACAAACCATATTAGCTGTTTATATTTCTTGAATATCTATTCTTCTGGAATAAGTTTTCCTTTGTCTCACTTATCACAACATTCCTTTGTCTCACTTACCACAACATCTCTGCTTCAGAAACTTCAGAAACATACTTTAGGGGAAAACTATTCTAAGGAGTCCAATGATCTTACCTACATATTTATGTATTTCCATATAACAGTTTCCCAAAGATACAGTAGTCGTGGTATGTTTTGTAATTGGTAGTTGTTAGAATGAAAATAAAAAGGGGTTCTATAGCAATCTAAAAACTAGATATATAATGCTAAAAGCAGTACATCAGAGACTCAGATTAATCTTTCATTTGAACAGTGGTATATTCCTTAAAGGTATAATATTTATTGGCAGGAAGAGATTCTTTGGGATGTGCAGTTCTTGCATACATAAATGCTTAGGTGGGTACAAGTACAACAGCTCAAAGCTAGAGACATTTTAATACTACCAGTGTCTTGTCCTTATACTACAATCACGAGAAGTGCACTTTCATATGAATGCAGCTCCCCTCAGACCCCTGACTGTGTCCTGTCTGCAAGGCAGAATACAAAGATAGCAGGATTGCAAAAATCCATGTAGAGACCAGATCTCTCTCTCAAAAAAAAAAAAAAAAATATATCCAGGGATTTAGCCAAGTAACCTATCTCTTTTGTTGCAGTGATTGTTCACACACACATCTGGGTGACTGTTACCAGTATACACCTTACCTGCCCAGATTACAGGTAAGACGACATCCTAAGAGAACAGTAACTGAAAAAACACCTTTCAGAGAGCTGTATTATGCCTAATAGTCTCCACAAAGCATAGCATTTAGCAAGGGTATGTACAAAACTCTAGACAGATCCTGGAAACAGAGACATTCATCAGAGATGGTATAAAGTTGCCTGTATTCATGGAGGATGTTCAGGTCATTGATGCAGTTTCACCTTTGCAGAGAAGGCTTAACACAGTCCTTTTATCCAGTGCAACATTCTCTGAGTCTAGTTAATTTAAGGACCTTTCTGTCACAGGAACAAAGAGGTCAAACTTCTCCCAGAATGACTTTACCCTGTAGAGCTGGAAATGTAATCCCCTCTCCCTAAATATACTGTGTGAACTGATTTCCTTAAACTTGAACTACTTAAGGTCTAGGGATAGAGCTGAGTAGAAGAGTTTTTTGACCTAAATTCCAGTTCAGTGATAGTTTGTGAAACGGACTGGTCCAAAGGAAAAAGAACAGGTAAAGGAGGTGAGTTGCTACGACCTGAATCTCTAGATCACCTAGCAGACTCAACAGCCACCAAAGAAGCCACCTTTATCTCAACATAAATGAAGAGGACCATGAATTTCAAAGACCTTCTCATGAGAAGATTTCAGCACTAGTCTGAAATTCCACCAGGACTGGATTGTTTCACCCCACTCTGAAAGAGCTGTAGTTGGTGGGAAAACAAGGAAAATCTGCAAACACATCTTCCTATAGCACAAGCAGTAATACCTCATCTTTTGTTGACTTCTCAGGCTTCCCGACTCAATTACATTAGCCAAATACAACTCCTACCAACAGAAAGATTGTTCATAGTGAGATCATCCTTCTCACTGCTGCCTGGAGAAGATCCAACACTTCTGATGTCCTGGGCCTTGAATTTACTCCCAGCAATTGTTTAAAACACTATCATCAAAATCATCAGTTCTGCAGTTGCATTAAGATTGCATCAGGTTGTTCTTTAATATTTTTCTTTACTACTTCTCAGCGTTGTTAGCCTTAGTCATATCAAATATATTCTCCACACGGTAGAGGATTTTGGCATGTAAATACAGACTAATTACTGCTTAGGTGCTTAAATCCAAAATATAAATACCTAGAACACTTGCTTAACTACCATCCAAGTTGATGGTGCCTAAAGCCCTCACAGGCTTACATTGGTACAGGTTCTCTGGGTGCCAGATTCCCATATCCTGGAAGAACAGGCATGAAACAGGCCATGCACTCTCCTGTCTTACTTTTTTCAGTTCATGGTATTTTACAAATTCAGAATGAATTCATATGCAAATCCCCCTCCACACAGAAACATTTTTTTGCTATGTAAACAATAAAATCACTAAGCCTGACTCCCAAACACTGGACCTCTCCTACCAAGATGATTTATTTAATTACTATTAAAGTGTTACAGACATCCAGTATTTCTCCAAGGGATTATGATTTTGAACATTTACGGATAGCAGACACATATTACTCCTGTTCTCCAGCTGCTGCGACTCTTCAAGCCTTAGTGCAAAGTATGCATAGAATGAATCTGTATGTTCCTGTTGGTTTCTGTTTGGAACCAGAAGCAGCAAAATGCTTTAACTCAGTGAGGAAAGGACCTATTCCTTGAATCAACACCCCATGCCCACCCAAAGGCACACATACATGTATAAGCATACCTGATGTGTGTTTATTGATCACAGTCATTATGGTAAAGAGTAGRTTTCCTGTCCTTTTTTCCCCTTTATCTAGATATCCAGACATTACTGTAAACCTAGGACTCATTCTTACAGTTGCCTGTAAGAGGCAAAAGCTTATGTAAATCATCTACCTGTCATGGTTTGTTCCCAAATTTAAAATTTCCTCTTTAAATAAAAGGAGAATCTAAGCTTGAGCTTCTCAGGATCTGTTAGGCCAAAAAAAAAAAGAAGTTACTTTAAAAGACTTCAACTTCTTCAACAACCTGTATCTATAATGTTCAGTAGGAGTGAGCTAGAATAGATAGATCACATCTATATTTTCTCCTTCATAATAATAATATTAAAATAAAAATTGGTGCATAAAAACATCTTTTTTATTCTAGAGTTTAAGAAATCTTATCCCTACAGACTCATTTGGAGTATTTCACTGGGAAATCTATTTTTAGTCAAAAAGTCTTAGATAAGTATTACATTGTGTTCACTAACATTCATGTACAATCTGTTCAGCACTGAAAGAAATTAATCTTTGTATTTATCTTGGGAGCCAAATACACATACATCTGCCACAGAATTAATGTGCAACTTCGTGTGAGTTCTTTAACCTACATGTCCTTTAGTTCAGAACTTTAAAATAGGGCTAATAGCAACTCTCTAGTGTTAGGAGACACTTCATATCAAACATTCAGGAGCCTTTAGACAGAACAAGCCATATTCTTATTGAATATTTATAAAGCACCCAATGTAAAAGTAGGAAATGTGCTGCATAAAACGCTTACACTCTAAAATAAACACATCAGGAAAGTGAGCACACTAACACCACCAAAGGCTTCCATATTGTAAGGCTAGCTTTTATTAAGACAAAATAAAACAAGGTACCTCTTGAAACAAAGAAAACTCATATGTTGAGTATCAGCAACTATGAACAACTTGCTGGTCTCATAAATTGTTTCTGCATGTTATTCTCTTTGAAAAAAAGGGAGAACAAAAGCAACAGAGGCAACAGCTAGGCAAAGCTACCTGGCCAGACTCCAATTTCCACATAACTGTGTAAAGACGTAGTAACTGCTAGAACTGCTGACAAGTTATTCCAAATTCACAATAGTTGGACAGAAATTCAGTACGTATTTTAGCAGATCAGTTGAGCAGGTCGGGCTGCACGAGGCCAACAAACTATGGTATAGCAACTAAGCCAGATCAGAACACAACTATTTAAATAAACATCATGGCGAGCTCCCTCTTTCCTCTTGGGCAGATGTTTCAAACCCTAAGGCCCCTCATGGATCTGCTTTTAAAATAAATCTTTCATAAGCTGGGTTATAGAAGCAGCTAAAACTCCTTTGACATGGCAAACTGCAAACTGAAATACAATTTTAACATAAGTAACGTGCATTACTAACAGCAGTATTGTGTCAGACAAAGGTCATGTGAGCTAATATCCTATTTCCACGAGTGGCCATGAATGCTTCTAACATAAAACTCTATCTCTTCTAGCTTTTAAGGTAATAATAAACTCTTCTAGCTCTCTATTGTTTCTGGCTTAGGGACTTCCTGACCTGTATGATATTTCTATAATTCAGTAACTCTTAACAGATTTCCCTTCCATTAACTCATTTCTCAAATTCATCCAAAATTTTGGCATCTACAACTTCCTCTGCTGAAGGTTTCCACAGCTCAGKGACCTGTTGCATAGGGAACCCTGTCCTTCTCTTTGTTTCAAAACTGACTCTTACTACCTTCATTTGATCCACCTCCGTCTTGTATCAGAAAAAAAGAGTGTGAACTAGTGATCTTGAAAAAATTCACACTCTTGAAAAGAGTGTGAACTAGTGATCGCCTTCCCCATTCATGGCTTTATGCATCTCCACCAAAATCATTCCTAGCTTTCTCAGTATCTGTCCCTTGACGTAGTTACAGACTATGTAACTCAGGAAGCCAAAGATAGGAATAAGCAATTCACTTTCTAGTACTGCAAGGAAATGAGCTAGCACTGTGTCAGTGATTTAAATTATCCCACAGCCCCCAATGCCAGTACAGACCACTACCAGTTAAACACTGTAACCCTAGCATAGTAGCTGCACTGACAGCACTTTGGAGATGTCCCTCATTCATTAGAAACCCTGACTATCTCAAGTATTTGTAACTAACTTCTGACCCATATTTATTACTCTGGTGATTTTATTCTTCAAATTGCTTTCTGACAGATGACATATGTATCAAATCAAGTTTCTTATCATAGAATTTACCCATTTTACTAATTATAAAATATCTCAGTTGTCATTTGTTTATGATGCTTTGATCTAGATGCCTACTTGTATTCCTTAGTGTACTTGTATTCCTTAGGGTATTTGTGAGTTTTGATTTAAAGAAGGATTCTGAGCAAATACAAGACGCAAGTCCTTCAGTGTTTCTTTTATCATTTAGTGGGAAAACGTTCCTGCATCTCCATGCAGAATAATAAACTGTATTCAATTTTTGTTGCAATTTTATAACACACAAATGAGACAGATTATCTCAAGGACATATTAGCTGGTTCCTCCAGCACAGAATACAAAACTGAACCCTGCTTCAGACTTTTTAATGCAAAGCTCTCACCTTTGTCAGTAGGTATCTGATATACAGAATGTCATACAGACTATGCCAATGGTGTAGATAAGCTTTGCTGGACGGACAACTTCCTTGAATTCACAATGTCAGAGAATCATCTGTGTAATGAGAAGTTCTTTAACACTGCACATTGCTAAAGGACAGAGTATCTAGCCAAGCATAAAGTATCTGTCAAGCTTGAACTATAGTGGAACTGCCAATTTTCAGAGTGCAACACATCCCTTAACTGAAAATAGGAGTTTATGAAAAGTATTTCAAAAGACCTCAATAAAGACTGGCATTTGAATTTCCATTTCCTATATAATTAAGATCCCAACAAACAGTTGATGAATTCAGAACTGATCTGAAAGTTTTACATGCTACTTAATAGCCTTGCACAGTCATATATAACTATTACCTCATACTCCCATATACCATATAAATGGCTTCTAATCACTTCATCACTCATTCATAAAAACCATGGCATTTGCAAGCCAAGTAAATTTCATAATAAATGTCAGTGTGATTTTACCGGCAGGTATTAATGGACAGCCAAAAAAATTTCTTCAACATTTACTGTACATTAACAGAAAAAATCTGCATGCTATTATATCTACTCCCACCTAAGATACAGTGTCCGTATGTACCTCTTCCTGAAGCTAATATACCTTCTACTTCCATCCTTTCCACAATCCACAAAAACACTATTTTCAAAATCAAAATTGAACAGAAGAGAAATTTAAAAAGACAGAAAAAGACATTAATCCTAAAATTATATCAGAAATTGCACTGAGTTTAGTTGGACATATAAGAGAACCATTTTGAAGTGAAATTACCCATATTAACAGCTAGCCTTATGCTTTTCAAGGGGAGACATTTCATTGTTTCCTAATTGTAACTGCAGCGGTTGGTTTGCTCTTAAGCACTTCAGCAATGAAATATGCAGACCAGAGCACCTATACCTTTGTTGGAGAAGAAAACATGACCAGAGTGACCATAATCATTTTTATCAATGAACAAGAGAGAAGTCCTTATGTCTAGAAAAATGTGAGGGTTACATAAGCAATGCACTCCAAGATATTTGTTCTAGATCCAATGTCATAAAATCTCTTCCTTTTTCTTCTATTCATCCTCCCTCTCAAGATTAAAAAATCTCAGGAAGAAGAAACTTCTAAAGGAAGCAAAATGTAGCATGACAATAGTGGGGCTACTTTTCCTTTTTTTTTTTTTTTTTTTTTTTTTTTTTTTTTTTTTTTTTTTTTTTTTTTTTTTTTTCAATTGATAATCTGGCTCATGGCATGTAAAGACAATTCATCTGCCTTTGTTTTATCCCCCTGAGCACTGTCAGACATGCACCCTAAGCAATTATGTCATGGTAGATATATGGTACTGAGTTCAAGAATACGGTGGCTTTAAGACAGTATTTTAAAGATACTGCCTCCTTTTCTCTGTGCCCCTGCAACTCTGCCCATTCCTACCCATTACTGCCCCTAAGTGGCGCTGACCAAGCTGGTGGAGTCCCTCTGTGAGCTGATCACCAACTTGATTTATAACGCACTTGGAAAAGCTAATGGGGTTGTAGCACTGCCAAAAGCTCAGTATTTCTTTCAGCTCCTAGCCTACTTCTAAAGAACAAAGTGAGCAAAGTAAATCCAAAAAATTGGAGAAGCTTCTGTCCTGTTTTGGTATTATGCATACTTACTCATTCCCTGACATGAAGCTTGCAACTCAGTCTGTAATGTAGTATCTTCTTTGATTTAATTATAATAGAAGGAACAAAGTGAATAATATGCKATATTATTGCCATACATTCTGGATCTGACCACAGTCATCTTTTTCTCTAAAGGAAAATAGTTGGGGGAGGGGGAGGTGTATAGGTATTTCTAGAAGAGAACCAAGCACTCCTTATTGCACTGCTGGTAATTAATTCATCAAAGATATTACGAGAATTTTTCTAGTGCTCCTGCTAAACACAAAAGAAAATAACGAATAACCATGACATGCTACCTAACGTGACAAATGGTGCCCTGTGAATATTTCAGATGGCCACTGTCTCACCTTAACTTCTGAAACAGCTGTAAACAACTTCTATGTTATTTTGAAGAATGAAATAGATCTGAAAATCTAGTATACTCATGCTAGTAACCAATATTTTAGAAATTCTAGCTTAGAATAGAGTTATTATCTTTCTCAACATTCTTATAGAAAGTTAGGTAAAATACAACTTTTATGAAGGCAGACTGTTCTAAAACTAGGCCTTTTTAAAAAGAAATGTTTATAAACAAGTAACATCTCTCTTTCTAGAAGAAAAGTAAAAGCCACATTTTTACAAGTCAGAAATGTGCTATTGTCCTACTGTCTTTTAAATTTAGACACACCACTAAGATCTTTAATGTATTTCTTTTACAGATGTTCAGAAAGAAGATAAGAGTATCATAAAAACTAAAATTACAGTTAGTTTGTGGCAAGAAGTCTTGACTTGATGCCAAAACAGCAATCAACTCTATGAAGAAAAGTTTAAGTTATTAAATCACTTTTAAGCAGGTACGAATTTTATTCTGTTTTATCTAGTTATCCTTTAGAGCAAAGGGAAAGATTTCTCCAACATGTCAAATTTCAGCTGTCATCTAGTTTCATTTTTATTAAGAAAAAGAATAAATTGTCTCCATGCTGCCTTGTTTTTAATTACTCATCTAACAGCCTTTCTCTTTACCAATCTTACATTTTTTCAATATTGTAAAATGCTACCTTTGCTAATAACTCTGTCCCTCTTTCTCATTGCCAGCACAATTAATTATTTGCTTGAGAAATTCTAGTAGTTATTATGACTAGTTATTACCTATAAGAAAGTCACACAAATTATGATAAATGTTTGTATACAGAGGCATTTGCTTTACCTTCTCCTGACAGAATCCCGATAGAAATAAGGACTTACTGTGGAAGGGGAGCACAAAATTCTTTTTTCTTTAAATATAAATGTCATTTTCTGTTGAACTAACTTCTATGAAAGCTATTGAAAGTGTGCCCGTAACATACACTCTCCAGATACTTTCAGCTAGCCTGTATGAGTGCTTCTTTAAGTGCCAGTTTTAAAAATATTAAAGTTTCCAATTACCTATACATAAACCATCAAAAAGACAAAGAAAGTACTACAATATTTGAAGATGGGCAATCATAGACATAGTAAGACAAAGTCAGGGTGACTGCTCTGTACATGTACTGTTTGTCCATGTATTAATAGATCAACACACGCACGCTAGACTGATCATCTTGCAAACCGCTAAACTATGGAGAAGAATAGAAAGCAGGACCGTTTCCAGCAAAGCAGCTGCCTTGACAGCAGAAATAACTATCCAAAAGTAAATGTAGTTTGTAGGTTTTTGATTGAGGTATTACTTGAATGCAACACTAACTTTTTCTTTTTTTTTTAAATCTATATGGCTTGCAAAGCCCAATTACTAATCCATGAACACATGGTTTCAGAGTTTTACCTAATCTTCTGAATTTTGCAGATGTCTGCCTGAAAATCTAGGTTTCACATGTGTGAAAGAGAAAGCAGGTGCTACACGTTGGGAATAAACAGAGGTACACAGTAGAAGATGAGGCGATAATCAGTATATCTCTATGTTGTATTAATTTTCTGTCCCTCCTCTGCTCTAGAGTCTTGCATTTTAGTAGGGTGCCAGAAGTCTGTAACAAGATGTGTTTTTTGCCAGTAAAAGCCTCCGATGTAGACGTAGTTTTAGTGATAAAAGCTGTGTTCAGGGAGTCCGAATCTTCTTCCGAAAGGATGTGCCTTTCAGGAAGCAAAGGTAGCACAGTTTAAGGCAAGTATTTTCTGCAGACACAGAAAGGTACATGAATGACTGGTGCTGCACTAAGGAGCACCTGCGGGGCAGACTCTTGCTTGCTTTCAGGACGTGAATAAATTGAATACCTACTCCCTAAATGCAACAGACAGCAGAAACCACACAAAGGAAATAAGTTATATTCATTTGGTTCCAAATATAGGTGTCCTGTGTAGGCACACAACATTCCAGATTCCATTTTACAGCATTTTTGCTCAGCACAACAGAAGTGAGAGACTCCCACTCTCCAACAAATATGCTTACTCTGGAAGATAGCAGGGTTGTGTGCTATCCTTTTCCAGCTAGTAGCAGGTACTAAAGCTAAGACCATATTATAAACTTTTGCCAGTCCTTTTGGTCAGGGGTGTAATGAAGCATGATGTGTGCCTGCCACAGCAGTGCCAGCAAACATCCCTAATGTGAACAGTGACACTGTTTACAGAACACAGTAACAAAACTATGTTTTTACTGCTCTAACTTGTTACTCTCAGATCAGAAATAATACTGCACATGCAAAGAAAAGGCTCCAATTTACCTCACTAAGACCTTCAAACACACCCTTGCAACAGTTCATAAAATGCATTTGTGGATTACTCCACATTCTTGCACCCACATGTTTGTGTCACTTTATCTGCAGTTCTCTTACCTTGTTTTCTGTGTGCTCACATCTGCTCTTCGAGGTCCCACTGTAKAACGCTTGTGTCTGCAGCTCGCATTGCTCCTTCTTACGCGCAGTGAGTAAAACTTACTACAAGCAGTCCAAACAGCAGCTTACTGCATTGTACTTGCAGCTCTCCATCCTGCTCTACACCTGCTTCTATCAGGTTGGGAGTATGTCCCCAGACAAAGGAGCTGGAAGATGTGAAGCATGGCCCTGGATGTTCACTGGAGTGCAGATTCTTGCTTTAGGACGATGGGAATACAGCACACGGCCCAGGTCTGGGGAAGCAGAATCACAAAGCCAGAACATATTCACAAGGTCAGTGTCAGAAGGCAGCACAGACACTTTATTATTCTTCTTCAGAAGAACAGTATAAGGCTTTAGATATTCAAAACCAAGAGCCTGCTTCAGTGCTTTCCCTTTTGCTCTTCTAGTTCTCCATGCCAGACAGGCTTTGTTCATACTTTGTTTCTGTCACAATTTCTGTAAAAACTTTCTAGAACAGCCTCTCCCCTGCTGCTAGGCTGTGCATGCTACACAGCTGGATCCTGTTGGCTGTTCAGGCACAGGTGGGAGAGGTGATGGGGCCACATTAGGCTTTGGGGGCAGGGAGACTGCCTACCCTGTCAGAGGCACCTCAGGTTTGGCTGCTACCATGGTGGTATCTCAGGTGTTGCAGATAATTCCTAATATCCCGGAAAGCAACCAGCATTTCAAACAGTGCTATGGGCTAGCTGTAAGCAATTCTTGGCCTTCTGAAAGTCAATATTACAACAAGTCATGATACCAGCTTGTTTTGGTTTTGTTTCAATACTCATTTTTAACAGTCAGAAATTTGATATGCATCAGCTAACAGCAGGCACTTGCTTGTGTCTGCAGATGAAATGGGAATGCTTTCATTGATGGCAGTGGTGCTCCTATTGGTCTTGGAGAGAGTAACTTTTCCTCTCTTGCAGCCTAGTGTGACTGTAGAGAAAGTCAAATGCTTGCTGAGGTAAACTGGAGTGACTTTGGTGGAGTGAGGCTGTGTTTTACAAGTAGAGCATACAGTTCACACGATACTTTGAAGAAGCCTTTAACTGGCTGTTCAGAGTTTGCTTCTACATAACTCTTTGAAGAAATACATTTTCAATTACTACAATTCTTGTGCGTTATAAATGAATGTTGAAAACATTGCCAGTAGCTCACTGAGAAATCTAAATCTAACAGCTTTTTCTGGAAAAAAACAAAAATATGTCAGTGCACATCCAGCCAGGATATAAAGATGCTATTAAGTGATTAGGTTCTTGCTATGAGTTTTGTTTTTACAAGTTATGCTGTCATATTGCACAGTCCCCATTGATGCCAAGACCACAAATTTGTAGGTATAGCAGTTCATCACAGTATGATCTGCTCCTAACTACAGCAAATGAGTAATAACCGTTTCAATTTCACAGCAGTTTATATGATGTGTATCTATTAAAACAGCTTGGCTTTTTATTGTTGTTTCTAATAATTCAATAAAAAAACAAATCACAGTATTTATGATTAAGAACCTTAATTTCAGTGATCAAGCTCTGCAATTCTCAAACCATACTGTACTGCTATGGTTTCTACAGCACAGTTTATAACCATCCTCTATTTAGCTTACTGAAATGTTGCTGGATATGATCCAATTCATAAGCAAACCTTAACAGCTTTGAATAACTTCACATGTRATACTTTAATAGATGGCAAGACATTTAACCCAAACTTCTTCACAATTCATCTACAGAATTTCACTTAGTGTTCTTTAATATTTGTCAAACCTGCAACTTCTGTTTGAGCTCACTCTCCATTTTATCCTCACTCAATTTTGACGAAAGCCATTTGGAGGGTCTGAATCTTTTAAAAAAGCTGTCATCATCATCAAAGACCAACTATTCTCACTTGCTTCTGCTGTTAGTACTTCCCTCATACTGCTACACTCATCACCTCTTTTGCCAAATTGCTATTATCAGACACATTTACACTGATAATACAGTTAKGAGTATTATCAGCACAAATTTCACAAATATTACCACTCACTGTCTCTCTGTTTCCAGTTCTGTCAATTCTCCCATATGAAATACTTCTGTGATATCCTGATTCATGAACTGATACTACACAGAATGGGAGTGTTAAATAAATTAGCTCTCTTTTAGATCAAATCAAAAGATTTGTTTGAGCTGAGTTAGTGCTAAGTCTGTTTTGAGTCCTGTATTGTTCCAAAATCAAGCATCATGCTAACCTGTGATTCCTTCATACATTACTTCCTTTTTTTTAAGAAATGATGTTGTATTGTACTGACATCGCCGCTGCAGCTGAGCTAGCACCACTCTGAAATGAAGAGGACAAGCAGATCACAGCTCTTTAAACTGTCATTCCAAATTGAGATTTGTCTCAGTCACAATTTCTTGAAGATTCTTTGTAACCCAAAACCACTAGGAATCTACTTTGAAAAAGCAAATCAAAACAGAACATATGTACACAGCGTATGTGGCAGTGTAGAGAGGTTAGGCTAACACTAAGTAGTATATCTGCACAGAACACCATTAACATGTTAGTGATGCACTGTCTCTATGCTCACAATTCCTGCTCTCAGGAGGGCTTATTAACTATAGTGCGATGCCAGCTTGACACAGTCAGCTCCAAGTTCTCTGCAGCATGTATCATAGTGATTTGCAATCAAATCGAATCCCCATTTGGTTCAAACAAGCTAATTCAGATTTGCAGGTTTACTAGCATCACCTTTACTAGAATTGTTCTTTATGGGAGTAAAGTTACAATGTGAAATCTGCTTGCTTCACTGGAAATATCAACGCATTTGGACAAGTTTTCAGAACAACATAAAAGCAAACATGCACTGAAATTCAAGATACCCTTTTTTWAAAAAAAATCAAAAATCAGCATGATTTTGAACAATATTGATTAACATTAGAAAAGAGTAACAGTTCTCAACAAGTAAGAATTATTACCGGTCTTAAATATTTGAAGGTGAAGGTTTTTTTGTATAATTCTTGTTCACTCCTTGTTCTCTCCTTTTTAGCAATAATTGTCCATTTTAGTTAGCTGCATCTGAGATCTAGGAATTAGCTAACAGAATAGAGGGGAAAAAAAACACTTTCAGATAAACTTTATTCTACATTTAGATAACATTAGTAGTTCAGTGAACAGGCACTAGAGAAAAGAACAGAAGATTTCTTAAGTATTTAAATGTTTTATGTTGCCACTTAATGGCTAAATGTTTGAACCTAACAAAGTATGAATAAATTACCATGACTGTAAAAAATATGCTGAGCTACAGCATTCTGGATGAATGCAAGGATGATGTACTGCAGCATTAAATTCACGTGATACAGAAAGCTTACAAGAAGTAAAAAAACTTACTCTTGTAATCCTCTGCTTTAATTCCAAGTCTGATTCAAGAAAACAAGGAAACTTCACTTACAGCCATTAGGTAGATTTTAAAATGCATCCCTCCATGAAAATCATTATTAAAGAGACAAAAAGATAAGAAAAAATTAGTTGCTGTTTTACCTTGTCAGAAAATGGTTTTCAAGGAGCTCAAAGATTATTAAACCTACTGATGATAGGTACTGAAAATGAGGGGAAATAAATATTTCATATTTTTCAAATTAATTACCAATATGATCTTCAACACATAGCATTAATAATGATTTGCTAATATCCTTCTAATCAAATAATAGTTTTTTACTTGTAATTAACACTTCAGACAAAGTCACACTTTGCCTGTGTCTTATTTTTGCATTTCCCAGGAAGAGTCATTTTCCTCACAGCATGCTTCTTGGTGCCAGTCTGACCAAAAGAGTTCATTTTTAGGCATTTATGTATCCAGTATGCTCTTGAATGGCTTTAGAACAAACTTTCTGTCTGTTGCCTGTGACAGTTATCTGTGGCTAATTCAGTAATTTACCTTCAGTGACACACATGGTTAAGTCAAAAGGTTTCTACTTAAAACGGATAGCTTTTAAGGCCTTCCGTCTCCTTTCCTGAGACTCGATAGCACCTGATAAAACTTAGAATCACACAAACAGTAAGAACTAACCCAAACGGTTACCTACAGGAGACTGGTGCCTGGCCATCTTAGTGGCCATGGGGTTCTCTATGCAGTTTCCAAATCCACGCACACAGCCAATTCCACAGCAAATCTGCCTTGTGTCATGATGCTGACACTGAGCCCATACTGCATCATACCATGCCATCTCCTACAAATAGCACTCATATTCTTCCCCCTTGCCTGTATTGCCTTTAACAACCGCAGATAGTAGGATTAGACAAGCCTCAGGCAAGACATTATGAATACTCATCTGGATCTTTGAATTCAAGTTATTCCAGGCAGAAGATATGCAGCCCTCAAAATCCTCTGTAATCAAAGGATAGTTCTTAAATATGTTTGTCCCTCATGGAGCATATATCCTTCTCTGTATCCTCTACTCTAACAATCTCCACACACTGTTACATGCCAGTTTTTCAGAGACTGCTGAAGAAAAGATGGAAACTGGAATACTGGGTGAGAGATGGGAATAAGGGCGTGTCAACACATAAATGTTTCAGTACATCATCTGTGTGAAAGAATCTCTCCATATAAGCACCAGATCCAGTTTTGGGAAGGCCCATGCATCTTACCAAAGGTGCCTAAAATATCCTACCTGAAACTCCTATAAAGATGTTTAACAAATATCCCCACATAGGCATGACAGAATGAACGGCAGGCACAAAATCTCTGGTTTAGTAGCACCTGTTTAACAGGATTGCTCATGAGGGAGCAGCTCCAAGACCCAGCTGGTCAAGTGCCAGGAGTATACAGATATTTTCAGAAAGAAGCTGATGCTTGCTGCTTTAGAGGTAGCCCACTTTTGGGGCTAAACATCTGCTAATAACAGTTGTCATCTGGTGGATTTAATCTGATAGGGGATAGGCCTACAAGGTTCCCAGGGCCGCCAGCCCCTGGGGGGGACACCCGTGCTATTCTGGGACACTCCTTTGATCTGTTAGTCTGACATACTCATGGATGAGATCAGCTGAGCCCTAAACTGGATAAAGCGTGGTCAGGGTGGAGTGGGCCATTGTAACATCCTGTCTCTCTACAGCAGACTACTAAAGCCATGGGACAAGAGGGGAAAAAGGGAGGAAAGAGAACTATGGATTGAAGGATGATGTAGTGTGCCTGAGAGGATTCTTCTTAGGCTTCATTCTGATAAGCAGCAGTGAGAGATATGAACTACAGACATGAATGAGGCCTTGCAGCATGACTTGAAGAATATGTATTGATGGATCAGAGCAGCTCACTGGAAAGGTACTCACAGGTGCAGGGTCTTCCACCCTCCATGTCTGGGGCATCCTGAAAGATCTGTAAAGTTTCTACTGTTAGGAACCATATAAAATTTAATGGTGTATCTACTAGTCTTATCCACGATACAGTTCTGCGTAAGTTTGTGTTAGGCAGAAAGGGAGATGGTATACTATAAAGGTGGCATCTCCACACTTCCTACAAAATACCTTTTTACATCTCTTACAACTGTTACATATTCTTCCTAATCTGCAATACTGCAAACCTCCTTCAGAATAATATTTTCCAGTAACAAGCTGTTCAATCTTTTAGTTAATATCAGGACAATTTTGTAAATTTTGACTTCTGCGTCTGTTTAACTTCACTCAGGAAAGTCTTTAGCAATCTTGAGCAGGTGCTTATGATTCTTCTGCAAGATATTTGCTTTTTGCTTATGGTTATGAAGCAGGAATCAAAGTCACTTCTATTTGATCATTAGTGTTTTGACTTCCTTGTGTCTTTCTAACCAACTTTCATAACCTTCTTTTTCCTACAGAAACAGCATCAGATGATCTCATGTTTTATTCTGCAGATTTAGAACATTCAGTCTTCAGGAAAGGATCTTCTGAACCATCAGTTTTCTGTAATGCTATTGAGCACAATGTTTATCTCTTCAAGAACTTATAAATACAGTTTTTAACAGTATTTTGGTTACTCTTTAAAATGGGAGGGGATTTCTTTTTTGCTAGCACTGTTAGATAATGTTAACAACAGCTACACCAGAGTTAGAGAGAATACTATGAGCAACAGATTTTCTAAGAAGTTACAAAGCAAAAATAAAGTCACTTCTTTGCAATGGAAAATTACAATCCTCCAAGTCAATGTGAGGAAAAAAACGTAACTGTTGCACAACAGTATCTTGTTTGGTAGCTATGCATATGTGTTCTGAAACTACTTCAAGAAACAGCAAGCAATTAAATAGAAACCTTGACAAAGAAAGAGTAAATCCAACCTTTTTCATAGGCAAGTATCTTACAAAACATGATTCCAGACTGTTTTCAGGTTTCAAGAGCATCTGGGAAACAGGAGTTTAATCAAATTATATTCATTTTTGCTTGATATAACCAAGAGATGTAAGAGTCCTGTGTGTTTGCTCAGACACATTAAAAAGCACTTTATACATGAGTCTTTCCATCTATCTCTGTTCTAAATGTGCTTCATCTTTTCTTCTCATATATATCATATAACTGGTTGCAAAGATGGGACTGATCTGAAGAATCTGAGATTACAATCTCACATCCTGTTGGGAGAGAAAAGATAATGCTGTGATCAAGACAGTGGACAGATGCAAGCCTTGCTCTGCCATAGACACCTTCTGTAGCCTTGGTCAAGTCACTTCCTACTGCTTTGCTTTTGCTCCGTACTTGTAAATAAAGGCAATTCTGCTCTTTATCCTGCCAGTTTAGTCTGCAGCTTTTAGCAGAGGCACTGTATGTTACTATTCGCCTCTATACTCCTTCACCTGATATGGGCTAGAAGTCAACTATAAGTTGTAATACTCTGATGTAATACTCTGATGAAGTATTACATGCTACAGCTTTAAACATCTGGGATGAATTGAAGACATCGACTGCCAAGTACGGAAAGTAACAAGTAATAGTGATATAAAATGGAAAGAGAAGATCAAGGCTTTCGTAATATAAAATGGAGAGAGAAGATCAAGGCTTTCTATTCAGCTACTTCTAGTAAAAATGAGCTTTCAGGGATCCCAGTTGGGCTCTTGAAAAGTGTACAAATTGTAGTTCCCATAAAGATGGTGAGGGAAATGCTGAAACAAACAGACAAAGGGCATCTTATATTGGCCAAATAAAATAGGAGAGGTAGAGAAGCTGTATGGAGGACACAGATCAATAGCGACATCAAAGAGCAAGCAAGTGGATGTGGAGCGTGTCACAACCATACTGATCCCCAGAAAGAAAAACAAATGATACTATGTGAGCAAATCAAATTCTATAGAAGCAAGTTGGAATTGCTACCTTTGGGCTGAAAAACATTATCAGCAAAAGACTAATAACATTTTTCCAGAATAAATTAAAAGAACTACAGTTAAAAGAATTAAAAGAACTACAATTGAAAGAACTACAGTTGCATTGCAATAGTTATTAAAAACATTAAGTTCCTATTTATGTGTCACGGAATTCTGAAAACAATAATTATCACCAGAAAACAAGCTCAAACCCAGAAGCATTTTACAATTCTCATTAAGAGACGGAGTCTGAGACATCCTCAAATTCAGAACTTAACTGAGTAAATATATAGAAATTTTTTTAAAAAGCAATGAATACAAGCAAAAATCCATTCTTAGCATTACCATACGGCTGTATCACAATTCCAAACACTAAAAGCTGTATGAATATTCAATTATTAAATGGAAACAAAAATAGCAACTTTATGATAAAGAGAAAAGTATTGGCATATATAAATAACACACAACAAAGAAACAAGGTCGTTTTTATAGTAAAAAAGAGTAAAGCTGTCTGAAGCCATTTCTACAATGTACAACATAAGGCACTTTGACACACCGACCCCAAGTCTGATTATCACGCTGCCTCCACAATTCTGCTTCTGCTTAAAAATCAGTCCTTTCTGATGATAATTTTTTCAATTTAGAGATTCATCAGTAGCAAAATAACAGGTTCTAAAAGTAAGATTTTAAGAGCATATTTTTAACTGTTTATTTACTTCCAAATGATTTTTTATTTGATTTTATAGAGGTAAATTAGAGACTTCTCAAAATGATACCTTTAAAAACCTGAAAATAAAAGTAATTCCTTACCTGGCAATAACGATTGCCAGGTACTCCTCTTATTAGTTGGCTAACACCTATCAATATGCTTTTAATCAGTCAGAAAAAGAATGAAATATATTTGGAGGGATCGTTTTTGTTGTTCTTTTTTACATATTATATCTCCTACTCATGAAAAAAAAAATTCTAGATGCTAACGTTAACTAATGAGGTATCAAACTCCAGAACGTAAAACTGTGGAGTAAAAAAGGGACAGTGAGAATAGTAAGAAAAATTTCCCAGCTAAATATTCATAAATGTATACTTGTATTTTGATACTGATATCAATAAAGACATAGCGATTTACATGCTTCAAGTTTCTGGTGCACTGGCAGTTGGAAAATCAATTACATGGCTTCAAGGAAAACAAAAAAGYCGCTCAAGTTCAGACACAAATGTTAACTCAGGATCACAGTCCTAACCATTCAGGTTGGAAGGGACCTTAGGAGGGCTCCAATCCAATCTCCTGCTCAAAGCAGGGTCAGCTACGGGACCCTCCATCTCCATGGACAGAGACCACCCAACGTCTCTGGGCACCCTGCTCCACTGCTCGGCTGTCCTCAGGGGAAAAGGGGTTTCCTTACACCCACTCTGAACCTCTCTCGTTCCAACTAATGCCCGTTGTCTCTCGTCCTGCCACCACACACATCTGCGCAGAGCCTGTCTCTGTGCTCTTGATGACCTCCTTGTAGGTTTGGGGGGGCTGCTCTTAGGTCTCCCTGAAGCTGCTTCTTCCATCAGAAAACATCGTGTTCCCTCAGCACCTCCTCCCAGGGGAAGGGCTGCAGCCCCCAACCATTTTGGTGGCCCTCTGCTGAACTTGCTCCACTTAACCAGTTTTTTCCCGTACTTTTCCCAAATTTTCCCCTTGTGATCTAACAGAAGGAATTGATGGAAGTTGTCTTCCAGAAGATCTCAGGATCCCTGGAATGTGCCCTGAAGACAGACAGATGTGATATGAATTCCAAATGGTAATGCCTTCCTTCAAAGCTAACGGGACTTTACACTCCTTTGTGCACTGACATAAAAGAGTGTTTATATTCTCTGTAATATTCCCTGAATATGGTGAACTGATAGAAGTATAGTACATACACCTTGAAGCTTTGATCTGTACAATGTAACAGCAACTTACACTTGCTCATGATCCACACACCCTGCACTCTGACTGTCCTAGCCTAAAAGGGATGTTCCTGAGATTTCAGTTTGGACTGAAGGAGAAGAGGAAAAGATATCCTTTGCAGACAATGCCTGGAATTTCTCACTGTTGAAGGCATACCCCAGGACACATGCCTTGAGGTACATCAGATGAATGATTTGTGAGCAGATCAATTAGAGATGTCAGTATGCATCTCTTCTAGCATCTAGATGTTAAATGCTGCTTCCCACTAAATTCAGTAAATCCAGAAGTTATTTGTGCTTGATGATAAAACTACCAGGTGAGTTTTGAGAAGGCCTGGAAATGACATATAGAAGGGAATACTCATATAAATTCCAGATGTTAAAGTATGAGAAAGTATAATTTTAGAATATTTATCCAGAAATCTAATGATCTTAATCCTCCTAACATGACACCGAGTTCATCACCACACAGAAACAACACTGTGTTATAAAACAACTGACCATATAACAAAGGAGCTACACGTATGTCAGTGTCCTACATCCTGAGAAATGCAAATGACTTCCCTCTGCACATGCAACAGAATGACCATACAGTCACAATTCTGAAATAAAAATTTCTGACTAAAAATTTCAAAACATTTTCTAGCCTTCATTCTTTTAACTGGGAAGAAATTTCTGTAAAACTCATTTGCATCTGAGTGTATTGGAGGCCAACTGTATAGCACCTAGATAAAATGATAATAGAATTTCAAGATCCTGTGATGGGTATCTTCAAAAAGGGACAGGAGGGAAGAGCAGATCCAAGTATTCTCAAGAATTAGAGWGTGTGGCCATAGAGTAGCATATTAAAAACCTGTTTTGAAGAATTTATAGACTGCCATTAGGATTTAAATCTGTCAGTCTACCCTTGAAAAGACATTTGACTGGAATTATGGATGCTGAATAAAAAGTGTAGGATTAACATTTGCAGTTCTCTGGCAGAGTTCTCTCAGTGCTGAGATACTCGATGCTGAGTACCGATGACAACAGATCATTATTTACATCTGGAAAATTCTTGGAGCATATTCTAGTAATAGCCTAGTGCAGAGAAATGAAATGGTTTTTAAGAAGCTGAATGTGTAGGGATGTTTTTTACTGCAAATGTATTGGAACACTCCTAATGGCCTAAACACAGGTATAGGATGCCCTGCAGAGTGCAGGGCTGTAGTTTTGTGAAGCACAATAGTGTTGGTTGCACTGCAGAGGGTAAAAGATCCTTATGGATGTACCAGAGTACATAACACAGTAGTCATGTTAAGTGCCAGTACTACTATCATGATATTAAGTATGAGGGGGGATGGAAAGGCTTCTGGTGTCTATATAATTTCTTTTAAGTGTTCTCCTTTCATGACACCAAGTAGGTAAGAGAAAGGTTTTGATTAGAACTGTTGAAGACTAAGTAAAAGGTTATTCAGATAGCTTTCTTATTAGCCAAAGTTTTTTTTTTTGTTTCTAGAGGATGAGGCTGAAGTGGTAAGGGCAAGCCTATGAAGATCAGGACTGCTCCTCAGGGAGGATGACAGTGTGTGATGCTCAAGGTGTTCGGCTCATGCTCAGCTTGCTCGCACAGCTCAGAATGAGATTTTTTCTAAAGTACTCTTGTGCCTTGAAGCCTCGGTAAATGTCAGACACGACAGTCAGTCACGACCTGATGCCTCTTTTAGTGAAAGGCTTGAAACCACAAGTAGTCTCAGATAGATTCTGCACTGATTTGGGAGCTGCATGAGGAAAATGCATTTCAGTGCTATTTTCAACAGAAAAATCCACAGAGAAACTCACGGACTTGGTAGATAATATTTCCTGCTGTCTACTTCCTTTGATAAGATGAGTCAGACTAGGTCCTGTCCCTTCTTCCTTCGACAGCATCAATATTCAAGCTCTAAACCTCTTCACAAAGGAACCTCATACTTACTTTTGACCACATCTGTGCATCTTGCACACCTGAATGGAAAGCTATGGAAGCTTGACTTGCTATTAGTAACTAAATACCTAGCACCTGACTTTGTCACTCAGAAACTTACTCTTGATCACTACTGCTACCTATATAAAGTTATATAAGACTGTGAGGGCTGAGGTCTAGTTCTGCCGTTTTTTTCTCCTCATATTCCAGGTGTTACTGTCAGCTCCTCAGCTCCTTGCTCATCTTAAAAGCAGCTCCAGGGGCCATGACTGAATCTGCCACAGTTAATCAGGAAGAGGAAGAGAAGATACAGTTGATTTCAGGAAAATCCATTATGTTGGAAAGGGCAGAAAGAAAAGGGAAAAGTCCTCAAGTAGTCTMCAAGATGTCAAGACACAGGGAAGAAAGATGTTCTAATTTTCAGATATGAACTGATACTCACTGTATCAGTTTTCACTTTGTTTTCACTGACTCTTGTTACTTATTGTCCTGATTTTTAGGAAATTGACCTASTTTTCAGTAATAATCAGTGATGTCATTCTGATTTTGGAGATCCTACATGTATCGCCATCAGCTTTTCTAACAACTATGTAGTACCTAACTTCTGCAAGCAGGTTTCCAGCAAACAGACTTAAGATTCTGATATATAGTTAGATCACAGTACAGCTGCAAAGGCAAACATCATCTTTCTGAGCAATGTGAAGATTCGCAAGCGTTTGTATCTAGAAGATATAGAACAAAGGCAGACTGGAAGAAAAGCAGGCTCAAGAAAGGCACTAGAAGAGGAACTGGACAAACTTCCTTCCTCCCAAAGACACCATGAATGCATGTGTCCAGATGTAATTTAACTATCATAACAAAAATGAAGTTTATTAACAAAAAATGTAAATGTTACTAATTATTACACAACGTAATCACACCTTGGAATCTACTGCCCTGTAAGCATAGCACAGGAAGAATACATATTCATAAAACCAAGAACAGCAAAGCCTTGAAATAGATGGATATCTCTGGGTTCAAATTACTAACTTTACTTTTTTTCACTTAATTTAAGAAACAGGCTTAGCATCACTGAGCCTGAACTATTACTGAAATGAGGTTCCTACTTTGAGAGACTATTTCCACATTTTAAGTCTATCTGAAGTCAATTTGCCCTAACAAGACACCCTAAAGTATATAAAATTCTTTTAAAAACTTAAATTACCCTTCCCTTTTCTCCTACACCTCAACAAATCCACCCTCACCCATACATGAAATGCTGCTAACATAAACCTGACAGCGAAATGGATGCCAAATCTCTATGGTATAATATATTTATCCTCTATTAGGCCTCTAGACTTTCTAAATTCTGATGAATTGTTTTCAGTTATTATTATTCACTTCTAAATTGTGACACATTTCCTGGATGCGTAGCAAATGCTGTTTCCAAATGATTTGTTTACACCATTGGAAGCTTGCTGTCAACAGTCCATTCCCCCAGGAAGAGTAAGGGTTGAAACATGACAGCTGTGGGAAAGTATTCTGGATAAACTACTGCACAGCCTGTGCAAACCTGCAGTAAAAGGAAATTAATATAAAATAAATATTGGTCTTTATCTATATTATCTTCCTAAAAATGTCACCCCTTGGTCTTTTCTATTCTATTTTATTAAAATTGGGCTTTCATTTCTGTTCATATTACCCTAAAGGAACTTGCAGAGCTGAAAGCTGGATGAATGAATTCTCTCTGCTATACTAGAACACCTAGCTGCATTTCTCATCTTCTGTTAGAAGTAGCAGCTCATCTGCCATCTGCTTCTCTTCTTTCACAACAGTATTTATATTGACTTTCCTAGGATATTACAATATTACAATATTTCCTAGGATATTACAACTCAGGATTTTTTCACCTAGAAAAACACTGATTTGTTTTGGAACAGTCCTTTCTTTTCCCTCAAGTTCTAGCTCTCCTTCATTTTACCATCTTGCGAGTCTCACTGAGTATTTTAAGAGAGCTCTATGGATTCTTCTTTCTGTTATTATGTCTGCTCAATGATGAGATTCTGCTCTGGAGGAGAATAAACAAAAAATCATTCCCTATGTCTTCCCTTCTCCCCCCAACACCTCTTCTAGAGATTATCAGCTCCCCCTGGGTGATCATGAATGTCAGTGTTCAAGGAAGAGAGGCATTCAACTCTCAAAAAAGGTTATTTTTTTTAGCAGTTTGTTGGCTCTTTTTTTTTTTTTTTTTTTTTTACTCATCCCATCACCAGTTAGCATTTCCAGTATCTTAGGTCAAATAGGAAACATTCATTCAACTTAAGCCTAGAAAGAACTATTGTGATGGTCTACTCTAACCTCCTGCGTAATACAGGTCAAAGAAGCTGACATAACAATTTATGCATCACACCTGTGAGCTTTTGCACATGCTGTAGCATATCTTTATAAAAGAAATTCAACTTTGAATCACACACCACAAATGCTAGACGATTTGCCTCTTTCCTGGTGATTTATTCTAATACTTAACTATCCTTGGTATAGAAAGCCAAGGACAGACTATGACTGTGCATCTGAGGGCTCTGTAATTGCCTTTTCCCATGGTCAGACAGGCTATGATTCCAAGTTTCTGAACATTATTTATTTAATTTTATATGAACAAATGAAAATTCCTATATAAAAAGAAGAGCAGCAATGTAAGTCACCTAAAGTCACCCATAAAAGGATGTGTTTATTTGCAGCCTGATCTAGTTCTCATCAAAAAAGATAATGCAGGCACACCAGTGAAAGGGTATATGGTCTGACTTTCTGAATAAGCCGAATTCTGCTAATAAAATCTACACTGACATTGATAAAATCATGTCAATAGACACACTACAAGATTAATGTCTGCTGATGGTCACTTAGCAACAAAACACATTCTGAAAAGAAAGTGTGAGACCACAGCACACCAACTGCTGAAACGAAAAAAACAGAATTAAAAAAAATTCTTGGTAATAAATAAAATTCAAAAGCCTCAAAATCCCAAGACACTTAGTTAATTAGAAGTGGAAGAGAAATTTTCTTCCTAGAAAATCGCCTTGGGAGAGAGAAAAAGAATGTGTATGGAACTGCAGAACTTAGGGAACTCCATATTATTATGTCTACAGAAATAAATATAATAGAATCTGTCTACCTGCTCATCAATTGGAAGCTATATATACTATATAGCCTGCAGAGTATTTCCACTATTCAAGATTTATTTACTTTAATAAGCGCACAGAGATATTAAGAAATACTGCATGCAGTGATGCAGCTTCATCTGTTTCTTTAGGTGATACTGACAAAATTTTTAAGTAATATCACTGCATATGGCTACTATGGTATATGTGCTGTTAGTGCATACACTTGGCTGACTCCGGCAGCAGCTGGAGTAAGATAAACTATTCTTGTTAAATTTTGTCTGCCAGTTTAGGAGCTTTTATGAGCCAGAAATTCTCTTCCAAGGATTCATAGTACACAAATGGCATATTATTTGACATAATAAGTCTTCAGAGGGGCAGGCACTGTTTAAAGCCTTTGGCAGATATCTGAATAATATACTTTAATATTCAGTCTTTCTGATTCCTATTATTAGATTATGGTCAAAACCAGATATATTAATTCATTCGGTATGCCTTATTTTTTTCACCTCTCTTCAACCCAGAATATATAAACATTAATCTACCATGTTGAACTGGTCAGCAGAACACGACAAGATCATAATGGAGTCCTTAGATAAGCTGAAGTCCTTCCTGCAAGAAGAAGTACATTTTTGGGACAAAAGAGCGTATGTCAGTATACTGCATTTTTGTGGCATCTGACAGCAACACTTACACATGTAGATGGTCTACTGGCTTGATATGAAGAAAACTCAGTAGTATTACTGGCTCTGCTAATGATCTGTTCCTTGATGCTGAACAACTCCAATTTGCTTATTTGTGCTTTATTCTCCTTATCTGCAAAAGGACAAAAAATATACTTTTCAGCAGCATTCTTTGAGATCTAGAAGTAAAAAAGGATGCATTTTTACTGTATTTATTAATATATATTTATTATGATTATTAATAGCACAAAGAGAAGCCATATAAGCACTGTGTAACCTCAGACTACCAAAAGACAGTGCTACTGCCAAAGATCCTAAGTTTGAAGAGGTATGTAACAACAAGTTATTAAGACAACTCTAAGTAATCATAAACTGTAAAACAGTTCTCATTATGTTATAAATAAAACTTCATGTGAATTAAATTCTCTTAATTATTTAGTCTCTATAGCAGTTGTTTTAAGTAAAACATAACAGTACTGGCAATAGATACCAACATTACATTTACTTAAAATTCATTTTTCCTATAGTTTTTAGGGCTGAAGAATTGATGCTGTAATATGTAGTAAGGCAGCTCTGACAAGTCATGCATTATTTAATAATTTTATAGGAACTTTCCTTGTCATGTCTGTGAACTTTCAGCCTTACCAAGAACTTGTTTTATAACCTGGTCATCCACCACATTAACAGATATTGGCTGATGCAGTGGAATAGCTAATTTTAAAAAGCGTGTCCCTTACTGCTTTGTTTCTGTGTTTCCTGTATGCAGGGTTTATTCCTACTGCCACGATTTCTCAAGTGTCAACTGTCAGACAACAACAAGAGATGTACRTATGTCAGATTTACTTACTGACTTTTCAAAAAAATCTAAAAAATACTCTTTTTTCCTGTGCTAAATTCTTCTGAATGTACAAAAATTTGGACAAATGCAGTTAACAGTTCTGAGTATTAAAGGAATTACAGTGTAGACATTATAAATCATATAGGGTTTGAAGTTCAGGGCTTCACTGACCCCAAAATAATGCTTACTCTCCTAGACTTTCCAAACATAGTCTATCGCATTTCTGTTACACTCTTTGAACACTGCAGCTTGTTTCAAACAACTTTACTTATTAATTCAGCTGGTCTGATTGAGCAAGAACAGAGAAAGAGACACCTTTGACTTTATGTTCATTAAGTCAACATGAATTTTGCAGAATACCAGAAGATACCAGGAAATTACTCCCAAGTTCAAATTTTGCAATGCCTTTGAAGGAAGTGAAGGAGGAGAAAGCTCTTTGTGTTTTTTCTTCTCGCAAGCAGCTGCTTACAATGATCAAGTATAAAGAGAACCCCATGTTTCCTACTAGCATTACTTTTTTCCCTTAGACATGAAACATGAAACTCAAGGGTATCGCTAAATAAAATGGTGACAAATGATACTGCTTTTGGAGCCATTTGTCTGAAAGCAGCGGTCAAGAAACAAATTGCTTATTTAAGTGTAAAATAATAAAATAGAAAAATAGAGAATAGAGCAGAAAATCAGAAACTTACAGAGAACTTCTAAAGAGACTGGCACTTCTTACCATGAGAGCAGATTCTGCCTCTCTAGTGTCCCATTATAGTCCCTATATCCTCCCTGTGAACTGTTGCACTCTTAAAATTAGAAGTCCGCTTGTCAGCTAACTTCCTGCTTTCTCTTTTGCTCTATGTTCTTCAACGCATTGACCTATGCTTAGTGAAAAGGAGTTCATCAGCCCAAACAACTCTGAGCGATAGGCCTGTCCCAGAGCAAGCCTGTTATTTTATGATGCAGAAGTTGAGAGGACTTGTATTTAAGAACTGATGAAATTATGGATCCTTACATATATGACTACCCACAAGTTAGATTTACCCCTTACCAGAAAACCAGTATGATTCAAAAGATATGAAACAGCAGTGGTCCTACAATTTAAAGCAGTTAAAGCAGGGAATCTACTCTTTTTACTCTTAAAAATGTAGTCAAGTTAAAAAACATTGGTATCTATAATTATAAAAGTGAGAGTTCTACAGGAAAGCTTGATTATCCTTTTCATTTATTATATTACATTCCTAATAAATTTAAACAAGAGAATGGAAACAGCACCCTGCTACTTTTGCCACACCCATTTCCTAAATGGGGATATTTTACTACTCTAAAAATGACATTTTTTCCCTCTACATAGTGACCTTCTTTGTTTGGCTATTATTTTTTGCTAATTATTTTTAACAGCTATAACTGAATAGCAAATATCATGCTATCAGCATATTATAAATATTTTAAGAACAAAATGCTGAAAGAGTCACTGATTTTGGGTGCTGCCATTTTTACGATATATTATTTATGTGGCCAGGTTTTCAAGAACGCTCTTCCATTTCGGCATCCAGTTAAGAGAAAAAAATTCAAGTATTTTAATTCGGTGTGGCCCTGTCAAATGATTATCACTTTAATATCATTTGTATTCATTCAAGCATCACAGGAAAGAGGTAATTATTCATCAGATTATGTGCATAACACTAAGTTTACACATACAGCAGCTATCAAAAGACCAGTAATTGCACCCTTAGTAACTCTCAGCTGAATATTTTAACTCTGCAGCTCATGAAAACAGGTAGTTAGGGATTCTTTGTTTTGTTTAACGCCTTTGTAGTCTCATTTTTGCTATTAGCAAAATGACCCTCAGATCCTTTGCATAGATGCTCATAACTTATAAAATGTCCTTCCTCCACAAGACATTATATCTTAATCAGTATACAAAGATTATCATGTCAGTTAACTTCCATTAAATACATTGCCATCACTTCTGTGCTGTTCTGTCATGTCTTACTCTCTCTTTTTCCCTTTATTCAGGAAATTGTGTTACCTTTAATACAGCTACTTCCCACTTAAAAATAAAATTTTAAGCTACATTTTTTTCAAAAYCTGAGCAGTAAGAGATCAAAGCTCATTTTCCTTCTCTGGAACTTTAATTTTCTTCTTACTTTCATGATTCTTTTTTGCCTCTCATTTTTTCCCCTTACTTACACTATTTTGTTTCTCCCTGGTCTACACCTTCATCCTCAGAAAGTTATCAGGCTATAATTACAAGTAGAACTTTTTTAACATACTAGTGTAACTATAGTATGTGTGACAGGGTTCAGCTGTTGCTTTGCAATACTACTGCTCAGCAGTAGGATATAAAGTATTTTAAGCAAGTGCCTGCCATTAAGCAGGTGTGAAGGCACAATTGAACTTACTGGGATTAACTGCTAGGTAAAGTGTTAGCCAATATAAATAAATCCATCAGAAATCTATCCTCAGTACCTTACTTGAATTATGTCAATAAACCACAGGCCTGTTCTGTTAATTCCGAAGTCATAAACAATCCTCAGTTTTCTACATTTCATTGATTCATGTCCACAGATCACACTAAAGGCAAAAAGCTTAAAAAATATTCAGCTTAAAAATGYAGTACAGAATGAAAACCACCAACTGCTCAAATAAAACTTGTGCAATCAACTTACTGGACAATATAACCAGACACACAATGCTTGAGGTGGAGATAAAAGTAGAAGGTATATTACTGAATTTACGTAGTGAGTTGTGCTGCTTGAGCTGTTGCATTCCCCTGCTTGCAGGAGCTCAGTAAGGACTGGAAACCACCACATTATTCCCTTAAAGCACAGAAACCCTCAGATTCTTTCTGTCCATGTTTCACTGTGGTTTTGTGGAATTTGTGTAGTTCTACTGAGGATTTCTAACAGTCAACTTTATTTAAGACAAATAAGATATCTAGGACAGCCTGAGAAAATTTGTCTATCTCATGGTTCCTAACCCCCTTCCAACAATCACTCCTTACAACTCTCATTCCACAGATAATAAGCCAAATAAGACCTCTGCAGGTTTCCTGTGCAGATGGGTTAAGAATATAATTTTAACCTAGTAAAATCAATTAAAAAAAAAAACAAACAAAAAGGAAAAGTGCCTTCCAAACACTAGGTTGCAATCTCCTTCCAACTTCCTGTCTGAAGTCACCTGTACCAACTTACCTGATCCCTTCATTTTCTATCTGCATCTTTTCCTACAGCTAGCAGTCTCTATTTTCCCAGATGCTTTTCTCTATTTCCTATGACACTGGGTAGAGTAGAATGGTTATAAACAAACACCAAATGGTCTTGCCACCAACTGTTCCAGAAGAATTATTACTGATCTAAGAAGGTCTATGAGGAGGATAAAAGTCTAGTTTAAACATGCCTGCAAGTACCAGCTGAGCAAGCAACACCGCCTTCAGGGTTTCTGACAGTGGTCAGGCATCAAACAGTCCAGGTAGCTTGTGTAGAGGAAAGTAGAGATTTACTAGATTATATGACAGCAAAAATGCTGTTATCAGGTCTCAGTGGTATAATTATGCACTTTATGTCCTAGTCCAGCGTTGACCATCCACTTATTTCGAGTTGAACCAATTACAAAACATCAAATAAAGAATTAAGTTCAGGGTTAGTTTTAGAGTCAATTAGTACAATCTCTATAGTGCCTTAGCAGTTACTGGTGAAAAGACCCAACAATGAAAATGTATTTTCATTTGCACATGGAAGTCTTCTAGGGAATAGCAACCGTAACAGTTGTGAGACATCAATTTCAGGCAAAACGTCAGTCTCACAAAGCATCCTTTGAAGTTAGTGAAAAAGCTCTAACTTGCATGGACACTAAGTCACACCTTTTGGTAACTTGTGGCTGCCTGAGTTGTTCTTGATTTTTTAATTTCCTTCCTCATGGCACTAGGAACACAGAAAAATACTAGGACATTTTCTGATACATGGTTCTTATTATTGTAACTCTGACATATGCAAGAAATTATGGTTAGGAATCTAAAAGCAAATGTGGACTGAAGTAAATATCCAAAATGCATTAAATTAAGAGAAGAGAGGAGCTCTACCCTAGATTCATACTGCTATATAAGTTTAAATTAGCAACCTGGTATTTATGTAATTTGTGACTACAGTTAACCCCTTTTATTGATTTTTTTTCAAGAGGTTTTTTAAAAAAATGAAAAAAGCTCTTCCACAGCTTGTGAAGTTACAGAGGGAAGAGGTCTTTATTATCAGAGGCAAGCTGACAGGGTGATGTTCATTTCACTCAGCTATTTCAATACTGTACTAGTTAATTTCTCTTAAAACATTCTTTCTCATCTTTTTGTTTCCACTTTACTCCTACCCTTACAGAAACAGTTAGAACAGTGTGTGGAATGCAGAGCTCTTTCTGCCCTAGCAGCACTCTCTGACAGACCTCAAAGGAATGAAAAAATCAGTAGCAATAATCAGGTCTCACCTGAGATGAGATGTTGCTATATTTACTAATCAGAAGCCTGAGGTATTTGCTAATATGGTAAAGAAAACAAATCTATGTCTTCTAAAACTAATACTTATTTCTAAAACTATGTATTTCTAAAACAAATACTCTAACTGAACTCAAGAGCTCTGGAAAGCATTTCATCATTATACTTCAATACAGCCCAAAACTGCAAGCATTAATGGGTAYATAACAGACTGGACTGAGTTCAGCAGAGGGCCACCAAAATGATTGGGGGCTGCAGCCCTTCCCCTGGGAGGAGGTGCTGAGGGAACACRATGTTTTCTGATGGAAGAAGCAGCTTCAGGGAGACCTAAGAGCAGCCCCCCCAAACCTACAAGGAGGTCATCAAGAGCACAGAGACAGGCTCTGCGCAGATGTGTGTGGTGGCAGGACGAGAGACAACGGGCATTAGTTGGAACAAGAGAGGTTCAGAGTGGGTGTAAGGAAACCCCTTTTCCAGTATTGCAGATTAGGAAGAATATGTAACAGTTGTAAGAGATGTTTATGGTTTTAACTGCATGTGTTTTGTTAACCAAAATGACAATCATTTCCTCTTTACTGGGGGAGGGGGGGGAGGGGGGGGGAAGAGTACTAGCCATATCAGGGACCACAGCTATGAAGTCTGAAAGTACTCACAAATTCTCTTGTGTTAGCAAAAGGAACTGATTCTTATGAATGATTAATCAGCCCATACTTTTAAGTATTTAAGCATTGCTCTACTCAGAGCAGTCAGACCCAGGTAGATGGACAGAACAAAGGAAATCAGTGAATACACTCTAGGTACTGCTCGCTTGGGTTATCTACTAAGATGTATGTCTGACATTTCCTATATTCTGATGGCTTCTGAAAATCCTTGGTGCAGTGATTTTTGACCATGGACTTCTGCTTTCAGGCATGCTCTAAAGTGCCTGACATGAAACCGCTGAGCAGTTTTTTTCCTCTGTTCTGTCAGGATTCACACACCAAGCATTCCTCTGTTATTATATGGTCTGTTAGATTAGGCCCAGAATAGGCCTGACAAATCAAACACAGTCCCTGAAGTACTAGCATCACCGTCTTTTACTAAGAGTCATGTTTATACAGTGTAGAATAAACACAGGTCCTATTCCATCTGCTATGTCTGCTATGCTCTACAGCTATGTCAGGAGGGCCCAGTGGGAACACATGAATGTCCACAGATGTGCGTTTTCAGCTCCTTTGCTGAAAAGATCTCTCCTAAATCACAGACAATGGAATAACTCAGGTTGGAAGCCCTCGGGAGGGCTCTAGACCAGCATCATGCTCAGAGCAGAGTCAGCTACAGGGTCAGATTGGATATATGCTTTGTCCAAGGATGGTGATTCCACACCTCTCTGAGTAACCTGTTCCAACAGTTGATTTATGAAGCAGAATATTTAGCTTCTTTTGCATGAAGGAATTTATCAACATAGTTACGATAGAATAGTTTTCCCTACACCAGAAGGCCATACCCATTATGCCATAATTTATATTGTAGATCTTAATGTTTGTGCAACTTCTGAAAATAGGACAAAATCTCTTTAACTTACATCTGCCTCCCAGACTACCATGGGGACTTTGGCTTTTGCATATAGTTCTTTGTAAATTTACTGGCTTCCATAAAATGAGAGAGCATTTTTGAGCACCACAAAGTAATCTGCTCTGGAAAATAAGGCTTTTGTTTCACTGGGATGACAAGCTCTACAGCACACCATGAAGTATTGTTCACAACATCACACCAGCTGATTATTATAACCATTTGCTGGTTTTAGTTTGCTTGCAAGTATAGTTTTAAACGAGGCAAAGGAAAAAGTTAGAAAAATGCCATTAAGTCTAGATTGATTTCAAAATATAACATGCATAATTTTAAAAGTTAGCTCTGAACTTTAAACAAGAAAGCCAGCAAATAAATCCTCTTTTGTATCACACACAGATATATTCCTTAGCATGTTGTCTAGTTTTCTGAGTTCTCTTTTATAGTTCAATTAAAAATTCAAAAGAAATCTTTACTCTCCCTTTTTATTACCCTGTTGTAGAACAAGAGTAAACTTGGGAGTTATAAATTTCCAGTGTAACGATGTGACCATCTACAATACCATTTAGCTTTTAGTTATGACTGTCAATGTACACAGCTTCCAATATGCCAGCAAATTCTCCAATATGTCAAACCAGTGACATCTAATTGCAAAACAATTAGCTTTACAATGTAGATCCGTTAAGTGTTATATAGGTATAATACACAATATATATCTGGATAGGTAGACACATGCACATACTGAATACAAAAAGATGGAGAGACCATACACACATACTCATGCTTATTAGCTATTCTCTGGTTTACGTTTTACTGTAAGTAAACTAGGTCTCTCAGAGCTCTTGAATTCAGTATAGAAAAGAAAAAAAAGGAGAAAATATATTCCAGAGAACTATCAGGCATATTCTTTAATCAATGTCTTTGTTTAAAAATAGTACTATAAAATCATTATTAACGTAAGTGTTGATGATCTACATACCATTAGTTCATAAAAATTGATAACCTATCAATAGTTCAACTGTCATCAGCATTTCCTGGTCTGCTTTATGATACAGATAGATTGACTAGGCTTAATTTTAATTCTAGTGTTGTAATAATACCCCTGGTAAACATGATTTGGCTTTCAAATTGCTGCAGCAATGCAGTTGAAAAAACCAAACATATTTTACTACGAAAGAGCATAAACAAATCATTTTCACTTCACACTAGTAGCATTAATTTTATTTTTTATGCAGGTACTCTTTCCTCATCTTTAAATATTACACTGATAATTTGCTTGCTGAAAATCAGGAATGAACATTAAGCTAGGTCAGAAAATACTGTCTGTGTTTGAACTCTCATAATTGACAAGTCTAAGGAATGCACTCATGCTGATGACAAACCTATTTTTATATATTCCTTACGATGAGAGCTATAAGTATCTTTCATTCCTATGGTTCTGAAAATTACTACTATTAAATATTCCCCTGAGAAGGTGTCACACACTTGCCAGTGCACAAACATGCTTCTCGTTTCTATTTTGTTGGAGGAGGAGGGGCTAGAATAACTTAAGAGAAAACAAACCTAGGTGGGTAATGGGAGGTTGATTTACAGAAGAAATTATTAAGTCTTGTCAGCTAACATAAACTTAACTCAAACGAAAAAACAAAGTAGTGGGAATAGGAAACAGATTTTCAGAATGAGCAGAACAGTAATGAAAAAATGTATAGAGACTTATACTGAAAATCTATTGAAGAGGATTATAGTCTTAACTGTGAACAGAAAAAAACAACAGCTGGTTAAGTAACAGCTAGTTTTTATTATTATGATCAGTATAACACTAGTACTTAAGGACTCCACTCTGCTAACCACAGCATACACAGTGGAGAGAGTCCCAGTCCTCCAAATTTAAGCTTTATTTCAAAAAGAAAACAGAAGGGTAGAAGGAGGCATTATTGTCCTTTTTGTCATGGAGAACGGAGGCGTGGAACATCTTTGGAACTTGAAGCACAGAACACTTACAGGGCATGTAATATAGCTCTGAAATTTTAACACCATTCTAAGCCTTTAAAAAGTACTATTTTGGACATTTCAGTGAGTAACGTCACATAATCTGGACAAACGGACTCACCATTTGGGTTTTAATGTAGCAGGTGCAAAATTCATTTACATTTCTGTGCCTAGTGTTTCTTACTGGCTGTAGCTAGACCTTTAATTAACAAATCTAAATAATAACCAAACCAATAAACCAAAAAGTGTACATCATTTTTCCTTCTTGGATTTTAGTCAAGACATTTCAAAGCAAACAGCCCTTCAGAAATACCACTGGAGCTAGTTACACTGGTGGTGATAATAGTCCAATTTAAAACAATAATGTGAGACAACTGTTTATAAGTCCAGTGCCCATAAAATCCTCTCCAGTTCATGTTTCTATTTAATTAAGAATTGAATCTTATGAAAAAGTAGATCTACTGTGAAGAAAAGACTTTGATTAGGAGATCAGAAGCATATGCTCTTTTCCTTTTCAGCTCTATCATCTGTATTATTAAATTTTTCATAAATTCAAAATAGAAATTGAGTAATTCATTGGAGGCACTTAAAACCAATTATTAATAATAATCAAAAAAATTTGAATACTGTGCATGCATGAAGGTTTTTGACAGCAATGGAAATCAGGATACAAAAGTAAAAATCTCTAGAATTTCAGTGTACGCTTTCCATCCTCTCTCTTTTCTCTGTCACATCTCAGCTTCTTTCATCAATGTTTGTGCTCACTATGCACACTGTTTCCTTTTTTTGTCTTAAGTTATCACTGATACTAAAACTGAAAAAGCCACTATAAAGTATGCTGCCAAGCTGCAAGAGAAGTATTGATGATATCACTAAATTAACAGTTCCTTCACCTGTGCTTTGTATTTTCATCATTAGTGTTCATATTTAAGTTTTTCCTCATACTCACATGATCCCAATAAGCATTTTCACCCTGAAAGCTATGTTCTTGTTCGTTCTTGTTCCTGGTTCCAGCACTTTGCCTTCCCACTAGCTGGTTGTTATTCTTTTTTTTTTGCCAGACATCCTAAGTTCAACTCTGAGCTTTAGCTTTCCTCTGTGTTCATTCCTGTTTCCTAGTTGATCTCAATCCATACAAAAAAATCAAACAAAAAATGCCCAACTCCCATTAACAGTGACAATTTAGCTCAGTTGGTTAGAGGGCGGTATTACTAATGCCACGGTCATGGGTTCAATCCCTGTATGGGCTAGGCTGAGGGTTGGACTAGATCATCTCCAGAGGTCCCTTCCAACCTTACCATTCTATGGTTCTATGAAACAAGAAAAACAAATCAAAACAATCTAAACAGATTTCCCCTAGCAAATTCACATTCTTCTCAGAACATGTGTGGATGCTTCCTTAGCTCCCTATTTAGCTCAGTTGGTTAGAGTGTGGTGCTGCTAACACCAAGGTCGCGGGTTCAATCCCTGTATGGCCTATGCTGAGGGTTAGACTAGATGATCTCCAGAGGTTCCTTCCAACCTTATGATCCTATGATAAGGTGGCAATCAAAGTACTTACACTCTCTTTTCTTCTTACTAGCCTACAGCTTTCTTTACTCATAAAGATAGTAACAGTCCTGTCAGTAGTATGATTTTGCTGCAGTATCTTTCTATAGTTAAAATGAAAGCAGCGTGTGTGCCTGGAAGATCTCTTAAAGAGCCTGCACCTGTGCACAAAACAAGAGAGTCCTGCAGACTCTTTGAAGAATATATTCTGTCTTCAAATACAGTGTGTTAAGAAGGATCCAATACAACCTTGAAAAGTAAGCTTGAGGGAGAGTGGAGACTCTCTTCAGAAAGTTTGGGGAACCTGCTTGGTGAATAAAGCATGCAGACAAGAGTTGTCTTCGAGAACTTGGACTGCCAGGTTCAAATATTGCGGGGAAATAGTATGTTTCGAAAGCATGAGGTTTGAAAACGTGGAGATCCAACTTCTCTCAGGACCATGACAGAGAAGACTGCCAAGTGAACCTTTCCTGAGTTGAAAGAGTCCTAATTCCTTCGCTCCAGGAGCCAATAGAGATGACAGGGAATGAAGAGACTTTCCACCTTCTGTTCTTCAACAGAGCAGACCAGAAAAAAGATTAGTCATCATCTAAGCTGTGCAAATTAAGTGAATAAAACGATTACCTCCCATATGGTTAGGAAGGGAAAAACATGGGAAGTGATTCACATCTCTATTAGTACTAACTGGCAGCAATGGCGTTATATCACTGTAAAATCAGTTATACAGTAGATACTCAGGCTCAGTAACTTAAAATCCTTTTAGCACAAAGATTAAAGACTAAAGATATATCAACAAAATACTCAGCTGATGTGCACCCAAATACCTCATTTCACTTTTTTTGACTGATGTTATTTTGCTTGAGCTAAACAGCAGTTTCCATATTTGACAGAAGATGAAATCCTGTCCCACATCAGATAGAGTAATGAACTTTTTAGTTCCTACTAGATGAGCATCTCTTTTCTAGCTTCTGTTACCGGTTGCTTACAGAGGTGGTTACAGGGAGTGACTGCTTATATAACTCATCAAATGAATCCTATGTTGAGTACATATTTTGCAAGTTTGGAGCTTTCTGTCTGTTCAAAAAAGTTTAACCTTCCTTTAAAATAATAAACCCTAAAACAAATAAAAATTTTAAGTTTTAATGATGAAAGAGCTCACAGTACAAAGTTGTGAAGAAATATTCCACTACCTTGGCAGATACTCACATTATGTGAGAATGTAAGTGCAGCTTACTTAAAGCATGTCTTAAGCTTTGCTGACTTGCACGGCCCAGTGCTCCTGTGCATAGCTCTGGAATGGTTTACTACATTAGCTTTTTCAAAGAATTGTTATTTTTGTAGGCTGACTGTAAGTCAATGAAAATAAAACAAATTATTTTTGATACGAAACTGAAACATTACTTCCCCCTCTAGGTTCTAGCATTGTATCAGTGATACCTCATGGACTTCCTCCTTCACTAAAGTTCAACTGTTTAGGATAATTCCTTTTAGTTCGGGCTTTCAGATGCCTGCTTCATTTTAAAACTTTCTTTTGAAAGGCTGTGAAAGGGCGGTTTCCTTCTCAAAGTTTTATAAAAGTATTGACTGATACTCTTTAGTCATCACATAGAATAGCAATTGGCTTCAGGAGGTTATTTCTCAAAGCATGTTTACCAAAAGGAATAAAAAACGTGCGGTTTTCTATAATGTGGATCATACAGTTTTACTGTGCATCTCCCAGAAAGCACTAAAAATAAATCATTGTTTCATAAGAGAGAAGTGTCACATCAGTGCTCCAAAATTGCTCTCACCATGATAGTCTTCTTGGGAAAACAGAGGTTTCAACCAACCTCTGGACTGAAAGTTTTCCCACTACCCATAGCAGCCTAGCTTCCATCTCTTTTGATTATAATTTTGCTAGTATAGCTGTATATACATTAACCTCTTCTGGCAAATCCTCCATCAGCAATCATGGTACTGTCTGCAGCTGCTAAAACTTTCAACATCTTGAAAATCTGGACAATAAATTCACATAAGCTACTGTTAACATTCTGGTGTATATGCAAACCTGCCATCTCAACCTCCTGCTTTCCTAGCAATTCTTCATTTTCAGGCTGTTGAAATGGAACATGTATTAGTTGCAAGTAATTTGTTCTCTTTTTCTTTATGGAATTACCTTACTGGAATGGCTACTGTTAAGATTAAAAATTTAAGTTGTACATTCTTAGGACACAGCCACATTAAAATAATGGAATAGAATGAAATGTCTTGTTGCAAATCCTTTATTTACAGTGCAGCTAATCACACTGCAGAGCTGGGATATGATGAGTCTGCACTTTCCCCTAGTATGAGAGAAATCATCCAAGAGATAAGGTAGCTGTGTCCTATGAGTACTTGCTGGCATTGAAGAAGCCTGGTAACTGGTACTATTTTGGCTAGGCAGAGGGCAATGGAACTGGCTTTGAAGAATCCCATCTTACCCTGTGCAACACTGTAAAATTTGAGACAGAGGTGAGAAGACTCATAAGTTACCTTGGCTCTAAGATAAGAAGAGGTCTAATTGTGAGCCTGACCTAAATCCCCTCAAGCATTAGAAGACCTGGTACTTCTTTCTGCGTAAGGCAGAGATCAATTTCTTGATGACTCCCATCTTGAGAAGATGGCCTCAAGGATGGTTCTCTTGTTTATTGTTACAATTCCAAAATTTAATTTCCTTACGCTTTTATGTTGTTCTGTGGGCCTAGGTGCTGAAATGAATGCCAGATAGATCCACAAAAAATTTCCTTGTGGGAAATTCATGCCTGCTGATCTAAAATATTTCATAAGAGCATATGAATATACAGGGACAAAGGTCTGGTTAGCCTAATTAGATTTCTCATAGGACCAGATGTTTAAGGTGAGAAAGTAAYCTTAATTCTGGCGTTTGTTGTCTTTGCAACCTTAATCCATGTCCTTGTGTATGAATTGTAATCATCTTTAGTTACATGATCACAACTGTTTCTCCCAAAGAACCTCACACTCATTTACTGCTCTGAGTGAATGCTGCTCAATTAAGCACCAGTAGGTACTATTTTGCTTAATCCTTATTGTTGTTTATAAGGCATTTAATATGTTGGAATATTTATTGCATGCCAGTCAAACCTTAGTTTAAAGACAGACTGATTATTGCTGGATGATTTTTTCCATGTTTCTCACCATTGTTACTTGAGCACTTCACGAAGAGTAATGGATTCATTTGCAATGTACCCTTTTGAGATGATGCTGAACTCAATTTACATAAAAATTATATGACAGAAAATCATCTTAGCAGTGTAAGATAAATGATTTCATTTGCCCAGAACTTCTCAAAATCAGATCTTAAGTTTGGTGAACAAAACTGAGGTACACACCATTAATAATCACTCCTACTTTCCAGTCCAAGTGAGTAGACTATTAGCAGAATGCAGATGTTTGGTAACAGACAAAAATGAAAATCAATTGAAGGAAGTAACATTCAACTCTCAGATCAAAACCTGAGATCATCCACTTTTTTTGTCTCCTGTTTGATTTTAAATTGATACAATTTAAAATTTCTGCAACAAATAGGACTCGGACTATATGAAATGCCTTCTAGTTACCAGTCCTAATGAATCTCTTCAAGTAAGTCTACTCTGTTCAACAAATAAACACAAAACCCATGGAAAAAAATATTATAGAGATGTGCCATATAGTAATACACCTTTTTTCATACTCTTAAGAAGAGGAAAATTAAAAAACTGTACCGAAGTCCATTTTGACAGACAAATAGAATAACTACTCTTGGCAACAATATGCAAGCTCATAATCCTATGCAATACAAGTATTTATACAGAACTCAACAGGAGCAGAAATAAACCCCAAACAGCTTTTTATTAGACTGTCTGCTAAATTAAACTTTTATATCCAGTGTTCTTCTATATTTGTTGTTTCCATAGTTTATGTTGGTAAAATGGCCAAGAACATGGCTTTGAGCCCTAAAAATAAATATATTTAAAACTTCCCGTGGCATATTCTCTGGGGAGTTGTATTACTATGATCATTGCCTTGTGAAACATGAAAAAAAACTATTAAATTAAAATAACCCAAACATAGTCCTTCTGAAACTAGTGCATTTGGTTTTAGTTTAAATCTGTTGACTGGCTATGGTCATCCAAATGGTTTTGTATTTAATTATCAAGATTAAAATATGAAATCTCTGGATATGCTTGGTTTTTCTTCCTTTTTTCTTTTTTTTCCTCCAAGGTACACTGAAAGGTTATTTACTCTAAAATAGGAGTCACGTCTCCCCAAATATGCAATTGTTAAACACTGAACAGACATATCTGACACGTTCTCCTGCAATGTTTTCAGACTCTGAATTACTGTAGTAGAGAAGAATCTTATGACCAGTGAATCTGTCTCCTCTGCTTTCTCATACATGTTTTTTATTAACTAGCACATGTATAATTAAACTAAACTGAAGGACTGRCTCTCCAGCTGTCACTGTCTGTTTTGTCCATAATTTCAGGAATGGATGAATGTCATTTAATATTTAAAAACAAGATGTAAATTTCCTGACAACTCTTTGATTTTGAAAGTATCTTCATGTCTATTATCAGAATAAGATTTTTACTCTCCAAGAGAATTTCTCCAGCATTATACTATTCAGCATTCAGATTTAGAAGCGTCTGAGTTTTCTTTGGTTTTGCAAATGAAGGCCCCTGCTCACTGAGGAAGAGCCCAAAACCTCTCTATTTCTACTCCCTACTTCAGTATTATTACATGAAAGAAAAAGACAATCAAGTGTCACTTGGTCTTCAGTTGGAAAAAATTAACTAGTTGTGAAGAGTCTACTTATATTAAAAGAGGAGAGGATAAGAAAAGTAATTTCAAATCATATACAGTTCCTCATCAACCACCATTAACTATTTTCATGTTCATTATTTTCCACAGTCATAATGATATTGAATCAAAGCAATGCTTCTTTTCACCTCAGCTTAGATTTCTGTCAAGCAAGTTCATGTTTCAGGCCCCTCCAATTAATGTAGTAAGTTGCAGCACGTGAAACAGCTCATCCCTCTGGATAAAATTGGCACTTTTCAACTGGCAAAATGATTTAGTAAGTACATTATTCAAAATATTCAAGTTACTGGCTCTTGTACTTTCATTAAGCAGAAATGCCTGGTTTAGAGAAAAAGTAGGTTTTGACCTAAACAAAAGAAGTTCACACTTATTTAGGATCTAAATATTTGTAGAAAAATATGAATTGCCAGTAGAGTATTATGAGCCAGTAATATAATTGCTATTCATGCTGAATAGGAATTACTGCAGTAGTTGCAACRAAATATCCCACTAAAGTCAAGTAGTAAAGTCTGCTCTAATTTCATAATTGTTAAGAGTAAATACTATCTACTGGATAGTGATAATGGATAATTGGAGTATGATTGAAAAGCTTGCACTCTCTAAGTAAATTTTGCAATAGGAGTGAATCCATACAATTTCACAAACTGAAATGGTAAGCTAGAGCTGTCTGAATGATTTTTTGGGGGGGGAAAAAAAGTTATGTATTTTTGTATGTATTTATATAGCTTGTGCCTGGTTTTACCACAGGATGTTGTTTCAGGTACAGGGTTTTTTTCACCACACCTRAAGATCTTCATCCAAGAATCTAACAGCTCTGCATCAGGTTGGCCTCAATGCCAAAAGGTATCTGTAAGGATGCATATCATACACAAGATCGTCTTATTCCCAAGAGTCTTACTCCAATGGTCTTATTCAGACCATCTGCTGGAGAACTATATAAAGAGCAAGATATATAGTAAAGAAACTCTCTTGATTATGCCTTATATTCAAAGTTTGCATTTGATCTGTGAAAGCAGAAAAGATTAGGCCCCTTCTTACCAGTTTATGTAACACTTTGGTGAATTGTCCCTTGTTACTAGCAGATAAAATCGGGCTACAAGACTCAAAGACCTCACTTGTACCCTGAATGAAGGGCTCTAGAATAGCAACATGGAGACTGCTGCCATCCAGACAACAATCTCTGAGTGACACCTTTTCTTTGAGGCAAAAATCCCTGGTTGACATCACTTCCCGAATGGTCTGCCCCAGAGGGATCAATGCCTAATGAAACACCTTGGGCAAAAGAGGAATACAAAGGGTCATTTTAGATAAATATTGGTATGTCTGTCTCCCCCATCTTGGAAGTGCTCCTGGCAGACTGTGAAATGACAATTCTTGCTGGTAATACCAAAAGAAAAGGAATCCTGGGTGAAGCCACCATGGTGACTAAAGCAAGAAGTAATTTCCCCTAGCTGCAAAGACTGTCAGCAGCATTTTAACCAGAGGGTGAAAAGGAATTTGAACAGCTTTATTTACTGATCCTAATACGCCATATGGGAGCAAAAGGCAAGTGCAAGAGAATGCCTTCCCTAACTACTACAAGAGAAAATTACGCAGGCCAATATGAGAGCACAGAAACAACTTTCATTCTAGAATGTACTCACAGATAACCAGCAAGCATTTTTGAGTTAAGACTTTACAATGTTACAACTAAATTTAAAATCTTTCCTGTAAAATTTTTATTAAGTTTCATAACTTTAATAACTAAAAAAAGGGCTTATTAAAATGAAGAGATGCACAGTACATATGCTAATGAAAACTAAAATAATGCTACACAGATAATCTCTGTAAATAGAGGAGAAAGGGATAGAATAGATAATAGGCCTGGTCTTCAGCAGAGCCAGAAAACCTTTCTGCAGAACTGAAAAACCTTTCTGCTCAGAGACTGCAGCTATTTTCTGACTCATTTAAACACTCAAAGAGTATGCATGTGTGATCCACATCAATGTTAAGGACAAGTTACTGGATCTCTGTGGATGGTGGCTAATTGCTTTTGATGGAATCAAGTCTGTGCTCATTATTCTGTATCTTGGCAACTTATTATTATTATTTTTTTTAAAAAAAAAAAACCCTTATTTGATATTTAATCCATCAAGGCATGAAATATAAGCAGTGTTATAATACATCATTTCTAAGAGGAAGGGTGCTTTAAGATATCTGAGACTAACAACTACTTTGTGTAAATGTGATAATCCCTGTGATTCTTAAATATCAAAACCTATTTTAGTTGATTAAAAAAAAATACCATACACCATGAAGGCCAGACTGCTTCTACGATTTGCCTGAAACAGCACTGTTTTGACAAAAACTTTATAGCTAACTTTTAAAATGCATATTTTCAGAGGGCTGAAGTCTCAAAAAACAGCATACAGTATAACAGTACAGGAAAACGAATATATTTGAGGGACAGTAACAACTAGTTTACATCGTGGGCACGCTTTGATGTATGTATGTGCCAGAGCATATCAAAGTCATTATTTTATTTAGTCTGTTTCTTTTAATCAATTTACTTTTTAAGAGATACCAACACACTACCAGGTGCAAATTCTCCCTTATTTAGTATTCTAAGCATTCTCTCTATTTATGACAAAGTGCATAAACCACAAACGGTAACTTAACTTACTAAGCAACTCTATGCAGAGCTTGTTTTTTTTTTCCTAAAGTGTTATACAAGACAAACTCAAAGGTTTAAAAAATGTCTATTGATTAAATGATGCATTAATTTACACGTGAAGAGGCAAGCCAGATAAAGATTACAATTTTATACTTAAAAAGTCTCTGGATGGAAGTGGAAAGACATGCTCCTATTGAGGGAAGCCGACAAAAACAGAGTCCATATGGAAAAATTTACTGTAGTAAGAAAATTAAAAAGGAGTTCTGACTAATTATTACAGAAGAACTCAAAATTCTTAGCAGTAAGCAGACTACCCCTTTTCTGTTATTTTCTAACTATAAATGCATAGTTCATGAAAACTATGGTAACATTTTTTATAAAGTACTACAAGTTTTTTTTACAAATTGTAAAATACTGGTAATTAAAGAGGGCTTTATCTTACAATAGGTAGTTATATTTTGCTGGCCACTCATGTTATGCTGAGTGTCTAATCAGTCCACAAAAGGGTATTTCTGTGCATTTAATTGAAAAGGCACTCTTTTTCAATATGCAGTGTCCTCCATTTATCAGCATTATATCCTATCCCTCTTTCCCTTCACTTTGCCTTCCTCCTCCCTCAAAAAGAGAAAACTAACTAATAGACACTTGCTTTTCACATGAAGATGGATTCTGCTTAGATTTCCTGCTTGGTTCATTACCTTTTCTTAGAGATTACTGAGCTCTTCCTTTTGCAATGATCTTATACCTTCTTTAAGAAGCTTTATTCAAATTTAAAACAAGCAAAAGAACAGGGAATCAATTTCAGACAAATTCTGGTAGAGAGAGTGTGACTAAATTATAGTTTCACAGAGCAAATCATAATCATKTTAGTAGTAATACTGCTTTATCAGACCTCCATAAAGGGAGGCAGGAAAGGAAAGCTACCCATATCCAAATACTAATGTTTTAACTCCATCTTCTTTAAATGCTTTTGATGCAAGTTGTGCTGCATATATACACAGGATGCAGATTATGGGGATCCACTTCTGAAAACTAACTTGGATGACTGAAATAAGTCAAGCTACAGCAACGTGTTAAGGTGCCTCTACAATCCCTCCAGAGTGTCAGAGGCACCAGCAGGGGGAGATTTATCTCCACTATTTGAGCTGGGTATCTGCATGCATTTGAAGATAAACTGACTTATCAAAAGAAGTGTCCATTTCTCTTGCTGTCTGGAACGAAACTGTAATTAGCTGAAGCTTAAACAGTAATTTTCACAAGGTTAATATTAGGCTACTATATATATCACAGGTAAGACCATAGTGAGGCAGTAAAACAAAAAGGAGGTTGTTTTTTGTTAGAGTTTGTTTTCAATGACAATAATAAGCCTAGAAACAGTTTAAAAAATATGGTGCATAACGAAGAAGAGAGGGAGAGAGCTCTCCAGGATGGTTTGGACTATTTTCAAAAATACAGTAAGTAAAAATTATCAAATGTATTAAACCCCTTACTTTGAGAATAGTATTGATAAAATCCATATGTTATACAAAACCAGACGGAGACCTAGCAAAGAAAAGGAAGTATGCTATCAGCACATTTGCTAAAAAGGAAGACCAAATCCCTTTTAGAGAGAAATAAATCTGGATTTAACAAAATCACGCTTTTTTTTCCCCAAATTCATTCTTTATTATGCCAAGATGGACACTGTCATTTCTTTTTAACTCCCTAAAATCAAAGTATGAATGACATCAGATACTGTGGGACAGAAGAAGATAAAYGGCTGGAAAGACAACAGAGCGATACCTGTAAAAAAAGCCAAAAAGAACAACAAGTGAAAAAGAAGAGGGTGCGAAAGACAGGAAGTGTATCATGCCGAATAGGTAGCAAAAACTCCTTCTAGGACAGTTTGCTTAGACCAGAGAGGATAAAAACAAACTCAGAAGAGATCAAAGAGAAAAAAAAAAATTCTTGGAGAGAGAGAATACACTCAAAGATCTAGAAGAGAAAARGTAGCACAGAGTCAGGCAGCTATTTGGTGAGATCCTACACTTTATATGGATCAAAGGAAGGACTTCAGAAGAGAGTGCATCTGACCAAGAAAGTAGATTACAGAGCAGATCAGCATATATGACAGAGGATGGAGAATGTAGTTATKCAGGACAGAAAGTGAAAAGGAATAGCTCAAGATGAAGATTCACAGAAGCAGAGGAAATTCTCCTGGGTACAGAAGGAGAAGAGTGTAATGAGCCAAAAAGCTCTTGCTAGTGCCGATTTTGTCAGATTAAGTCAATTTTATCTTAGGAAAACATAGAACGATTTTGAGCTCTTTGGACAACATTTTTAATATGCTTGTTCTCATTAAGAAACAAGACAGCTCTTGCACGCAAAGAACTTTTTCTCTGTGCTTATGAAAACAGAAACCAAGACAGCAACATCTTAAATAGAAGCATGCAGGATCTTCATATGCAAAGAAAGCCTTGCATTTCTGAACTTGCCTCTTTATTTGTTTCCAGTTATAATTCTTGACCTACATACAAACTTTGAAGATAGATTTTAAATTTAAAAAACTTAAACCAACACCAACCCCTCTCCCCATGTGCTGAAATGCATTTTCAATTAGAGCTACAACTTAGAAAATCTGGCATAATCAAAGTYATCACAGGGCTAGCAGATAAACCCCATTTTTGAGTTGTTCCTATTTCAACAGAGTATTTGCTGCTGAGAGCTGGGCCACATTAGTACAATGATAACTTGCAAAACAACGTTCCATCTGTAATTCTTTATTTCCTCATGCTATGTTTTTATTTTGAATTATGGTTGAAACCTTTAAATTATTTTGTAGTTCTGATTTGTGTCTGTATCTTAAATTCTTTCTAATAGCTTACATTCCAAAATTCTCAAAAACAGCTACTATACCAAATCAACCCTCTTCAAATTTGGTCCAGCTCTTACCTTCCAGACCATCTAGTCTGCATAGACTTTAAGCCTGAGTAAAATGTAGACAGAAATTCACTATCCAGTATACTTATTAAAATCACATGTTATCAGCTCCAACAGTTATGTTTATGTTACCCCTTTTTTGTCAATGCTTAAATAAGCACCAAATCCTCATTTCTCAGAATTCAGTTTAAATGAAGACTCCTGTGTATCTACAACATGACACAGCAATTTAAAAGATAATAGGCCTGAGCAGAATGATTACGTATTATGTACATTTATTTCTCAGGCTTTTGCAGTCAGAAAAGCAAATGGTTTCAAAAAATAATCAATCAGCAAAATGAAGACATCAGACTACAAGATGCACATATTTTTTGCATTAGTTATTAAATTAATGATTTTTACGTGTAATCCTGTAAGAGCATACTACAGGTGGAATTTCTGCTGTAAATAACTCTTAATTACCAGATATAACTTTCATATTGCTATTGCTTGTATATTGCCAAGATATACAAGTATAGGAACACATACATTGAAAGAATAGTACTAATGGACAGGAAAACTCTAAATAATGAAATTGAGTAGCCTCAGGAACATTTGTAAAATATGCTTGGAAATGAGGTATGCTTCTGCTCCTCAGTAGCTCAGAGCAAAAGAGGCAATCACAATTCTCTGCAGGGTGGCACCCATACTACTCATGCCTACACAGTGTATCTGCAATCAGCAACAACTTGGTATTAAAATGATGCTTGTGGCCTTATATGGAATTAAAGTTCCATTTCACAGAGCCAGTAGATAAACAGAGTAGGAGACAACCCTGCCTAAGCAGCTTAAAATCTAAAGATGAAAAGATAAAAAAAAAAAATTTTTGAAGTAAACTTCTACAAGGTCGCAGACCAGACCAGTAGCAAAACAAAAATAAATACAGGTCTTTGTAATATTCTGTTAGCTGCACTGTAATGTCCATGCACAGGGTTTCACTACAGAAGCATGGATTTGTTTTCCTCTAAGTCACTGGGTAGTGCACCACTGAATGCACCTAACAATGTATGTCATGCTCAAGGTACTTTAATCATCTTTTGTCTTGCATTATCTCTGTGTACTTACAGACTTTGGATTTATCAGTAAGTCCAAAGATCAAAATATCTTTGTTATACATTAATTAAGATATTCCCTCTATTATAAATGTAATGCTTTTCGCTTTCAAATCTGCAGCTCTCATCTCTTTCTTCATCTTTGATTATTTTCTGGTGATTCCATATTATAGCTRTCTGAATTACAGTTTAGTGGAAGAGGCAGCTCTACCCATAACTTATGAGACCAAGGCCATAAGGAAGGGATCTCCTTGTCCATTATTACCTCTCTGCAGCTACATGTCCACCTGGCAAGCATCACTACACAGCCGAAGGAGTTTTTCTCGTAACATGGCTCATCTACGTGATTTACAAAGCTCAAAAAGATAGGCTCCTTTTACTTTTATTACCAGAAAGAAAAAAWTAAACTCACAAAACTAGAAATCCTGTCTTGTCCCTTTGGCAAAGCTGTCAATATCTCTTATCCATTTTCCTCTGCTCAGCTCAAGTTTCAAGGCCTAGATGCATTACAGCAGGAAAGTTATCGCACATTTCCTAGAAAATGTATTTTATCAAAAGTATTTTCTGGCAGAGGTGCTTCAGCCTTTGTTAACTGTTCAGGAACTATCCACTGTCACCAAGACTCCTTCATCATCCCGCCTCCCAGTCCAGCATTCTGAAAATGCTTCTTTAATTTCCATCTTCAACACTTATCATCAGTACAGTCACTTCTCGTTTATCCATGCATTGCTCTCAGCAGTTGTTGTTTTATCTATCCCAGCAGCTTACTTAAGTTTGAGGGATTTGAAGAGAAAAATGCATCCTATGTATTTTTTATTACTTCAAAAGAACTCAAAATTTAAAAGTTCTTTTTCAGGTAACTAAAATTTTACCTTTCTACAGTCTAGAAAATATGAAAGCAAATTGTACATGGCACTGCATACAGYTGTCAAGTCATTTTAAAAATAATTAGAAAGGTATTGACTATAAAAGAATAATTTTGTTTTAATAACAGTAACTATCTGTGTATCATAAAAGCCACATGTCAAGTGTATTAGAGTTGAGAGAAGTCTGTTCAATGAAATATGTGGAGTTCAGTCTGGGCATCGAAGATGCATGATAAGAAGCTATCATTCAGACAAGCTTAAAGGAAGAACAGCCACTACTTTAAATGTAGTTGTTTATATGTTTGAAGAATTTTACACATCTAGGTAATAACACTGAAGCTAAAATTGTCTATGTATTTGCAGGATTAGATCAAAAAGAAATAATACAAAAGTGCAACCCACAATATGGAATATAAGAGCAAGTGTACAACATGAAACTAATAGCCATAGCTCATGGCTATTTAAAAGTTAAAGTTAAAAAACAGAAGCATCTGTCAAAAGCCCTATAAAGTAAGATTCAGATGCAATCAGAGAAAATAATTCAACAGAACACTAAAAGGGAAATTAAGCAAATAAGTCACTGAAAAATCTCTGCAAAAGGCTTTTTATAAGGCATGAACCAGATGAAAGTAGAAACTGCCGTTATAGAAACAGAAAAGCCAACTCTCTCCTTTTTTGATTCCAATTTATATAGCTCTCCGTAACTGGCCTTATTGTAGCTTAGTGACAACTGAAAAGTTGATGATTAATCTAAACAGAGAACTAGAGCTTTTGTCTTACAAAATTTTTTTCCTCTCTATTCCTTGAAGCATGTATTTAGAAGCAAAATGGTATTTGTTCTTCAGTAGCTTATACTATGCAGAAAAGGTCAGAGGAAGATGGTATCAGCAGAGGGAAAAACAGGACAAACAGTTGAAATTATTTTTCTTGGATGCTCTTAAAGAAGAGAAGATTGAAAAGGAAATGAAGAGATGGGCAGCTATAAACAGGTTACACAGAGACCAGACTCAATAWAAAAAGTTTCATTATTATTAAAGGTGGAGGGAGCAGTGTAAACCAAATGTTTACAAGCAGGAAAAACATTGAAACAAAGGATATAAAAGGCGATTTCTATAGCATCTCAAATGTAGCTAGTATTTCAGCTAAAAGTTCAGAGTGGCAATTACAAATGCAGTCCTTTTTGAAATAGTCAGTTCTGATGAGATGAAGAAAGAGCACTACTGAGGTTATCTAACGGCACTGGTTCCGTTTGACAGTGTGATCTACACTGATTTTTACACTGAATGAGAATCTCTTTGTATTCATCTTGATTACATTTTCCTCTGTTAACATCTGCTTTTTTTTTTTTTTAACTGCTTTACTTCTGACAGTCTTTTATATCCAACTTCCCAAACGTTAGCAAGTCCTCCTAGATTAATGCTGTCAGCGAATACGACCAGCGTAATCACCATTCTTTATTTGCTTTATTTTCTCATGACAGTCCTTTTACAGAAATTTTTAACTACTGGCCATGGCTTTAGTTACCTCATGAAGATAATTTAACTTATTAAATCTGTATCTATTACATTTCCCATTTTCACAAAATTTGTCATATGAAAAAATACAGATAGCAGAGATGCACAAAAGCAGACTTCACTGAGTGACTTATATCACACTCAGTACACTCAACACTGAGGGATGCAGATGCTACATAGCAATTGCTCAATTATTTTTTTTATTTTCAGCTCATCAATAACTTATGAGATTTTTTTTCTATTTTGAAAATGGCAAGTTTTATTTAACACTTTGCATTACAATCTGTACACAGCTGTAACTCTAGTTCTGCATCTATGCAGCAATATGTCAAATTGGTCTGTTGGACACATGCCCTCTTTCATTCTTGTCTACCTCCCGATATTCTTAATAAGCCCTCAGAAGACAACTGCCAACAATTTTGAAATTTCTTTTGCCAGTTCTTTATGAATTTTGCTATCAGGGCCAGCTGATTTTATACATTTAGATTAAAAAAGCCAGTGAAACAACAAAGTTGCTGCTGCCAAATTCAAGTCACTAAAAATCCAGACTCACTCTCCCTATCCCTATGTGCGTCACATCTAAAAAAAATGCGAAGAAAAGGACGAAATGTGATTAGTAGGCAAAGGGGCTTTATGTTAGAGATGGAAGAAGAGGAAGAGAGTTTTCTATTTTTTGAAACTTCAGAATTTTTACAGTGATTCTCGAGTTTCACTCAACATATTGGAAAAAAATACATCTTTAAGGGCAGAAGTCTTATTTTCCAACTCTCTCSAAATATTGTCTTCATGTAGCTACTTTTAAAAGAAGTTTTAAAGCTAGAGAATCTACAAAGACGAACTAGTTTTATGTCAATACTACGCTGTAGGCCTCTTGGGGAAAGAAAGGTCATGTCTTCATGAAGAGAAGAGGAGAATTATCAGAATTCAGGAAAGAAAGGAATAAACTGCTAGTCTAAACTTGTTAGTCTTTGTGATGCTAAAGAATTACTACATGCAAGAGAAACAAAGGTTATAGTAAAAGGAAGCAATTATAGATTGCCTACACTGAATTTCAGCTTCATAGCTTTTTATTGCCTTATATCTCTTTACTAAACTGTATTTTCCTCTTTTAAGAAACTGTAGTTTAAAAAGTAAGTGCTCAACAGCTAGCTCTTTGTTTTAGAACAAGAGTCTATTAAAGTTCAGTCTGAGTTTTACAAAGCGGTTGGATGCAAAACATCTCAATTCACTGTGGTACCTAGGTAAAGTATAGCAATATTCTCTCAGAGCCATAATCTGTTCTCTGGTGAACTAAACATAGACAGAACAAAGGTTAAGAAGCTTCTCTCTGCTCCTATTGGAGATTGCCTGATGGATTTATTCCTGGTGTTCAAGAATGTTAAGCAGTCTCCTCAACCAATTCCCAAACACACCAAACACAAGGGCTAGAACTGTGAAACATTCACAATCCTTAACGTCTTCCCTTTCACCGCATTGCTGATTATATACCTGCATACAATAATTTGCACCAGTTCGCAACAATGAATCATAATTAGTGCTTTTACTTAATAATCAGTTTTTCCTAAACTGAGCAGTTGTTTTTAAATGCTGGGAAAATACATAAAGCATGTATTTACATCTCCCCCTTCCAGAATTTTTTGCTTTGTTCTGTAAAGTTCTTATCTAGACTACTAAACTACACTACCAAACTACTTTGTCTAGTAGTTAGATTTTCAAAAATGTGAAAATCTGAGCAGGACACACAGTATTCCTTGTATTTTAAGTGCAACTTAAGCACCTGACTGCCTTTTGTATCAAAGAAAAGTTCCTCCCTTAAGCATTTTATTGGAAAGAAATGAACATACATATATACATAAACTCTAAATACAGAAGAATTTTTCCATCTGGAGCCAATCATTTAAAGATAAATTACGTACATATATTCAGGCTAAAAATGTACTTCTCAAACTAGGTTAAAATCAGAGCTGTGGAACTCAAAAGTTCATGTTTGGACAGGGTTTCCATTTAATGTTTACCATACATTCTGAACATTGAGTTTGGAGAAAAAAACAGTTCTCATAGACTGGAAATCACCAGGGCTGTTCTCATTCAAATTAGATTCTGCTGTAAGGTCAGGCAATTTTGTAGCACTTCTAACATTAAAAACTGATAATCTTGTCACACTGTTTTCATGGCATCTCATCTATCAGGATCAGAAGGTTTATCTTCATCCGAACTGCGATTACAAAACAGACTTTTCAGTTTTGGAATGTAAACTGAAAAGGTTTGGTTCTAATTCAGGGGTGTGTGAATGTTTATATATGCACACGTATGTATCTGTATATGCATATATATGTATACGTATAAATACACACACACAGATATATATGTATRTATGTGTGTGTCTGTGTGTACATATGTATGTATTTAGCATACCTGCATCTCAAGAGTTCTTCATGGATGTGCTACATTTAACCGCTGCTACAGCCTAGGTAATGTTTCCTGAATTAACTGTTATCACTTCCTTCTAGGAGTTCATCCACAGTTACCCATTTTAGTATCGTTCAAGTTCTTTCACTGAAGGGGGCTACTTCCACCCTTTCTGCAACTAAAAATTGTGGCCAGCAGAAGACAAGACAGAATACAGTATATAAACCTTATTTTACCTGTTCCACATTTTGTGAAAAAACAAAAGGCAAGATGTATTGAGCTGATGCTCCCTATCTGCTTCCAGCGTGAATGTTCAGTTCGGCTTTATACTTTAAAGGAAGAGATGGTAGTACAGATGAGCTTCCTACCCAGTTTATGCGTTTTTTTTTTTTTTTTTTTTTTTTAAAAAAAAAGATTCATCAGGAGACAGCATCTTACAGAGACACCACTACATTTGCCCTATTCTTTCTCTCCTCTGTATGCATCCACCAGCTGGTAGATATCTGTCACACACAGTACACTGGGCTAGTCAGAATCTTGGTTTGATCCTTATGATTGAACTTATAGTCTTAAGACTTAAAATACTGGTAACAGATCAGCTGTATCGAGCTGGTGCAGTAACATGTTGGCTTACATGAGAGCTTGGCAGCCATCTAATTCTCATTCAAAAAAACAGAAGATGTTTTAGGAAATCTTCTGGAGGAACTTCCTGATGTTGAAAGAGAACCTAACTTATGTCATTCTCAGGCCAGTGATCTGCAGAATACCATCCCACAATGAGTGAGTGATTAGGTTTTCATCGAGGTTGCTGAGTCAGAGGAAGAAGGGTAAAAAAGCAAATAAACTAATGGACAACTGAATGGAAACAGGTAAATTAGTAGATCTTAAATAAGTCCAAAAAGAAACAGCAAACAAAAGTTAACCTAGCAATTCTGAAAAGACGATAAAAATCCTTTGAGAAATGATGACACAGTAGCTCACATTAGAAAAGACTTGTTGTCATCATAGGCTCTTTTCTGCACAGCTTGATGTATTTTCTCAAACATAATGTGTCCAAATCCCACAAAACATGCAAGAAAATCTGTTACATTGTCCTCCCTCTACCTCAGAACGTTAAATATTCTTGCTTGATGACCAAATCTGACAATCCTTATTCACATCTTTTTTCCCCATCATCTCTGATAAGACTAGTTATGAGTGCAAGGAATGCTTACACGAGCAGAAATTGTGGAATAATGCTCACAGATTGAAGAAATTACTACATTTCATTAACAGGACATGGTCACATAATTACTTGCTCAATTATAATGCACATGAACAAGAGCAAAATCAAGGCTGTGTATTCAACCTTAATTTTCACATTTCCCTACTTAAGTTACTGCAATGTGTAAAAGTCATGCTGAATTAGTGTGTTCTTTTTTTTTTTACATTTAATTTAAATACATTTCTCATCCGTTTTCAGCTCCAGCAAAAAGTAACATAGACCTAAGTAGAAAGGCTTGGGGTGACGAGAAAAACATACTTTTTCCGAAAATGTGCATTGAAAAGAGTGCAGTACCAGGTTAACTCTTGCTTTCCTTAGATGCTCTTCAATCTCTTGTTATTCTCAGCTCTTGTTAGACTCTTTAAAATCCACCCTGTCTCTAAACTTCACAACTCATTTCCTGATTAAGAAGTCCTCTCCTCCTGCAAAGYAGTAAATATTAAACTTCACATTTTAGCATAATATAAGCTCAGTGCTTAACTGGAATATGTCAGCATTCTTGAGTGCATAGCAGAGTGCACTCAGCTGTGCTTGCTTACTCTACTAACATCCATAACTCACTAAATGAATCATACTATAATCTGTCAAGACTTCTATTGTTATTCCTTGAAACAAGTATCTGAAATGTGCAAGATACCAAATACTAACCAGGATAACTAAAATCTTAAGTTTAGTGCACAGAGACTGATGTATTAAATAATGCCTCTCAAAATTCCTCTTTTTGATCTCACTTTAGAACAAACCTCTGAAGAAGACATCTTTTATACAGCTAAGTAGACATTTCACATACAAAACTATTTGCTTTTGCCGTTACAAGCAATTAAGATATTTTGTCAACTTTTTCAGTAAGAATACTCGTCATTTTCTCTGTATTATCTCAGCTAATTTTTAGTATCATAATTACTATTACACGTTATTTAAAAATCATATAGTACCTGAGGAAAACTTCCCTGCATAAAAAATAAAATATACTAATGTGCATAAAGGTTAAGCTTTTGGGGAAGCAGGCATTACACAGACACCTAGAATTAATTAAAATTTTCATTTACTCTCATCGAGATTTCTATTCCTGAAACACTTAAACACAACCAAGAATCCAATTCTTTCTTATTAAAATTAAACAGGATTCTCTGGTTGTTTTCAATCTCACTCTTCTCTGAAAGAATATACATTTTTAAAATAGTGAAACTGAAGACTAGAAGTCATCCATACATAAAAAGCCCTCTTCCATTAGTGTAAGTTTTCTAGCAAATTCACAACTTTCTACCGACCAGTTACCTGACTGGCTATCAAAATATAACCGTTAAAACTCTACTGTGTCCTTCGCTTACTGAAGCCTGCTGTGGTTTCTGTTTCTGATTCACATACTCAGAAGTTTCATAAATTTACCTTAAATCCATGATCCAACTTGTTTGTTTAATACTGTAGCAACAGAAGTAACATGGCTTATGTTTCTAAGTAGGATCCTACATTCAGAGAGGATGTATTTACAGGTGTATTCTCCAGGCAACAGCTTCACCTTTCCAYGTAACCGTATGCAAATATACATCCACCTAAAGACTCCAGTCTACATGGAACTATCATCTCACAACTGCTTCTTATGCTATCCTTCAGAAAAATGGTTGCTCGGAGGTTTATATCGCATATATTAAAAAAAAATCTTTCTTAATCAACATCCAATAGAGACAAAAGATTTTTTTGATTGACTTGTCAGCAGCTGTTAAAACACCTGCATGGAAATGTTATGCAATATAGGACTCACTAATGCCATTCAAGAAAAAAAATAGTGTGGAGAAGTGGCTCTGAAGACAACTGAGGTGTGGGAGGTAAGAGTTCTCTAGCAATAATCTGAAGTAGATGAGAGAAGTCATATTGAGTTTAGACAATTCACTTGCTGCAACACCTACCAGCGTGTGTTTGCAAAAGTATATACAAGAAATTCACCAAGAAAAGAAAGACAAAAAAATATTTTTAAGAAAAATTTGGGAACTGCTTGGATGAGCTGAGGACTCAGCCTGTTTGTACTGACCCAGTTCCAATGAGGAGAACTCTGTGGATGCTATCTGTCAAATGGAGTACTTTGAATGCATTTTATCATCTATCAAAACAACCTACTAACCAAGGAGAACATTTCTACATATAAGATACCCTCAAAAATACGTGTCAAGACTGATTAGAGCAACGTTTACTTGGTACCTAGAGATTTTTTAAATATATGTAACTGCTCCATATCTGCTGATACATCACTATTTTCCATTTAATTCTTACATTACTGTTGTAAAGTAGTCAGAATTTTCCAGGTAAAACACTGCTGGAATTCAGTCTAAAACGCACTGGTGTTATATCCCAACTTCCCATTGTTAGGCAGAAAATTACCTCTATATCATAAGAAGAGGTTGTTGTAGAGTAAGGATCAAGACTGTCTTAAAAAAAAGTACACCAACAAACAAGGGAAAACTAACTTTTTAGAATATCAGGAAGATGATTTGCCCTGCAAAGAATACGAGAAGCCATTTCTAAGCTAAAGGCACAGCCTTGGTAGGAGTTGCTGCCCAACAGACTTCTAGAGATGTGGCTTTCCTCAGTTCCTCGGTTATCACTGGTGGCTGTGCAAAGGCACTGAGAGGTGGGTTTGGAGACTTCCCATCTTGTCTTGGACCAAGAAAAATTATACTGATGCAACTGGCCAAAAACTGAATCTCCATGAGCACTGCAGTTACAAAAGACAGTTTAAAATCAAAACTAGTGAAGACTGGACATATCTGGGGAGAATGGTTACTCACATACCATACATACTACTTTTTTTGTTAGATACACAGGTCAGAACCTCAAGTAAACTCCATAAAGTGTGCTTTTCCACATTTGTACAAGCTAAGGTACGAGCGCCTAATGTATAAAGTATGACCAGTCACTGATGCAATTTTAAGAGCCATAGCTCAGTAATAAGTATTCATTATCTAATTCAGTGCCTTCCACCGCAGATCATTCCCTTCCACATACTTCTTGATTTATAACAGAGATTCAGCCTTTTTTTTGTGGGAGACTGTTCTGAAATGATAAACTTGTCACTATTGGGCAGACTTTCCTGCTACTCAGCCAGAACTTGCTCTTTCTCAGCCATATCTCATTAATCTCTGTTATAGTTACATGTATCATGCTAAAAGTTGTGTCTTCTTCCCTGCAGGTAATAACTCAAGTCTTTAAGTTACATTTACAAAAAGCAACCTCTAAGCGTCAAGTTAGTATTATTTTGCTCACATGTTCAAGTGCTGTAGTTATATATACAAAACTTTGCATATAAAGTTGTTAGATGAAGTTAACAATCAGATTGAGCTGCTTTGCAATTTAACAGCAGCTGCCTTCGGATAAAATAATTTCTCCTTTTATTTAATTCCCATTTTTTAAAAATTCCAGTCAATATTCAGAAGTTTTAGAGAGAAAAATCGCTTTGTAAGTAGAATTGGTGTAAGATGGAAAACCAAAGCATGATTCTATTAATAATTTTCCAATTACTTTGAAAAAAACAGCATATTATGAAAGTCTGTGAGGTTTCACAAAGATAAAGAAGAATATGTGCAGTCTTTGCTGGCCCTCAAGTGCTACATAAAAGAGTTACCTGTTGCACTTCCTGATCTTTCTTAATGTTCTCTTCCTATCATCCCATTTATAATGCATTTCTTAACATGTGAAACATGCTTATCATCAAAGAAATACCAGCCATTTGCTCTGAGATGGTAAATACCTCAAGGCAAGCAGCTGTGCTTATGGGCCTAGAAAGCAGTTTGCTTATAATGGGGCTACYGTGAACAAACTAATATTGGTGCCTGTGACCTATACAGCCACTATTTATCAAGTGCAATGAGTGATGCAGTGGATAGATGCTGGATGAAGCAGCATACACAATCGCCTAAATAATGAATGGTAAGGAGCTTTTTAGGGCCCAAAGCACCAGTTGCACATTTGTACAAGCTCTCTTTACAATAAAGGAATAGCTTCAAGCAATTCAGGCACAGTAAAATTTACTGTCTTTTCTGGAGTCCTATAGGTGTATCTGGCCCTTGATCTACAGAGTTCCAATATAGCTCATGTTTCCTCCTCCTATGAATTGTGACAGATGTGTTTTTTTAATATATGGTAGCCTTCTCACAGAAGCCATAAAGTAAAAACTTAAAAGAGACAAAGTTAACCAGATTTTACAGTTTCTAGGAAACTGAGATTCCTATTAGCATAAGTAGCATTTGGGAGCAAATTAACAAATCAGAAATTCTTGTAATTCAATTTGTAAGTCTAAATAAAACACTGCACTTCACTGAAGGTTTCCAGTTCTAGCCACTACCTTTTCACTGTTGAAGACTCCTACCATAGTTATGAGGCACAGGGAAGTAGTGGCTTGATTAGAGCTGGAAAGCAAATCTTAACTAGCTCCTATTATTTGAATGCTTGTGATTTTCATTTTTCTTTTCAGGAAGGAATGCAAAATGAAGAGTATGTACTAGAACCAAAAAGATCATTTGAATAACTATTARCAGGCACATCAGAAATCAATCCTTCAGAGCACACTCTGATTGGGCTAAGGCATTTAAAAGTTCAGAGGTATTTAAAGTACAATGAAATTTCAAAGCAGATCTAAAGTTCTTTACAGAATGTCTGACTTAGCTTCCATTTAATTTGTGCCAGATTTTACTACATATAGGTTATAAATTTCTAACACAAAGACAGAATTGATTTATTTTGCTTTGATTACAGCTTTTATGCAGTCACCGATACAGCAAATTTCATACAAGATTGTAGTAGATAAATCCAGAATAGTATTAACTGAGTCAATCCTTCAGATTTTGTCTCAAACTGTCATAGAACTTGAAATGCAGGTGCCCTAAAAAGAAATGCTTATTCAAACATCTTATGGAGAACTGAAATCAATATTTAGGTTAAGTTTTCTTTAGATATCAGTGGAAGCATCAATTACTTCTCCATGTCGTAAGTTTTCAGTAGAAATTGCACCATCCAAAACATGGTTAATGCCAACACTCTGCTTTACATAGATTACCCTAACACCCTGTTCAGAGAGATTTGCACTAGAATTTTCTTCTCCTTTAGCTTCCATAGAACTGATAGTCAGACATTCCATAACCTACACATCCCCTTCCTCTAGGGCCGAGCTCCCTTCCTCCTTTTTTTCTTCAGTACTTCTCTCTTCCTGGAATCGTCTCATCTCATTCACTCAATTCCTTCTCAGAAGGTGTTTGCAAAATTCTATTTGTGCAAAATCCTGAGTTCTAGAAAGTACTTCTAATTGTAAGACCAAAAGGAACTGAGAAATGTTTAGTGAACTAACAGGTTCACTGAGGTGAGCCTGTCCCAAACAGAGAGATGAAAGATCATCATGGATTCTCTGTGTGGTAATGGTCATTTTTTTCTAGGCAATCACTCTGTACTACAGTATAATGCAAAACACTGCAGGAGCTTAAAGCTTAAAAAAGTAGGAGGCTCTAGGATTCTGACTGTTCTATTGCAAATTTATCTTAATGTAAGKGGGCGTATTCTTCTCAGACATCTGTTAGTGATCTCTGTCAGAATATACTGGCATGGTCCATTACTGCAGTTTTTATGTTCAGTAAATGATAATGCAACAGGAATGCTGATAGACTAGCTCTGTTCTAGTTCATTCATGTTGAGGGAGATTTCAGTGAGCAGCTTCCTAGAGACTACAGAAACAGAGAACAGTAACTGTCAGTCTTCGCCAGAAAATGAAAGTCCTTTTTTGCTCTCCAGGGACTTCTGCTTTGTTACAATGTATGGTATACACAGATAAATCAGGTGGAGCACAAGGAAACAGGTGTCTCCAGTAGGAGAAAAGAACAAATATGACTGTACAAGAAAGAAGGAACTCTCAACAAGCATCCACATCTGTGCACTCATAATCAATCCTGGCTTTCCAAATCAGATAATCCAACAGAATGATAGTGCTGTTTATAATAAGTAAATGGTTAATATTTTAGTAATCATTGACAATTAGTAATTAACACTTCCCTAATAAACTTTAATTGAAAAAATGTAACAAGACAGAAGACAAAGACAAGGACACTCATGTGATTTTGTTTCATGCTCTGATAATTTCAAATATTACCTGTGATTCAAAAGCAGTAACAGTCAAAACTGGTGTAATTATTTTTTACTTTTGTTTATAGCAAACATTGAATAACCAAACGTCTCAATGCCTCAATGACAGGAAGCTAATTAAAAGAATACAGTGTTAATGGGTGCTTTAATTAAAAAAAAAAACATAAAAATAATTCTTCCTGCAGCGGGCAATTTGCCCTCTGCTCCAGATTTTAAGCTCACCCTTGACTGCATAGAACTTTCACTGATTACTGAACTCTCTGTTAAAGTGCCATGGAATCACTTCATATTTACAAGAGTGACATTTGGCTTTTGGCTATAGGTCACGGATGGTTAAAGCTGATCTTCCCCACATGGATGCCACATACTTCAAACAACTCAGCCCGCAGACATAAAGGCTATAYGCACATTATATGGTTTGAGTGCTTGACTTCCACTTTGTGCGCTCTTCTACCCATTGTCACTGCGTCCCCTGCCCTAAGCTCAGATACTGCTGTTCCTCAGCTGGGCTGAGGAGATCCCCTACTCTCTTTGGGAAGTAAGGTATAGCATCTGCTGACTGCTGCCAGCTATGAACACCTCTCTTTACCACGTTACAGCACTCGCCTCTAGCAACAATACTTATTAAACAACAGTTGGTTAGGGGCATCACATCTCAGCAATTGAAAGAGAAAGCCCAAAGGAGAAGATTGACTCGCATCCAGCCTGAGGGCACCAAAGCATCTGAAGATGCAAGTCAGGGATCACTGTAGCCTAGGTAAAGCTTTATTAGTGTGAACAGGAAAGAAGTTCCTGTAATCTAGATTATGATTCAGCTTTAAAATGCCATACAAGCATAACACTCTTTCCCTTGTTTGCTTGATAACTGTATTTTCCATCTACCTCTATTTGTGTGCAACTGAATCACAAAAAGCAGCAGCACAGACATTTTTTCCAAATGTTGAATAAAGCAGTGGTTAAATTAAATGAAAGCGTTAAGACACAAAAATTATGGCAGCTTTCAACAGTTTGTGGCTCCTTAAAACAACTTTATCTGACTTTTGAATAATGATAAAGGTTGCTATCTGGCTGAGAGTGGGAGTGGCTACCATACTTAGAGTGTACAGTGTAAGAAAGAAGATAAGGATAAACAGAGTCCTGAGCACAGAGGGCCAAATCTGGTGAAGTCATGAAGGTACTGTGGTTAAAAGAGCATCTATTTGCACCATAAAAAACAGGCCTTAGATGTACTGCATATCAACAGCCATTCACTGTTGGCGTAAAGCTCCTCATGCTCACTCCTGGCAGTTCCTAAGCACTGACCAAAGATTGATCTGGCTAAAAATAAGTATGTATCATTTTAAATATAATTACCTACCTATCTCTAAGCTCTCTGATACATGTCATCTAGACTAGTCCAACAGATTTTCTGCAACAATTAAGCATAAGCTGCACTGCAGTGCAGCAGGAATATTTTAGAGCACGCACACCTGCTTGTGGCATGAAGCATCAAAAAGGTAAGATTAAAGAGACAGTGTGTAAGAGAGTATAGGAAGAGACTTTCTACTGTCTTTCAGCTTATGCATTTCTAGTGCTTTCTCTTGCTGAGTTTGTCTTTCTCTTCTGAACATTCACTGGACATCATTTAATCTATGCTATTTTTTAACGTAATCCTTAAACTTGGCTCTTGAGAATACGGAAAAAAATGCTAAGTGCTAAGTAGTAACACATAGCAATTCCATAGCCATATAATTTATTGGCAGAACAGGGATGTGAATTTGGCTCTCCCACAATCTTAATAAATGCCTTTTCACGACCAGCCTATGAAGTAGTTTGAGATGGGCTTCTCTCAATTTTTCCTGTTGGAGCTGTTCCAGTCTGTAAATTGAATATTAATTGGAGCATGATTTGAACAATGGTTTTGTAGGCAGGTACCAAAACACATCTGAGTCAGTCTCCTTCAGAGCTGAGAAACCTTTCATCTATAATAGCTGTATTCTTACAGAATGTTTAAGGTTTAATGAATCAAAATTTCTAATAAAGTCAATTTAACCAAAATTTCTGACCAGATCTGACACACAATCTACATTTCTCTAGGGATCTGAATTATCCAGTAGCACTCTTTTTGTAACAGCTAATGCAATTCCAAAGGGTCTGCTTAACTGAGGCAGAAATTAGATACATGAATCTGACAGAATTTACAAACTAAATTTCAGTGAGATCTCAAACAATTCTAACTAATTAATTTCTACTAGATAAATTATAAAAATACAGGGCTATGAGGAAGAACTGAAAAACACATTATTATTTTAATATAGAAATACATATATTATTTASTAAAGGAATCAATTTAACAGACGATTTAGAGAACCCAACAGCACTTACAGAGAAGTTACAAATGATTTAAAACTTGTTCTTTACTGAAAAATTTTGTTGCGCTTTCGAGAGCAAATGCTATAGGAATGCAGAGACTKTACAGACTGAAGATTAGGGTCAATGCAGATGACCCTTCTTTTCCCTTCACACAGATTCTAATTTCCTAGTTAGCTGTCTACATGTCTAGACACTGGCTCTAAGTATTCCCACCTAACACCTAATCCTGCTTGTTGAAAAAGAAATAGTAAAAAAAAAATTCTTAGCCTATGTCCTTCCTAAATACCAAATAACAGGAATAAAAAGACAGAAAACAAAACAGAACCACAGGGGAGAGAACAGGATACAGAAAATGTTAGTCTTATACCAGGGATACATTCTCTTCTTTTGAGAAGCTTTTTGGCTATGAGCACTGACATTCTTATATTATTAAGATCTACTATGTTTTTTGAGGAATGCTTGAGGCTGTCTATTCCTTGTTATCTTCAGCAGAAAGCAAGCATAATACTATAGAATGGCACATGCATACTTAGTTTGCTTTAAGTGAAATTGGATTTCGAATTTTCCATGTAATTTGGCTCTTCTGCACAGAAATTCTTCAGTGCCACAACATGCAAGAAACCTAGTGCAAGAAACTTTTTGGTGCAGGAAAGGTACTAGCATATGGCTGGGATATTACTGTAGCCAATCTAGTAATCCCATGCCAGCAACACTGCAAACAAAGTAGAAATCCCTGTTTTTGTTCCTGCTTCCCTCTGAAGGGTTACAGAGGACAAATTGATAATTCCCTTTGTCTAGACAATTAATAACTGGTTCACCTCAATTACAGACACTACAGACATCTCTAAACTATTCTGCCATCAGATCTGTAACCATAAAATGAAAATATTTTATCTCTTTTTTATTATTTAGTACAAAATTACAATTAGCCTTTAATTAGCTACAATATAGTTCAATAACTCTGCCTTTTCCTCCATCTTGTTTTTCTGTTTCTCTCTCACACTCTTTTTTTGTTTGTTTGTTTTTCTCTATCATTTTTTTGTCAGGGAAAAAATAATTACCGCATCTACAAAAGCTTTTATGAGCAATTCTGCTCATTTAATCTTGATGGGCTTGCAATCAGGGCTCCATAAAATATATCAGCTGTGGTAACGCTCTTCAAAGGTAAAAGAACATTTAGAAATTGAAACATCATTTAAATATACATCCTAGACCGTAATTAAAGATTCAGTGACCAGGACTATCACAAAGAAGTAGATACCTGCAGATTTCTTAGCTCTTGCATCTCTGCTTTTTGGCAAATCAGATGGAAAAATTTCTGGGATGAACTTCCGTGTCCAGGAATAGATCTAACTCCTGGCACTAATAGGTTTCCGCTTCTGAGTAATTTCTTGCACCTTCTCCAATCCTTGTTTGACCCTAACCGTATCAGTGATCTCACTATAAAAAGTGTAAATTCTCTAAAGACAATCAGCTTCAATGTTCACCCAGGTTTTTCAGTTTGCCCACGTCAGTTAATAGGTCACTCAGGAAATGAACCAATCCACAATTACGGTTGTTATAAATTTGCTGAACCTCCCTTCCCCAAAACCTCCATAAATTTCAACTTTTCCCTCTGGAAGGGTTCACCATATTATCTTTCAATTGCAGTCAAATGAAATACAAAAATTGTCTAATAAAGGTTGCCAGTGCTAAAGGCTTTGTAGCGACAACTGCGCCGCAGCTAGGATGAGACATTTGAGAACAYGTTTGTTTCATGAAGCTGTCCATCCTATACAGCCCAACAATTAAACTGATTGTGTTTTAAGAACACCCTAGACTTGTTATTTGCTTCTGAGAACACAATCTGTACATTTGGGTTGCTCCTCTTACAGCAAGCGCCCCCCCTCCTCCATTTACATGTGCAGAAAAAAAGCAAGAGAAACTTTTTAGTGTTCAGGAAGCCAAATTATTCAGAAAACTAAGTTGCATTGTATTCTTCTTCTTTTAGTCTTCAGTCCATGAAAAGAACTCCAGAAACCTTTCCTTGACCTGATATTTGAGCCAGGCTCATAGCTTAGTCACAAAACAGGTATGGTGAATTGCTTCTCTCAGCGTGATCACATTGGAAGCATCTCTTTGGGCAAAATCCTTTTGTGAAGAGTGGTTAATCATTCTTCACACAGGAATTTTGCTCGAAAAGAGATGTGTTGTATTGACTCTCCTTATTCCATACTTTTTAAAAAAATATGGAATCAATATTCCTTCTGCTTATTATCTAGAGTTTTTCTTCCTATATTTTATATAGATTCTAATAGTTCTTCCTGAAAGTTATTCCTGAAAAGAACATTTTCATTTTTACATAACTTCTTTGAAGGACATATGCCATTACCTTCTCTTGTCTGTTAATTCACATTTTGTCACTCAGTCTCATATCAAGCCTCCTAGCTATCTCAGTTCCTCAACTTTCATAGCCTGTATTGTTAAATTAAATTGTGAAGAGTAGCCACAGAATTATTCACTGACATGTTTCCTTTACTTGTTTAAGGCAAATGATGCCAGTTCAAAAGCTACACTGCAGTATGCCTTCACATACTTAACTTGTTTTTCTTTAACTGCTGAAAAGCTGCTTCATGTGAGCCACAATAAAGCTTCCAGTAAAGATAATATCCACCGCTGTAGGCTGGATTGTAGAAAACTTGCCTTTCCTGTGTTTGCCAATCTAAACTGAAAACCTTGGAATGAGCTTTCTTAGCATGGCTATCCCTCAAGGGCAATGAAACTTGAACTCTGATGTGGACTATATTTGGAAAAACACTGAGTAGTTGTTCTCATTGTAGTTCTCCTCCCTTTTTCCATTTCTTTGTTTGGCTGCATTATAACTGTGTGACCCATAAAGTAAGCAAACTGATTTGCAGGGGGTGTCAGCTTACTTTTTCTTTTACTTTATTAGTTCTTCTTGCTACCTGATCTCCCATTCCAGCTTTTTGTGGATCCTTGGTGTTTTTATGTCTTATATGTTTGGTTTGCTTTTAGCTGATGCAATTTTAAGGCTATTTTAAAATAATTGTATTCTATGTTGATCACAGCAAATATAACATAGGCAATGAGAAGGGTGACTGTAATTTCCTCATTATCAAGAAATCCAGTATTTCTATGGATTCAGTGGCTGAATGCCTTACTGAAACACAATATACAATAGGTGCTATCCTAAAGTATTTACAAACTAAATAAAATTAATTAAATTGATGCATTTCCTGGGACTTGAAGGACAATGCAATTTAGTTCATTTGCAGTACAGAAGTTACATTAAATGTTAGGACAACTTATTTTAGGTATCTTGTTGAACCAATACAAATTCCTTTGCTGGAGCTAGGTACTAGACAGGCAGTACAGCCACGTCTTTTGACACACTGGTGGCAAAGTAATGTTCCTCTGTAATTTTGAGATTATAAAATCTGCAGTATCATAGAGGAAAGATTTAAGGAAAAAAAGAGAAAAAAAGAAAAACAGAGAGAGAAAGAGAGAAGAGAGAGATAAACAGCAGGTAATGTTTGTATTTGTGAATGTCTGCTATTGATATTGGGACTAGACTCCCCAACAGCTTTTCAGAGCTATTCAGCTGCATGCACAAGAAAGTCCACATACTCTATGACTCTGTAGCCACAAAATTTGGTGCACATGCTAGCAAGTATAATATGAATGTTCAAGTGTGTTTTGCTTGCCAATATGTATACTTATACACACATGTAATCTAACATTCACACAAAATACAGAGATTTGTGCCCTCCAATTAAGTGAAATGTCCGAAAACCTTCTGGAAGATATTGTATGCAAATTAGCGTTACATCCTCTTTCAGAACAAGAATAAAGTACTGTATAGTACCTTAGATGCATATGAAGAGCTTCCTTTCTTGCCATCTTTAACACAGACACACAACAGCTTCAATATATAACCTGTAACAGCATATTCCAACAATCCTAAGTGCTTTCAGATCTGAGTTGCCTGAACTTCAAAACTATTTTTTCACCAACTTCCCCAATTTCAGATCTCACTTAGTTTCTATATGAAAGCATAGCTAGTAAAAAAAACTCTGAAGCAAATTAAAATTTAGGAAGCCTAAACTAAATTGAACACAGTAACAAAACAAGTTATGTAAGAATTACATGCTGTTTGGATCTTAATTTTTATAATTTAGTTCCATAAAACCCCCTCTGCTTTCACTCTTACATGAGTTTGCTACAGTATTCCAATTTCTTGCATCTGCACTGTCACAGAAGTCACGTAGTCAACTCTAACGAATACAAAGAATGTGCAAATGCAAATAATTACCGTTTCTCATGAGACTTAAGCCTTTTGCTTATAGACATCAATGATTAAGCAGCAACAGTTCTACGCTTCCATTTAGGACAGAAAAGAAAAAAACATCCACTCTAAAAGAGAATTATGTGAATTACATATAGGTAAGGCAACTAGGAGATGAAAAATCAACTTCTACCACCCTGGGAAAATACTCAGTGTATTGAAAATAGTGTGTTAAAAACTAGGGCCAAAAAAAAAAGATAGCAGTGAAATATTTTGTGAGTCAATAAATTCATCTTAAACAACATTTCTCCTACAAGCTTATCCTGGCCTACACTGAGAAGGTTGCAATGTAAACAATGCCTTCTCTCCAGAAGTTGCTATTTCTGTCACACACTTCACCAATTGAAGCTAATAAAACATGAGGTCAGCTTTTCACTCCTTCAGTCATGATGGGCCTTGCAGAAACTGTGCTGCATTCTACCGATTTGTAGAAACAACTATGGGTCAAACATTTAGATGACACTTTTTTTAACATATGCTTTTTCTTTTAACTAAGACGCTTCTTCCTTAGGTTTAGATGAAAATCAGTGAACCAAAATTAATATCCATACATGTATTGCAATTACATAAGCAAGTATTACCTGTTTCATCCTAGAAGAAATAGATGTGTACTAATAATAATCCAAAACAGCCCCTTTTCTGACTTTTTATTTCTAACTCAAGTAATTCTCTCTGACTTGGCTTTTTCTCTGCAGAAATGCAGGACAAATTTTAGTTCCATCTGCACAGAAAGATTCTGAGCTGAAATTAAGTCCTGTTAGTATCACTCATSACTATTTAAGTATATCTTTAAACAGGGCTCAAATATTTTTCAGCACAACAGCCATGCTTCCTTATGGAGGATGTTATGATCAGCCTCTCTCACTTACAGAATTTACATAGTTTAAAGTTGCAAAACATCCTATCAGATTTTTGGAACAAAAAAGCTCAAGTGCATGAAATCTGAAGTGTTCAAGTAATTATATTTTCTATACCTTAGAAAAATAATCATTTCCTGTATTTGTTCCTATTATAATACTAACTGAAGCTGTATCTACATGTGAGAATATTCTTTATTCTACAAGAGATGACCACACAATATTGACTTTGAAGTGTGCTCCATACTTAAAAGAGGCATGTTTAAAAATCTTCTCGAGTTTCTTTGAAACAGACCTCGCTTATCATCTTTTTCCAGAAAAGCTGATTTCTATCCATGAGAAAGAGAATGGATTTTTGAAGTGTCTTCATTTGCAAAAGAACTGCTCATATGTCATGCAACAGTCTGGTAGACTCCTCTCTGTCCTACCAAAATTTAATTTGACATTCTGCTGTTGCTCTTCCTGTTTCCCAATTACAAAGTAAAAAATACGGAATAGGAGTCAGATACTGTATTTCATCTTGTGTTCTGAAACCCATATGAATTACACTTAAATATTCATACTGCTTGGGCACATCCTCTAAGACTGGTTTCATTTAAAAAAATGTGGATTTCATCAACTGTAATGCTTCCAAAATTCTTAATATTCTTATATTCTCATTTCACTTCAATGAGAGGCAAAATTCAATTTTTTCTCTGTTTGCTTAGAAGATACCTTAGGCCTATTCAAAGCTAAAATTGAGCTACAGCAAGAAATCACATTTACCAGCATGTTGCCTCCTTCAAATAATGATTCAACCTAACTAGCCAACTCTCTCCAATTACTCTTCCAAGAGCCAGGTATTGACTGGAGAAGAGTTTTTTCTAGTTTATGAGTGAGTGATTTAATGTATTTACAAGCACTGAACACTTAAGAGAGTTCAAACCCCCAAACACTTGTATCTTGGCAGCCCCCTTCTGTCTATGTGAGTTCTGGAAGAAGGACAGCAAAAAGCTGAGGGCCTCCGGGAAAGAAAGTCAGTAGGGAAGTAGAAATACTTCACATTTGAGTGTGCAGAAGCAGCAGCAGCAGAGAAGTGAATGCACAGTGAGATTATACACCTAATGTCTACAGATTCTGAGAGTGCTCCAGACCCAAAACATAGAATACTGTTCTCTTTAGAACCAATGTTTATATTTGACAAAGCATAAAGGCCACATACAGGTAACTGCTAACAGAACAACATCAAGCTGTTTCTTGTAATGGCAATATTTGGAATGAAAAGCACCAAGTAAGAGACACATCATTTTTCAAAATAAATTTGAAACAAAGTTCTACTGACTCCTTAGCATGCTGGGTCTCAAAGATGCCTTGCAGAGAAAACAAAGATTCTAGTGCTTCCTTAACTTCTTCCAATGTCATGCCACATATAATCAGTTCAGAAAAAAAAAATCGAGTATATGACGAAAGTGATGAAATCTCTCAGTAGAAAAGCTGAATATATATAAACACACGGAAAATAAAATTAGTAAACAATGCACAAGATAAAGTTTGTCCTCAATAAGCATTCGCCAATTACTTAGAAGAGAGAAAAAAACCTGAACTTTAAAGTCTGTTATAAAATAGTTTGCAAACTAAAATAAAGAATGAAAACAGTGTAGCAAATGGTTCACAGTGCACCTATTGCCTCTATAATACATCTTGGGAAACCAATTTCACCTTTTACTCCATTTCCAAGTTATTTTGGAACAGACTTTCAAATCATTTTGTCCTTTCTGCGTCCCAGATCTTGCTSTGTAAACACTCTGCTTTCTATGCTTTATACTGAGCAAACATTTGTCCATCAGTGGCATATTACCTATACTTTTGGTTTGATAAAGCACTTCCCACATGGGAAAGAAAGCAAAACCATGCTTAACCTCCACTGTAATCAACTTAAGTTGTTGTTTAAAACTAAGCATTTTTGCAAACATTATCTTAAATAAGGACCAATCTACTCCTGTGTGTCCATGCTTTCTTGAACTGTAATCAAAATGCTTGTGGTTACAAATACATCATCTTCAATTTCAGTAACTCTTAGACATTTTATGAAAACATTTTTTTCTGTGGAATTTAACTTGAAGAATGTTTTGACTTTTTCATTTTATTCTTGAAAAATAAGACTATAGATTTTTTTTTTTAACAGTACTTAAAACGTCTTTCAGAAAAGCATTCCCTTGAGATTTTGCACAAAGTGATCCTCAAGTGGTCAACGGTTTATTTTTCTGGAAATATTAGATTTGCTACAGTTTCTGTGGGAATAGATAAACAGTCTCCTTCCAGAGCCACAGGCTTGTTAATTCTCAAAGAAATCACCTTATTTCCAGGCGGATAATGCACAGAGGTTTGCAAAGGCTTTTGCTGCGACAAGGCAGTGTGTCTGCACAATAATGGATTAATTTACTCTACTGCAATGCAGTTTCCTGAACTCTATCCATATAAACTGTTCTCACAGTTAATGAGGCAGGATTATGCACTCTGCATTTATTAATATCACAGAGCTGTGTTTCATACACTGAGCTTTCATTCCTAAATCTAGTGTCCAAGTGTCCCGTAACAAATCAACAGTATCTTAATTATGTGGATTTTTTTAAAAAAATGTTTTATAATTTTTATTTGCTGAAAACATTAAAAACCCATATTCCCTTTTACCAGCATAGAATCTAGCATATTGGCAATGCCCTTGATGTCTTTGCCCTATTGTGATGACATGTCATAGCTTCTGTGGCTTTTTGATTCCTGAAGGTATGTTATATGGTGCTGAAAAGTAGATTCTTGGGCAATATTCATAGAATCATAGAATTGGTAAGGTTGGAAGGGACCTCTGAAGATCATCTAGTCCAACCATCAAGTGAGTGGCCCATACGGGGATCAAATCTGTGAACTTGGCATTACCAGCACCACACTCTAACCCGCTGAGCTAAACCTAACAAATATTATATGGACATCCATGCAAAAAGTGTATTCTATACACAAGATTATTGCTATGTTGGAAGTATTTAATACTTATGTGAGAACGTTTAAACAGAAAAAGGTTATGGATGTATATAACCAGAAATACAGCATGCGTTTAAGCTGCCTCACTAAACATTGCTTTTTTCTGCCACGGATTATCCATATAACAAAAATAAGCGCAGAACATTGACATAATGATTGATTGCTCTTACTACTGTAGAATAAAAATAATACGTCTTCTAGTAAAAGATGACCACTTACGTTCCTAAACCACAGTCTGAAAGATACAGAGCAAATCCTCTTCAGTTGAAAAACACAGGGCGAAACATCGTCCTGAAAATTTTTCCAGGACCCAGAGATCATTCTGTTTCACAGGTATAAAATCCAAGCTTCACCAGAAAAACAAGCCACCCTATTATAACGTATTCATCTGAAATATTTACATGGTTCAGTATATAGTGGTTTTAAAAAGCTGTGAAGACAGGATAAGTATTTCAAATTACCTGCGAAGTTATTGTTGGGAAAAGGAGTAACTAGAGTGACATGAAAATGATAGGAGTCACAGAGCAGGAAGGAATCCTACAAACTAGGCCATCTCCTGGACTCACTTTAGCAATTCTCGGTCATTACTAGCAGACACTGCCTTGACTGTTAAAACTCCCCAGTGACAGATACTCCACTGTCTCCCCTAGTGAATCCATTCCAGGACTCATCTTCTCGCGATAAAGTTTTAATCAGTGTCTACCCTAAATCTTTATTCCTGGGATTTAACTTCATACTGCTTATCCAATGCACTACAGACACAGAGAACAATTCACTTTCAGCTACAAATAGCCTTAAGTTCTCCTCCTACCCTTTCTTCCACCTTCTCAGGTCTTTCTTCTTTAGGCTACAAGAACTTTATTAACTATCTTTGCTTGCATTTTCTAGAATTCTTCAAAAAGAACTATTCTCATGCTGTGTTCTGAAACCGCTCCAAATGTTTGCATTCATGTCATTTTTTTTTTCTTTTTTTCCCCTCATACTGGGCATATGACTTCATCTACGCAAGAGCTAGAAGGATTACTTGATGTGTAATGTCTTACACATGCTACTCCTATATTGCATACTACAGTAATGCACTTCCTTTTTCAAAACAGACCATATTTTTTGACTTCTCTTCTGTCTATGAGCCTCAATTACCAGACCATTTCCAGAAAAAATTCCTACTTAATCCCCTCCCTGAGTTTGTGCGCTTAACAAATCCCAAATGCACTGTGCTCTTCTCCTGACTGAACTCAGAGATCATTTCTCCTACTTATCATGACTTTTTCTGAATTATAAGCCTGTCCTCCAAAGAAACTTGTCCCTCCCAGCTTTATACTACTGTCAAATGTAATAAAAAATATTTTCTATTCTGCAATTTGAACTACTGAATGAAAACACAAAGCAGGACAAAACTCAGGACAATCCCCTCAGAGAACCTCACTCCTTCCATTTCAGTAGAGGTCACTGAAAACTACTGCAGAGTATTCAGACAGTTTTCATAAATTTTGTAGTAGTTTTCCAAGACCACTATGATAAAGAGAAATCAATTATGGTGAGTCCTTACTAAATT